>NW_027478832.1:0-300000 GCF_051014685.1 Ptiloglossa arizonensis | reverse complement strand
AATTTTCGCAGTTCTGATGCTCGAAATGAATAACTGGAACGGCCTAGGGGAAAACTACACATACCGTTGTAATCGGGCGAGTTTCTAATTTCACATGCAACAGAAATTTTGCGGATTGATCAATCCGTTCGCGAGATATGGTAGTTTGGAGATAAGAAACGCTTGAGAAACTCAAAATTTTCGCAGTTCTGATACTCGAAACGAGTAACTAGAACGGCCTAGGGGAAAAGTACGCATACCGTTGTAATCGGGCGAGTTTCTACTTTCAGATGCAACAGAAACTTTGCGGATTGGTCAAACCGTTCGCAAGATATGGCAGTTTGGAGGTAAGAAACGCTTGAGAAACTCAAAATTTTCGCAGTTCTGGTGCTCGAAACGAATAACTGGAACGGTCTAGGGGAAAACTACACATACCGTTGTAATCAGGCGAGTTTCTACTTTCAAATGCAACAGAAATTTAGCGGATTGGTCAATCCGTTCGCGAGATATGGCAGTTTGGAGGTAAGAAACGCTTGAGAAACTCAAAATTTTCGCAGTTTTATGCTCGAAACGAATAACTAGAGCGGCCCAGGGGAAAAGTGCGCATACCGTTGTAATCGGGCGAGTTTCTACTTTCAGATGCAACAGAAATTTTGCGGATTGATCAATCCGTTCGCGAGATATGGCAGTTTGGAGATTAGAAACGCTTGAGAAACTCAAAATTTTCGCAGTTCTGATGCTCGAAACGAATAACTAGAACGGCCTAGGGGAAAACTACACCTAACGTTGTAAACGGGCGAGCTTCTACTTTCAGATGCAACAGAAATTTTGCGGATCGGTCAATCCGTTCGCGAGATATGGCAGTTTGCATGTAAGAAACGCTTGAGAAACTCAAAATTTTCGCAGTTCTGATGCTCGAAACGAATAACTAGAACGGCCTACGGGAAAAGTGCGCATACCCTTGTAATCGGGAGAGTTTCTACTTTCAGAAGCAACAGAAATTTTGCGGATTGATCAATCTGTTCGCGAGATATGGCACTTTGGAGATAAGAAACGCTTTAGAAACTCAAAATTTTCGCCGTTCTGATGCTCGAAACGAATAACTAGAACGGCCTACGGGAAAAGTGCGCATACCCTTGTAATCGGGAGAGTTTCTACTTTCAGAAGCAACAGAAATTTTGCGGATTTGTCAATCCGTTCGCGAGATATGGCAGTTTGGAGGTAAGAAACGCTTGAGAAACTCAAAATTTTCGCAGTTCTGATGCTCGAAATGAATAACTGGAACGGCCTAGGGGAAAACTACACATACCGTTGTAATCGGGCGAGTTTCTACTTTCAGATGCAACAGAAATTTTGCGGATTGGTCAATCCGTTCGCGAGATATGGCAGTTTGGAGGTAAGAAACGCTTGAGAAACTCAAAATTTTCGCAGTTCTGATGCTCGAAACGAATAACTAGAACGGCCTAGGGGAAAAGTGCGCATACCGTTGTAATCGGGCGAGTTTCTACTTTCAGATGCAACAGAAACTTTGCGGATCGGTCAATCCGTTCGCGAGATATGGCAGTTTGGATGTAAGAAACGCTTGAGAAACTCAAAATTTTCGCAGTTCTGATGCTCGAAACGAATAACTGGAACGGCCTAGGGGAAAACTACACATACCGTTGTAATCGGGCGAGTCTCTACTTTCAGAAGCAACAGAAATTTTGCGGATTGATCAATCCGTTCGCGAGATATGGCAGTTTGGAGATAAGAAACGCTTTAGAAACTCAAAATTTTCGCAGTTGTGATGCTCGAAACGAATAACTAGAACGGCCCAGGGGAAAAGTGCGCATACCGTTGTAATCGGGCGAGTTTCTACTTTCAAATGCAACAGAAATTTTGCGGATTGATCAATCCGTTCGCGAGATATGGCAGTTTGGAGATAAGAAACGCTTGAGAAACTCAAAATTTTCGCAGTTCTGATGCTCGAAACGAATAACTAGAACGGCCTAGGGGAAAACTACACATAACGTTGTAAACGGGCGAGCTTCTACTTTCAGATGCAACAGAAATTTTGCGGATCGGTCAATCCGTTCGCGAGATATGGCAGTTTGCATGTAAGAAACGCTTGAGAAACTCAAAATTTTCGCAGTTCTGATGCTCGAAACGAATAACTAGAACGGCCTAGGGGAAAACTACACATAACGTTGTAAACGGGCGAGCTTCTACTTTCAGATGCAACAGAAATTTTGCGGATCGGTCAATCCGTTCGCGAGATATGGCAGTTTGCATGTAAGAAACGCTTGAGAAACTCAAAATTTTCGCAGTTCTGATGCTCGAAACGAATAACTGGAACGGCCTAGGGGAAAACTACACATACCGTTGTAATCGGGCGAGTCTCTACTTTCAGAAGCAACAGAAATTTTGCGGATTGGTCAATCCGTTCGCGAGATATGGCAGTTTGGAGGTAAGAAACGCTTGAGAAACTCAAAATTTTCGCAGTTCTGATGCTCGAAACGAATAACTAGAACGGCCTAGGGGAAAAGTGCGCATACCGTTGTAACCGGGCGAGTTTCTACTTTCAGATGCAACAGAAATTTTGCGGATTGATCAATCTGTTCGCGAGATATGGCACTTTGGAGATAAGAAACGCTTTAGAAACTCAAAATTTTCGCCGTTCTGATGCTCGAAACGAATAACTAGAACGGCCTACGGGAAAAGTGCGCATACCCTTGTAATCGGGAGAGTTTCTACTTTCAGAAGCAACAGAAATTTTGCGGATTTGTCAATCCGTTCGCGAGATATGGCAGTTTGGAGGTAAGAAACGCTTGAGAAACTCAAAATTTTCGCAGTTCTGATGCTCGAAATGAATAACTGGAACGGCCTAGGGGAAAACTACACATACCGTTGTAATCGGGCGAGTTTCTACTTTCAGATGCAACAGAAATTTTGCGGATTGGTCAATCCGTTCGCGAGATATGGCAGTTTGGAGGTAAGAAACGCTTGAGAAACTCAAAATTTTCGCAGTTCTGATGCTCGAAACGAATAACTAGAACGGCCTAGGGGAAAAGTGCGCATACCGTTGTAATCGGGCGAGTTTCTACTTTCAGATGCAACAGAAATTTTGCGGATCGGTCAATCCGTTCGCGAGATATGGCAGTTTGGATGTAAGAAACGCTTGAGAAACTCAAAATTTTCGCAGTTCTGATGCTCGAAACGAATAACTGGAACGGCCTAGGGGAAAACTACACATACCGTTGTAATCGGGCGAGTCTCTACTTTCAGAAGCAACAGAAATTTTGCGGATTGATCAATCCGTTCGCGAGATATGGCAGTTTGGAGATAAGAAACGCTTTAGAAACTCAAAATTTTCGCAGTTGTGATGCTCGAAACGAATAACTAGAACGGCCCAGGGGAAAAGTGCGCATACCGTTGTAATCGGGCGAGTTTCTACTTTCAAATGCAACAGAAATTTTGCGGATTGATCAATCCGTTCGCGAGATATGGCAGTTTGGAGATAAGAAACGCTTGAGAAACTCAAAATTTTCGCAGTTCTGATGCTCGAAACGAGTAACTAGAACGGCCTACGGGAAAAGTGCGCACACCCTTGTAATCGGGAGAGTTTCTACTTTCAGAAGCAACAGAAATTTTGCGGATTGGTCAATCCGTTCGCGAGGTATGGCAGTTTGGAGGTAAGAAACGCTTGAGAAACTCAAAATTTTCGCAGTTTTATGCTCGAAACGAATAACTAGAGCGGTCCAGGGGAAAAGTGCGCATACCGTTGTATTCGGGCGAGTTTCTACTTTCAAATGCAACAGAAATTTCGCGGATTGGTCAATCCGTTCGCGAGATATGGCAGTTTGGAGGTAAGAAACGCTTGAGAAACTCAAAATTTTCGCAGTTCTGATGCTCGAAATGAATAACTGGAATGGCCAAGGGGAAAACTACACATACCGTTGTAATCGGGCGAGTTTCTACTTTCAGATGCAACAGAAATTTTGCGGATTGGTCAATCCATTCGCGAGATATGGCAGTTTGGAGGTAAGAAACGCTTGAGAAACTCAAAATTTTCGCAGTTCTGATGCTCGAAACGAATAACTAGAACGGCCTAGGGGAAAAGTGCGCATACCGTTGTAATCGGGCGAGTTTCTACTTTCAGATGCGACAGAAATTGTGCGGATTGGTCAATCCGTTCGCGAGATATGGCAGTTTGGAGGTAAGAAACGCTTGAGAAACACAAAATTTTCGCCGTTCTGATGCTCGAAACGAATAACTAGAACGGCCTAGGGGAAAAGTACGCGTACCGTTGTAATCGGGCGAGTTTCTACTTTCAGATGCAACAGAAATTTTGCGGATTGGTCAATCCGTTCGCGAGATATGGCAGTTTGGAGGTAAGAAACGCTTGAGAAACTCAAAATTTTCGCAGCTCTGATGCTCGAAACGAATAACTAGAACGGCCTAGGGGAAAAGTACGCATACCGTTGTAATCGAGCGAGTTTCTACTTTCAGATGCAACAGAAATTTTGCGGATTGGTCAATCCGTTCGCGAGATAAGGCTGTTTGGAGGTAAGAAACGCTTGAGAAACTCAAAATTTTCGCAGTTCTGATGCTCGAAACGAGTAACAAGAGCGGCCTAGGGGAAAAGTACGCATACCGTTGTAAACGGGCGAGTTTCTACTTTCAGATACAACAGAAATTTTGCGGATCGGTCAATCCGTTCGCGAGATCTGGCAGTTTTGACGTAAGAAACGCTTGAGAAACTCAAAATTTTCGCAGTTCTGATGCTCGAAATGAATAACTGGAACGGCCTAGGGGAAAACTACACATACCGTTGTAATCGGGCGAGTTTCTACTTTCACATGCAACAGAAATTTTGCGGATTGATCAATCCGTTCGCGAGATATGGCAGTTTGGAGATAAGAAACGTTTGAGAAACTCAAAATTTTCGTAGTTCTGATACTCGAAACGAGTAACTAGAACGGCCTAGGGGAAAAGTACGCATACCGTTGTAATCGGGCGAGTTTCTACTTTCAGATGCAACAGAAACTTTGCGGATTGGTCAAACGTTCGCAAGATATGGCAGTTTGGAGGTAAGAAACGCTTGAGAAACTCAAAATTTTCGCAGTTCTGGTGCTCGAAACGAATAGCTGGAACGGTCTAGGGGAAAACTAAACATACCGTTGTAATCAGGCGAGTTTCTACTTTCAAATGCAACAGAAATTTTGCGGATTGGTCAATCCGTTCGCGAGATATGGCAGTTTGGAGGTAAGAAACGCTTGAGAAACTCAAAATTTTCGCAGTTTTATGCTCGAAACGAATAACTAGAGCGGCCCAGGGGAAAAGTGCGCGTACCGTTGTAATCGGGCGAGTTTCTACTTTCAGATGCAACAGAAATTTTGCGGATTGGTCAATCCGTTCGCGAGATGTGGCAGTTTGGAGGTAAGAAACGCTTGAGAAACTCAAAATTTTCGCAGTTCTGATGCTCGAAACGAATGACTAGAACGGCCTAGGGGAAAAGTGCGCATACCGTTGTAATCGGGCGAGTTTCTACTTTCAGATGCAACAGAAATTTTGCGGATTGATCAATCCCTTCGCGAGATATGGCAGTTTGGAAATAAGAAACGCTTTAGAAGCTCAAAATTTTCGCAGCTTTATGCTCGAAACGAATAACTAGAACGGCCCAGGGGAAAAGTGCGCATACCGTTGTAATCGGGCGAGTTTCTACTTTCAGATGCAACAGAAATTTTGCGGATTGGTCAATCCGTTCGCGAGATATGGCAGTTTGGAGGTAAGAAACGCTTGAGAAACTCAAAATTTTCGCAGCTCTGATTCTCGAAACGAATAACTAGAACGGCCTAGGGGAAAAGTACGCATACCGTTGTAATCGGGCGAGTTTCTACTTTCAGATGCAACAAAAATTTTGCGGATTGGTCAATCCGTTCGCGAGATAAGGCTGTTTGGAGGTAAGAAACGCTTGAGAAACTCAAAATTTTCGCAGTTCTGATGCTCGAAACGAGTAACAGGAGCGGCCTAGGGGAAAAGTACGCATACCGTTGTAATCGGGCGAGTTTCTACTTTCAGATACAACAGAAATTTTGCGGATCGGTCAATCCGTTCGCGAGATCTGGCAGTTTTGACGTAAGAAACGCTTGAGAAACTCACAATTTTCGCAGTTCTAATGCTCGAAATGAATAACTGGAACGGCCTAGGGGAAAACTACACATACCGTTGTAATCGGGCGAGTTTCTGCTTTCACATGCAACAGAAATTTTGCGGATTGATCAATCCGTTCGCGAGATATGGCAGTTTGGAGATAAGAAACGCTTGAGAAACTCAAAATTTTCGTAGTTCTGATACTCGAAACGAGTAACTAGAACGGCCCAGGGGAAAAGTGCGCATACCGTTGTAATCGGGCGAGTTTCTACTTTCAGATGCAACAGAAATTTTGCGGATTGGTCAATCCGTTCGCGAGATATGGCAGTTTGGAGGTAAGAAACGCTTGAGAAACTCAAAATTTTCGCAGCTCTGATTCTCGAAACGAATAACTAGAACGGCCTAGGGGAAAAGTACGCATACCGTTGTAATCGGGCGAGTTTCTACTTTCAGATGCAACAGAAATTTTGCGGATTGGTCAATCCGTTCGCGAGATAAGGCTGTTTGGAGGTAAGAAACGCTTGAGAAACTCAAAATTTTCGCAGTTCTGATGCTCGAAACGAATGACTAGAACGGCCTAGGGGAAAAGTGCGCATACCGTTGTAATCGGGCGAGTTTCTACTTTCAGATGCAACAGAAATTTTGCGGATTGATCAATCCCTTCGCGAGATATGGCAGTTTGGAGATAAGAAACGCTTTAGAAACTCAAAATTTTCGCAGCTTTATGCTCGAAACGAATAACTAGAACGGCCCAGGGGAAAAGTGCGCATACCGTTGTAATCGGGCGAGTTTCTACTTTCAAATGCAACAGGAATTTTGCGGATTGGTCAATCCGTTCGCGAGATATGGCAGTTTGGAGTTAAGAAACGCTTGAGAAACTCAAAATTTTCGCAGTTCTGATGCTCGAAACGGATAACTAGAACGGCCCAGGGGAAAAGTGCGCATACCTTTGTAATCGGGCGAGTTTCTACTTTCAAATGCAACAGAAATTTTGCGGATTGATCAATCCGTTCGCGAGATATGGCAGTTTGGAGATAAGAAACGCTTTAGAAACTCATAATTTTCGCAGTTTTATGCTCGAAACGAATAACTAGAACGGCCCAGGGGAAAAATGCGCATACCGTTGTAATGGGGCGAGTTTCTACTTTCAAATGCAACAGAAATTTTGCGGATTGGTCAATCTGTTCGCGAGATATGGCAGTTTCGAGTTAAGAAACGCTTGAGAAACTCAAAATTGTCGCAGTTCTGATGCTCGAAACGAATAACTGGAACGGTCTAGGGGAAAACTACACATACCGTTGTAATCGAGCGAGTTTCTACTTTCAGATGCAACAGAAATTTGCGGATTGATCAATCCGTTCGCGAGATATGGCAGTTTGGAGATAAGAAACGCTTGAGAAACTCAAAATTTTCGCAGCTTTATGCTCGAAACGAATAACTAGAACAGCCCAGGGGTAAAGTGCGCATACCGTTGTAATCGGGCGAGTTTCTACTTTCAAATGCAACAGAAATTTTGCGGATTGGTCAATCCGTTCGCGAGATATGTCAGTTTGGATGTAAGAAACGCTTGAGAGACTCAAAATTTTCGCAGTTCTGGTGCTCGAAACGAATAACTGGAACGGTCTAGCGGAAAACTACACATACCGTTGTAATCAGGCGAGTTTCTACTTTCAAATGCAACAGAAATTTTGCGGATTGATCAATCCGTTCGCGAGATATGGCAGTTTGGAGGTAAGAAACGCTTGAGAAACTCAAAATTTTCGCAGTTTTATGCTCGAAACGAATAACTAGAGCGGCCCAGGGGAAAAGTGCGCGTACCGTTGTAATCGGGCGAGTTTCTACTTTCAGATGCAACAGAAATTTTGCGGATTGGTCAATCCGTTCGCGAGATGTGGCAGTTTGGAGGTAAGAAACGCTTGAGAAACTCAAAATTTTCGCAGTTCTGATGCTCGAAACGAATGACTAGAACGGCCTAGGGGAAAAGTGCGCATACCGTTGTAATCGGGCGAGTTTCTACTTTCAGATGCAACAGAAATTTTGCGGATTGATCAATCCCTTCGCGAGATATGGCAGTTTGGAAATAAGAAACGCTTTAGAAGCTCAAAATTTTCGCAGCTTTATGCTCGAAACGAATAACTAGAACGGCCCAGGGGAAAAGTGCGCATACCGTTGTAATCGGGCGAGTTTCTACTTTCAGATGCAACAGAAATTTTGCGGATTGGTCAATCCGTTCGCGAGATATGGCAGTTTGGAGGTAAGAAACGCTTGAGAAACTCAAAATTTTCGCAGCTCTGATTCTCGAAACGAATAACTAGAACGGCCTAGGGGAAAAGTACGCATACCGTTGTAATCGGGCGAGTTTCTACTTTCAGATGCAACAGAAATTTTGCGGATTGGTCAATCCGTTCGCGAGATAAGGCTGTTTGGAGGTAAGAAACGCTTGAGAAACTCAAAATTTTCGCAGTTCTGATGCTCGAAACGAGTAACAGGAGCGGCCTAGGGGAAAAGTACGCATACCGTTGTAATCGGGCGAGTTTCTACTTTCAGATACAACAGAAATTTTGCGGATCGGTCAATCCGTTCGCGAGATCTGGCAGTTTTGACGTAAGAAACGCTTGAGAAACTCAAAATTGTCGCAGTTCTGATGCTCGAAACGAATAACTGGAACGGTCTAGGGGAAAACTACACATACCGTTGTAATCGAGCGAGTTTCTACTTTCAGATGCAACAGAAATTTGCGGATTGATCAATCCGTTCGCGAGATATGGCAGTTTGGAGATAAGAAACGCTTGAGAAACTCAAAATTTTCGCAGCTTTATGCTCGAAACGAATAACTAGAACAGCCCAGGGGTAAAGTGCGCATACCGTTGTAATCGGGCGAGTTTCTACTTTCAAATGCAACAGAAATTTTGCGGATTGGTCAATCCGTTCGCGAGATATGTCAGTTTGGATGTAAGAAACGCTTGAGAGACTCAAAATTTTCGCAGTTCTGGTGCTCGAAACGAATAACTGGAACGGTCTAGCGGAAAACTACACATACCGTTGTAATCAGGCGAGTTTCTACTTTCAAATGCAACAGAAATTTTGCGGATTGATCAATCCGTTCGCGAGATATGGCAGTTTGGAGGTAAGAAACGCTTGAGAAACTCAAAATTTTCGCAGTTTTATGCTC
The DNA here is from genome assembly GCF_051014685.1 of Ptiloglossa arizonensis. Taxonomy (NCBI): domain Eukaryota; kingdom Metazoa; phylum Arthropoda; class Insecta; order Hymenoptera; family Colletidae; genus Ptiloglossa; species Ptiloglossa arizonensis. The sequence goes on along the minus strand of NW_027478832.1, from coordinate 290,717 downwards.
GAAACGAATAACTAGAGCGGCCCAGGGGAAAAGTGCGCGTACCGTTGTAATCGGGCGAGTTTCTACTTTCAGATGCAACAGAAATTTTGCGGATTGGTCAATCCGTTCGCGAGATGTGGCAGTTTGGAGGTAAGAAACGCTTGAGAAACTCAAAATTTTCGCAGTTCTGATGCTCGAAACGAATGACTAGAACGGCCTAGGGGAAAAGTGCGCATACCGTTGTAATCGGGCGAGTTTCTACTTTCAGATGCAACAGAAATTTTGCGGATTGATCAATCCCTTCGCGAGATATGGCAGTTTGGAAATAAGAAACGCTTTAGAAGCTCAAAATTTTCGCAGCTTTATGCTCGAAACGAATAACTAGAACGGCCCAGGGGAAAAGTGCGCATACCGTTGTAATCGGGCGAGTTTCTACTTTCAGATGCAACAGAAATTTTGCGGATTGGTCAATCCGTTCGCGAGATATGGCAGTTTGGAGGTAAGAAACGCTTGAGAAACTCAAAATTTTCGCAGCTCTGATTCTCGAAACGAATAACTAGAACGGCCTAGGGGAAAAGTACGCATACCGTTGTAATCGGGCGAGTTTCTACTTTCAGATGCAACAGAAATTTTGCGGATTGGTCAATCCGTTCGCGAGATAAGGCTGTTTGGAGGTAAGAAACGCTTGAGAAACTCAAAATTTTCGCAGTTCTGATGCTCGAAACGAGTAACAGGAGCGGCCTAGGGGAAAAGTACGCATACCGTTGTAATCGGGCGAGTTTCTACTTTCAGATACAACAGAAATTTTGCGGATCGGTCAATCCGTTCGCGAGATCTGGCAGTTTTGACGTAAGAAACGCTTGAGAAACTCAAAATTTTCGCAGTTCTGATGCTCGAAATGAATAACTGGAACGGCCTAGGGGAAAACTACACATACCGTTGTAATCGGGCGAGTTTCTACTTTCACATGCAACAGAAATTTTGCGGATTGATCAATCCGTTCGCGAGATATGGCGGTTTGGAGATAAGAAACGCTTGAGAAACTCAAAATTTTCGCAGTTCTGATACTCGAAACGAGTAACTAGAACGGCCTAGGGGAAAAGTACGCATACCGTTGTAATCGGGCGAGTTTCTACTTTCAGATGCAACAGAAACTTTGCGGATTGGTCAAACCGTTCGCAAGATATGGCAGTTTGGAGGTAAGAAACGCTTGAGAAACTCAAAATTTTCGCAGTTCTGGTGCTCGAAACGAATAACTGGAACGGTCTAGGGGAAAACTACACATACCGTTGTAATCAGGCGAGTTTCTACTTTCAAATGCAACAGAAATTTTGCGAATTGGTCAATCCGTTCGCGAGATATGGCAGTTTGGAGGTAAGAAACGCTTGAGAAACTCAAAATTTTCGCAGTTTTATGCTCGAAACGAATAACTAGAGCGGCCCAGGGGAAAAGTGCGCGTACAGTTGTAATCGGGCGAGTTTCTACTTTCAGATGCAACAGAAATTTTGCGGATTGGTCAATCCGTTCGCGAGATGTGGCAGTTTGGAGGTAAGAAACGCTTGAGAACTCAAAATTTTCGCAGTTCTGATGCTCGAAACGAATGACTAGAACGGCCTACGGGAAAAGTGCGCATACCGTTGTAATCGGGCGAGTTTCTACTTTCAGATGCAACAGAAATTTTGCGGATTGATCAATCCCTTCGCGAGATATGGCAGTTTGGAGATAAGAAACGCTTTAGAAACTCAAAATTTTCGCAGCTTTATGCTCGAAACGAATAACTAGAACGGCCCAGGGGAAAAGTGCGCATACCGTTGTAATCGGGCGAGTTTCTACTTTCAAATGCAACAGGAATTTTGCGGATTGGTCAATCCGTTCGCGAGATATGGCAGTTTGGAGGTAAGAAACGCTTGAGAAACTCAAAATTTTCGCAGTTCTGATGCTCGAAACGGATAACTAGAACGGCCCAGGGGAAAAGTGCGCATACCTTTGTAATCGGGCGAGTTTCTACTTTCAAATGCAACAGAAATTTTGCGGATTGATCAATCCGTTCGCGAGATATGGCAGTTTGGAGATAAGAAACGCTTTAGAAACTCATAATTTTCGCAGTTTTATGCTCGAAACGAATAACTAGAACGGCCCAGGGGAAAAATGCGCATACCGTTGTAATGGGGCGAGTTTCTACTTTCAAATGCAACAGAAATTTTGCGGATTGGTCAATCTGTTCGCGAGATATGGCAGTTTCGAGTTAAGAAACGCTTGAGAAACTCAAAATTTTCGCAGTTCTGATACTCGAAACGAATAACTGGAACGGTCTAGGGGAAAACTACACATACCGTTGTAATCGGGCGAGTTTCTACTTTCAGATGCAACAGAAATTTGCGGATTGATCAATCCGTTCGCGAGATATGGCAGTTTGGAGATAAGAAACGCTTGAGAAACTCAAAATTTTCGCAGCTTTATGCTCGAAACGAATAACTAGAACAGCCCAGGGGTAAAGTGCGCATACCGTTGTAATCGGGCGAGTTTCTACTTTCAAATGCAACAGAAATTTTGCGGATTGGTCAATCCGTTCGCGAGATATGGCAGTTTGGAGATAAGAAACGCTTGAGAAACTCAAAATTTTAGCAGTTCTGATGCTCGAAATGAATAACTGGAACGGCCTAGGGGAAAACTACACATACCGTTGTAATCGGCCGAGTCTTTACTTTCAGAAGCAACAGAAATTTTGCGGATTGGTCAATCCGTTCGCGAGATATGGCAGTTTGGAGGTAAGAAACGCTTGAGAAACTCAAAATTTGCGCAGTTCTGATGCTCGAAACGAATAACCAGAACGGCCTAGGGGAAAAGTGCGCATACCGTTGTAATCGGGCGAGTTTCTACTTTCAGATGCAACAGAAATTTTGCGGATTGGTCCATCCGTTCGCGAGATATGGCCGTTTGGATGTAAGAAACGCTTGAGAAACTCAAAATTTTCGCAGTTCTGATGCTCGAAACGAATAACTAGAACGGCCTACGGGAATAGTGCGCATACCGTTGTAATCGGGAGAGTTTCTACTTTCAGAAGCAACAGAAATTTTGCGGATTTGTCAATCCGTTCGCGAGATATGGCAGTTTGGAGGTAAGAAACGCTTGAGAAACTCAAAATTTTCGCAGTTCTGATGCTCGAAATGAATAACTGGAACGGCCTAGGGGAAAACTACACATACCGTTGTAATCGGGCGAGTTTCTACTTTCAGATGCAACAGAAATTTTGCGGATTGGTCAATCCGTTCGCGAGATATGGCAGTTTGGAGGTAAGAAACGCTTGAGAAACTCAAAATTTTCGCAGTTCTGATGCTCGAAACGAATAACTAGAACGGCCTAGGGGAAAAGTGCGCATACCGTTGTAATCGGGCGAGTTTCTACTTTCAGATGCAACAGAAATTTTGCGGATCGGTCAATCCGTTCGCGAGATATGGCAGTTTGGATGTAAGAAACGCTTGAGAAACTCAAAATTTTCGCAGTTCTGATGCTCGAAACGAATAACTGGAACGGCCTAGGGGAAAACTACACATACCGTTGTAATCGGGCGAGTTTCTACTTTCAGATGCAACAGAAATTTTGCGGATTGGTCAATCCGTTCGCGAGATATGGCAGTTTGGAGGTAAGAAACGCTTGAGAAACTCAAAATTTTCGCAGTTCTGATGCTCGACACGAACAACTAGAACGGCCTAGGGGAAAAGTATGCATACCGTTGTAATCGGGCGAGTTTCTACTTTCAGATGCAACAGAAATTTTGCGGATTGGTCAATCCGTTCGCGAGATATGGCGGTTTGGAGGGAAGAAACGCTTGAGAAACTCAAAATTTGCGCAGTTCTGATGCTCGAAACGAGTAACTAGAACGGCCTACGGGAAAAGTGCGCATACCCTTGTAATCGGCAGAGTTTCTACTTTCAGAAGCAACAGAAATTTTACGGATTGGTCAATCCGTTCGCGAGATATGGCAGTTTGGAGGTAAGAAACGCTTGAGAAACTCAAAATTTTCGCAGTTCTGATGCTCGAAACGAATAACTAGAACGGCCTACGGGAAAAGTGCGCATACCCTTGTAATCGGGAGAGTTTCTACTTTCAGAAGCAACAGAAATTTTGCGGATTGGTCAATCCGTTCGCGAGATATGGCAGTTTGGAGGTAAGAAACGCTTGAGAAACTCAAAATTTTCGCAGTTCTGATGCTCGAAATGAATAACTGGAACGGCCTAGGGGAAAACTACACATACCGTTGTAATCGGGCGAGTTTCTACTTTCAGATGCAACCGAAATTTTGCGGATCGGTCAATCCGTTCGCGAGATATGGCAGTTTGCATGTAAGAAACGCTTGAGAAACTCAAAATTTTCGCAGTTCTGATGCTCGAAACGAATAACTGGAACGGCCTAGGGGAAAACTACACATACCGTTGTAATCGGGCGAGTCTCTACTTTCAGAAGCAACAGAAATTTTGCGGATTGGTCAATCCGTTCGCGAGATATGGCAGTTTGGATGTAAGAAACGCTTGAGAAACTCAAAATTTTCGCTGCTCTGATGCTCGAAACGAATTACTAGAACGGCCTAGGGGAAAAGTGCGCATACCGTTGTAATCGGGCGAGTTTCTACTTTCAGAAGCAACAGAAATTTTGCGGATTGGTCAATCCGTTCGCGAGATATGGCAGTTTGGAGGTAAGAAACGCTTGAGAAACTCAAAATTTGCGCAGTTCTGATGCTCGAAACGAATAACTAGAACGGCCTAGGGGAAAACTACACATAACGTTGTAAACGGGCGAGCTTCTACTTTCAGATGCAAGAAATTTTGCGGATCGGTCAATCCGTTCGCGAGATATGGCAGTTTGGATGTAAGAAACGCTTGAGAATCTCAAAATTTTCGCAGCTCTGATGCTCGAAACGAATTACTAGAACGGCCTAGGGGAAAAGTGCGCATACCGTTGTAATCGGGCGAGTTTCTACTTTCAGATGCAACAGAAATTTTGCGGATTGATCAATCCGTTCGCGAGATATGGCAGTTTGGAGATAAGAAACGCTTTAGAAACTCAAAATTTTCGCAGTTCTGATGCTCGAAACGAATAACTAGAACGGCCCAGGGGAAAAGTGCGCATACCGTTGTAATCGGGCGAGTTTCTACTTTCAAATGCAACAGAAATTTTGCGGATTGATCAATTCGTTCGCGAGATATGGCAGTTTGGAGATAAGAAACGCTTGAGAAACTCAAAATTTTCGCAGTTCTGATGCTCGAAACGAATAACTGGAACGGCCAAGGGGAAAACTACACATACCGTTGTAATCGGGCGAGTTTCTACTTTCAGATGCAACAGAAATTTTGCGGATTGGTCAATCCGTTCGCGAGATATGGCAGTTTGGAGGTAAGAAACGCTTGAGAAACTCAAAATTTTCGCAGCTCTGATGCTCGAAACGAATTACTAAAACGGCCTAGGGGAAAAGAGCGCATACCGTTGTAATCGGGCGAGTTTCTACTTTCAGATGCAACAGAAATTTTGCGGATTGATCAATCTGTTCGCGAGATATGGCAGTTTGGAGATAAGAAACGCTTTAGAAACTCAAAATTTTCGCTGTTCTGATGCTCGAAATGAATAACTAGAACGGCCTAGGGGAAAAGTACGCATACCGTTGTAATCGGGCGAGTTTCTACTTTCAGATGCAACAGAAATTTTGCGGATTGCTCCATCCGTTCGCGAGATATGGCCGTTTGGATGTAAGAAACGCTTGAGAAACTCAAAATTTTCGCAGTTCTGATGCTCGAAACGAATAACTAGAACGGCCTACGGGAAAAGTGCGCATACCCTTGTAATCGGGAGAGTTTCTACTTTCAGAAGCAACAGAAATTTTGCGGATTGGTCAATCCGTTCGCGAGATATGGCAGTTTGGAGGTAAGAAACGCTTGAGAAACTCAAAATTTTCGCAGTTCTGATGCTCGAAACGAATAACTGGAACGGCCTAGGGGAAAACTACACATAACGTTGTAAACGGGCGAGCTTCTACTTTCAGATGCAACAGAAATTTTGCGGATCGGTCAATCCGTTCGCGAGATATGGCAGTTTGCATGTAAGAAACGCTTGAGAAACTCAAAATTTTCGCAGTTCTGATGCTCGACACGAACAACTAGAACGGCCTAGGGGAAAAGTATGCATACCGTTGTAATCGGGCGAGTTTCTACTTTCAGATGCAACAGAAATTTTGCGGATTGGTCAATCCGTTCGCGAGATATGGCGGTTTGGAGGGAAGAAACGCTTGAGAAACTCAAAATTTGCGCAGTTCTGATGCTCGAAACGAGTAACTAGAACGGCCTACGGGAAAAGTGCGCATACCCTTGTAATCGGCAGAGTTTCTACTTTCAGAAGCAACAGAAATTTTACGGATTGGTCAATCCGTTCGCGAGATATGGCAGTTTGGAGGTAAGAAACGCTTGAGAAACTCAAAATTTTCGCAGTTCTGATGCTCGAAACGAATAACTAGAACGGCCTACGGGAAAAGTGCGCATACCCTTGTAATCGGGAGAGTTTCTACTTTCAGAAGCAACAGAAATTTTGCGGATTGGTCAATCCGTTCGCGAGATATGGCAGTTTGGAGGTAAGAAACGCTTGAGAAACTCAAAATTTTCGCAGTTCTGATGCTCGAAATGAATAACTGGAACGGCCTAGGGGAAAACTACACATACCGTTGTAATCGGGCGAGTTTCTACTTTCAGATGCAACCGAAATTTTGCGGATCGGTCAATCCGTTCGCGAGATATGGCAGTTTGCATGTAAGAAACGCTTGAGAAACTCAAAATTTTCGCAGTTCTGATGCTCGAAACGAATAACTGGAACGGCCTAGGGGAAAACTACACATACCGTTGTAATCGGGCGAGTCTCTACTTTCAGAAGCAACAGAAATTTTGCGGATTGGTCAATCCGTTCGCGAGATATGGCAGTTTGGATGTAAGAAACGCTTGAGAAACTCAAAATTTTCGCTGCTCTGATGCTCGAAATGAATTACTAGAACGGCCTAGGGGAAAAGTGCGCATACCGTTGTAATCGGGCGAGTTTCTACTTTCAGAAGCAACAGAAATTTTGCGGATTGGTCAATCCGTTCGCGAGATATGGCAGTTTGGAGGTAAGAAACGCTTGAGAAACTCAAAATTTGCGCAGTTCTGATGCTCGAAACGAATAACTAGAACGGCCTAGGGGAAAACTACACATAACGTTGTAAACGGGCGAGCTTCTACTTTCAGATGCAAGAAATTTTGCGGATCGGTCAATCCGTTCGCGAGATATGGCAGTTTGGATGTAAGAAACGCTTGAGAATCTCAAAATTTTCGCAGCTCTGATGCTCGAAACGAATTACTAGAACGGCCTAGGGGAAAAGTGCGCATACCGTTGTAATCGGGCGAGTTTCTACTTTCAGATGCAACAGAAATTTTGCGGATTGATCAATCCGTTCGCGAGATATGGCAGTTTGGAGATAAGAAACGCTTTAGAAACTCAAAATTTTCGCAGTTCTGATGCTCGAAACGAATAACTAGAACGGCCCAGGGGAAAAGTGCGCATACCGTTGTAATCGGGCGAGTTTCTACTTTCAAATGCAACAGAAATTTTGCGGATTGATCAATTCGTTCGCGAGATATGGCAGTTTGGAGATAAGAAACGCTTGAGAAACTCAAAATTTTCGCAGTTCTGATGCTCGAAACGAATAACTGGAACGGCCAAGGGGAAAACTACACATACCGTTGTAATCGGGCGAGTTTCTACTTTCAGATGCAACAGAAATTTTGCGGATTGGTCAATCCGTTCGCGAGATATGGCAGTTTGGAGGTAAGAAACGCTTGAGAAACTCAAAATTTTCGCAGCTCTGATGCTCGAAACGAATTACTAGAACGGCCTAGGGGAAAAGAGCGCATACCGTTGTAATCGGGCGAGTTTCTACTTTCAGATGCAACAGAAATTTTGCGGATTGATCAATCTGTTCGCGAGAGATGGCAGTTTGGAGATAAGAAACGCTTTAGAAACTCAAAATTTTCGCTGTTCTGATGCTCGAAATGAATAACTAGAACGGCCTAGGGGAAAAGTACGCATACCGTTGTAATCGGGCGAGTTTCTACTTTCAGATGCAACAGAAATTTTGCGGATTGCTCCATCCGTTCGCGAGATATGGCCGTTTGGATGTAAGAAACGCTTGAGAAACTCAAAATTTTCGCAGTTCTGATGCTCGAAACGAATAACTAGAACGGCCTACGGGAAAAGTGCGCATACCCTTGTAATCGGGAGAGTTTCTACTTTCAGAAGCAACAGAAATTTTGCGGATTGGTCAATCCGTTCGCGAGATATGGCAGTTTGGAGGTAAGAAACGCTTGAGAAACTCAAAATTTTCGCAGTTCTGATGCTCGAAACGAATAACTGGAACGGCCTAGGGGAAAACTACACATAACGTTGTAAACGGGCGAGCTTCTACTTTCAGATGCAACAGAAATTTTGCGGATCGGTCAATCCGTTCGCGAGATATGGCAGTTTGCATGTAAGAAACGCTTGAGAAACTCAAAATTTTCGCAGTTCTGATGCTCAAAACGAATAACTGGAACGGCCTAGGGGAAAACTACACATACCGTTGTAATCGGGCGAGTCTCTACTTTCAGATGCAACAGAAATTTTGCGGATTGGTCAATCCGTTCGCGAGATATGGCAGTTTGGAGTTAAGAAACGCTTGAGAAACTCAAAATTTTCGCAGTTCTGATGCTCGAAACGAATAACTAGAACGGCCTAGGGGAAAAGTGCGCATACCGTTGTAATCGGGCGAGTTTCTACTTTCAGATGCAACAGAAATTTTGCGGATTGATCAATCCGTTCGCGAGATATGGCAGTTTGGAGATAAGAAACGCTTTAGAAACTCAAAATTTTCGCAGTTCTGATGCTCGAAACGAATAACTAGAACGGCCCAGGGGAAAAGTGCGCATACCGTTGTAATCGGGCGAGTTTCTACTTTCAGATGCAACAGAAATTTTGCGGATTGGTCAATCCGTTCGCGAGATATGGCAGTTTGGAGGTAAGAAACGCTTGAGAAACTCAAAATTTTCGCAGTTCTGATGCTCGACACGAACAACTAGAACGGCCTAGGGGAAAAGTACGCATACCGTTGTAATCGGGCGAGTTTCTACTTTCAGATGCAACAGAAATTTTGCGGATTGGTCAATTCGTTCGCGAGATATGGCAGTTTGGAGGTAAGAAACGCTTGAGAAACTCAAAATTTTCGCCGTTCTGATGCTCGAAACGAATAACTAGAACGGCCTAGGGGAAAAGTACGCATACCGTTGTAATCGGGCGAGTTTCTACTTTCAGATGCAACAGAAATTTTGCGGATTGGTCCATCCGTTCGCGAGATATGGCCGTTTGGATGTAAGAAACGCTTGAGAAACTCAAAATTTTCGCAGTTCTGATGCTCGAAACAAATTACTAGAACGGCCTACGGGAAAAGTGCGCATACCCTTGTAATCGGGAGAGTTTCTACTTTCAGAAGCAACAGAAATTTTGCGGATTGGTCAATCCGTTCGCGAGATATGGCAGTTTGGAGGTAAGAAACGCTTGAGAAACTCAAAATTTTCGCAGTTCTGATGCTCGAAACGAATAACTGGAACGGCCTAGGGGAAAACTACACATAACGTTGTAAACGGGCGAGCTTCTACTTTCAGATGCAACAGAAATTTTGCGGATCGGTCAATCCGTTCGCGAGATATGGCAGTTTGGAGGTAAGAAACGCTTGAGAAACTCAAAATTTTCGCAGTTCTGATGCTCGACACGAACAACTAGAACGGCCTAGGGGAAAAGTACGCATACCGTTGTAATCGGGCGAGTTTCTACTTTCAGATGCAACAGAAATTTTGCGGATTGGTCAATCCGTTCGCGAGATATGGCAGTTTGGAGGTAAGAAACGCTTGAGAAACTCAAAATTTTCGCAGTTCTGATGCTCGAAACGAATAACTAGAACGGCCTAGGGGAAAAGTGCGCATACCGTTGTAATCGGGCGAGTTTCTACTTTCAGATGCGACAGAAATTGTGCAGATTGGTCAATCCGTTCGCGAGATATGGCAGTTTGGAAGTAAGAAACGCTTGAGAAACTCAAAATTTTCGCCGTTCTGATGCTCGAAACGAATAACTAGAACGGCCTAGGGGAAAAGTACGCATACCGTTGTAATCGGGCGAGTTTCTACTTTCAGATGCAACAGAAATTTTGCGGATTGGTCCATCCGTTCGCGAGATATGGCCGTTTGGATGTAAGAAACGCTTGAGAAACTCAAAATTTTCGCAGTTCTGATGCTCGAAACAAATTACTAGAACGGCCTACGGGAAAAGTGCGCATACCCTTGTAATCGGGAGAGTTTCTACTTTCAGAAGCAACAGAAATTTTGCGGATTGGTCAATCCGTTCGCGAGATATGGCAGTTTGGAGGTAAGAAACGCTTGAGAAACTCAAAATTTTCGCAGTTCTGATGCTCGAAACGAATAACTGGAACGGCCTAGGGGAAAACTACACATAACGTTGTAAACGGGCGAGCTTCTACTTTCAGATGCAACAGAAATTTTGCGGATCGGTCAATCCGTTCGCGAGATATGGCAGTTTGCATGTAAGAAACGCTTGAGAAACTCAAAATTTTCGCAGTTCTGATGTTCGAAACGAATAACTGGAACGGCCTAGGGGAAAACTACACATACCGTTGTAATCGGGCGAGTCTCTACTTTCAGAAGCAACAGAAATTTTGCGGATTGGTCAATCCGTTCGCGAGATATGGCAGTTTGGATATAAGAAACGCTTGAGAAACTCAAAATTTTCGCAGCTCTGATGCTCGAAACGAATTACTAGAACGGCCTAGGGGAAAAGTGCGCATACCGTTGTAATCGGGCGAGTTTCTACTTTCAGATGCGACAGAAATTGTGCGGATTGGTCAATCCGTTCGCGAGATATGGCAGTTTGGAGGTAAGAAACGCTTGAGAAACTCAAAATTTTCGCCGTTCTGATGCTCGAAACGAATAACTGGAACGGCCTAGGGGAAAACTACACATACCGTTGTAATCGGGCGAGTTTCTACTTTCAGATGCAACAGAAATTTTGCGGATTGATCAATCCGTTCGCGAGATATGGCAGTTTGGAGATAAGAAACGCTTGAGAAACTCAAAATTTTCGCAGTTCTGATGCTCGAAACGAGTAACTAGAACGGCCTACGGGAAAAGTGCGCATACCGTTGTAATCGGGCGAGTTTCTACTTTCAGAAGCAACAGAAATTTTGCGGATTGGTCAATCCGTTCGCGAGATATGGCAGTTTGGAGGTAAGAAACGCTTGAGAAACTCAAAATTTTCGCAGTTTTATGCTCGAAACGAATAACTAGAGCGGCCCAGGGGAAAAGTGCGCATACCGTTGTAATCGGGCGAGTTTCTACTTTCAAATGCAACAGAAATTTCGCGTACTGGTCAATCCGTTCGCGAGATATGGCAGTTTGGAGGTAAGAAACGCTTGAGAAACTCAAAATTTTCGCAGTTCTGATGCTCGAAATGAATAACTGGAATGGCCAAGGGGAAAACTACACATACCGTTGTAATCGGGCGAGTTTCTACTTTCAGATGCAACAGAAATTTTGCGGATTGGTCAATCCGTTCGCGAGATATGGCAGTTTGGAGGTAAGAAACGCTTGAGAAACTCAAAATTTTCGCAGTTCTGATGCTCGAAACGAATAACTAGAACGGCCTAGGGGAAAAGTGCGCATACCGTTGTAATCGGGCGAGTTTCTACTTTCAGATGCGACAGAAATTGTGCGGATTGGTCAATCCGTTCGCGAGATATGGCAGTTTGGAGGTAAGAAACGCTTGAGAAACTCAAAATTTTCGCCGTTCTGATGCTCGAAACGAATAACTAGAACGGCCTAGGGGAAAAGTACGCATACCGTTGTAATCGGGCGAGTTTCTACTTTCAGATGCAACAGAAATTTTGCGGATTGGTCAATCCGTTCGCGAGATATGGCAGCTTGGAGGTAAGAAACGCTTGAGAAACTCAAAATGTTCGCAGTTCTGATGCTCGAAACGAATAACTAGAACGGCCTAGGGGAAAAGTGCGCATACCGTTGTAATCGGGCGAGTTTCTACTTTCAGATGCAACAGAAATTTTGCGGATTTGTCAATCCGTTCGCGAGATATGGCAGTTTGGAGGTAAGAAACGCTTGAGAAACTCAAAATTTTCGCAGTTCTGATGCTCGAAATGAATAACTGGAACGGCCTAGGGGAAAACTACATATACCGTTGTAATCGGGCGAGTTTCTACTTTCAGATGCAACAGAAATTGTGCGGATTGGTCAATCCGTTCGCGAGATATGGCAGTTTGGAGGTAAGAAACGCTTGAGAAACTCAAAATTTTCGCAGTTCTGATGCTCGAAACGAATAACTAGAACGGCCTAGGGGAAAAGTGCGCATACCGTTGTAATCGGGCGAGTTTCTACTTTCAGATGCAACAGAAATTTTGCGGATTTGTCAATCCGTTCGCGAGATATGGCAGTTTGGAGGTAAGAAACGCTTGAGAAACTCAAAATTTTCGCAGTTCTGATGCTCGAAATGAATAACTGGAACGGCCTAGGGGAAAACTACACATACCGTTGTAATCGGGCGAGTTTCTACTTTCAGATGCAACAGAAATTTTGCGGATTGGTCAATCCGTTCGCGAGATATGGCAGTTTGGAGGTAAGAAACGCTTGAGAAACTCAAAATTTTCGCAGTTCTGATGCTCGAAACGAATAACTAGAACGGCCTAGGGGAAAAGTGCGCATACCGTTGTAATCGGGCGAGTTTCTACTTTCAGATGCAACAGAAATTTTGCGGATCGGTCAATCCGTTCGCGAGATATGGCAGTTTGGATGTAAGAAACGCTTGAGAAACTCAAAATTTTCGCAGTTCTGATGCTCGAAACGAATAACTGGAACGGCCTAGGGGAAAAGTACGCATACCGTTGTAATCGGGCGAGTTTCTACTTTCAGATGCAACAGAAATTATGCGGATTGGTCCATCCGTTCGCGAGATATGGCCGTTTGGATGTAAGAAACGCTTGAGAAACTCAAAATTTTCGCAGTTCTGATGCTCGAAACGAATAACTAGAACGGCCTACGGGAAAAGTGCGCATACCCTTGTAATCGGGAGAGTTTCTACTTTCAGAAGCAACAGAAATTTTGCGGATTTGTCAATCCGTTCGCGAGATATGGCAGTTTGGAGGTAAGAAACGCTTGAGAAACTCAAAATTTTCGCAGTTCTGATGCTCGAAATGAATAACTGGAACGGCCTAGGGGAAAACTACACATACCGTTGTAATCGGGCGAGTTTCTACTTTCAGGTGCAACAGAAATTTTGCGGATTGGTCAATCCGTTCGCGAGATATGGCAGTTTGGAGGTAAGAAACGCTTGAGAAACTCAAAATTTTCGCAGTTCTGATGCTCGAAACGAATAACTAGAACGGCCTAGGGGAAGAGTGCGCATGCCGTTGTAATCGGGCGAGTTTCTACTTTCAGATGCAACAGAAATTTTGCGGATCGGTCAATCCGTTCGCGAGATATGGCAGTTTGGATGTAAGAAACGCTTGAGAAACTCAAAATTTTCGCAGTTCTGATGCTCGAAACGAATAACTGGAACGGCCTAGGGGAAAAGTACGCATACCGTTGTAATCGGGCGAGTTTCTACTTTCAGATGCAACAGAAATTTTGCGGATTGGTCAATCCGTTCGCGAGATATGGCGGTTTGGAGGTAAGAAACGCTTGAGAAACTCAAAATTTTCGCAGTTCTGATGCTCGACACGAATAACTGGAACGGCCTAGGGGAAAACTACACATACCGTTGTAATCGGGCGAGTCTCTACTTTCAGATGCAACAGAAATTTTGCGGATTGGTCAATCCGTTCGCGAGATATGGCGGTTTGGAGGTAAGAAACGCTTGAGAAACTCAAAATTTTCGCAGTTCTGATGCTCGACACGAATAACTAGAACGGCCTAGGGGAAAACTATACCTACCGTTGTAATCGGGCGAGTTTCTACTTTCAGATGCAACAGAAATTTTGCGGATTGATCAATCCGTTCGCGAGATATGGCAGTTTGGAGATAAGGAACGCTTGAGAAACTCAAAATTTTCGCCGTTCTGATGCTCGAAACGAATAACTAGAACGGCCTAGGGGAAAAGTACGCATACCGTTGTAATCGGGCGAGTTTCTACTTTCAGATGCAACAGAAATTTTGCGGATTGGTCAATCCGTTCGCGAGATATGGCAGTTTGGAGGTAAGAAACGCTTGAGAAGCTCAAAATTTTCGCAGTTCTGATGCTCGAAACGAATAACTGGAACGGCCTAGGGGAAAAGTACGCATACCGTTGTAATCGGGCGAGTTTCTACTTTCAGATGCAACAGAAATTATGCGGATTGGTGCATCCGTTCGCGAGATATGGCCGTTTGGATGTAAGAAACGCTTGAGAAACTCAAAATTTTCGCAGTTCTGATGCTCGAAACGAATAACTAGAACGGCCTACGGGAAAAGTGCGCATACCCTTGTAATCGGGAGAGTTTCTACTTTCAGAAGCAACAGAAATTTTGCGGATTTGTCAATCCGTTCGCGAGATATGGCAGTTTGGAGGTAAGAAACGCTTGAGAAACTCAAAATTTTCGCAGTTCTGATGCTCGAAATGAATAACTGGAACGGCCTAGGGGAAAACTACACATACCGTTGTAATCGGGCGAGTTTCTACTTTCAGGTGCAACAGAAATTTTGCGGATTGGTCAATCCGTTCGCGAGATATGGCAGTTTGGAGGTAAGAAACGCTTGAGAAACTCAAAATTTTCGCAGTTCTGATGCTCGAAACGAATAACTAGAACGGCCTAGGGGAAAAGTGCGCATACCGTTGTAATCGGGCGAGTTTCTACTTTCAGATGCAACAGAAATTTTGCGGATCGGTCAATCCGTTCGCGAGATATGGCAGTTTGGAAGTAAGAAACGCTTGAGAAACTCAAAATTTTCGCAGTTCTGATGCTCGAAACGAATAACTAGAACGGCCCAGGGGAAAAGTGCGCATACCGTTGTAATCGGGCGAGTTTCTACTTTCAAATGCAACAGAAATTTTGCGGATTGATCAATCCGTTCGCGAGATATGGCAGTTTGGAGATAAGAAACGCTTGAGAAACTCAAAATTTTCGCAGTTCTGATGCTCGAAACGAGTAACTAGAACGGCCTACGGGAAAAGTGCGCATACCCTTGTAATCGGGAGAGTTTCTACTTTCAGAAGCAACAGAAATTTTGCGGATTGGTCAATCCGTTCGCGAGATATGGCAGTTTGGAGGTAAGAAACGCTTGAGAAACTCAAAATTTTCGAAGTTTTATGCTCGAAACGATTAACTAGAGCGGCCTAGGGGAAAAGTGCGCATACCGTTGTAATCGGGCGAGTTTCTACTTTCAGATGCGACAGAAATTGTGCGGATTGGTCAATCCGTTCGCGAGATATGGCAGTTTGGAGGTAAGAAACGCTTGAGAAACTCAAAATTTTCGCCGTTCTGAGGCTCGAAACGAATAACTAGAAAGGCCTAGGGGAAAAGTACGCATACCGTCGTAATCGGGCGAGTTTCTACTTTCAGATGCAACAGAAATTTTGAGGATTGGTCAATCCGTTCGCGAGATATGGCAGTTTGGAGGTAAGAAACGCTTGAGAAACTCAAAATTTTCGCAGTTCTGATGCTCGAAACGAATAACTAGAACGGCCTAGGGGAAAAGTGCGCATACCGTTGTAATCGGGCGAGTTTCTACTTTCAGATGCAACAGAAATTTTGCGGATTTGTCAATCCGT
Source organism: Ptiloglossa arizonensis (assembly GCF_051014685.1). Taxonomy (NCBI): domain Eukaryota; kingdom Metazoa; phylum Arthropoda; class Insecta; order Hymenoptera; family Colletidae; genus Ptiloglossa; species Ptiloglossa arizonensis. Next base: position 274,874 of record NW_027478832.1, on the reverse strand, counting down.
TCGCGAGATATGGCAGTTTGGAGGTAAGAAACGCTTGAGAAACTCAAAATTTTCGCAGTTCTGATGCTCGAAATGAATAACTGGAACGGCCTAGGGGAAAACTACACATACCGTTGTAATCGGGCGAGTTTCTACTTTCAGATGCAACAGAAATTTTGCGGATTGGTCAATCCGTTCGCGAGATATGGCAGTTTGGAGGTAAGAAACGCTTGAGAAACTCAAAATTTTCGCAGTTCTGATGCTCGAAACGAATAACTAGAACGGCCTAGGGGAAAAGTGCGCATACCGTTGTAATCGGGCGAGTTTCTACTTTCAGATGCAACAGAAATTTTGCGGATCGGTCAATCCGTTCGCGAGATATGGCAGTTTGGATGTAAGAAACGCTTGAGAAACTCAAAATTTTCGCAGTTCTGATGCTCGAAACGAATAACTGGAACGGCCTAGGGGAAAAGTACGCATACCGTTGTAATCGGGCGAGTTTCTACTTTCAGATGCAACAGAAATTATGCGGATTGGTCCATCCGTTCGCGAGATATGGCCGTTTGGATGTAAGAAACGCTTGAGAAACTCAAAATTTTCGCAGTTCTGATGCTCGAAACGAATAACTAGAACGGCCTACGGGAAAAGTGCGCATACCCTTGTAATCGGGAGAGTTTCTACTTTCAGAAGCAACAGAAATTTTGCGGATTTGTCAATCCGTTCGCGAGATATGGCAGTTTGGAGGTAAGAAACGCTTGAGAAACTCAAAATTTTCGCAGTTCTGATGCTCGAAATGAATAACTGGAACGGCCTAGGGGAAAACTACACATACCGTTGTAATCGGGCGAGTTTCTACTTTCAGGTGCAACAGAAATTTTGCGGATTGGTCAATCCGTTCGCGAGATATGGCAGTTTGGAGGTAAGAAACGCTTGAGAAACTCAAAATTTTCGCAGTTCTGATGCTCGAAACGAATAACTAGAACGGCCTAGGGGAAGAGTGCGCATGCCGTTGTAATCGGGCGAGTTTCTACTTTCAGATGCAACAGAAATTTTGCGGATCGGTCAATCCGTTCGCGAGATATGGCAGTTTGGATGTAAGAAACGCTTGAGAAACTCAAAATTTTCGCAGTTCTGATGCTCGAAACGAATAACTGGAACGGCCTAGGGGAAAACTACACATACCGTTGTAATCGGGCGAGTCTCTACTTTCAGATGCAACAGAAATTTTGCGGATTGGTCAATCCGTTCGCGAGATATGGCGGTTTGGAGGTAAGAAACGCTTGAGAAACTCAAAATTTTCGCAGTTCTGATGCTCGACACGAATAACTAGAACGGCCTAGGGGAAAAGTACGCATACCGTTGTAATCGGGCGAGTTTCTACTTTCAGATGCAACAGAAATTTTGCGGATTGGTCAATCCGTTCGCGAGATATGGCGGTTTGGAGGGAAGAAACGCTTGAGAAACTCAAAATTTTCGCAGTTGTGACGCTCGAAACGAATAACTAGAACGGCCCAGGGGAAAAGTGCGCATACCGTTGTAATCGGGCGAGTTTCTACTTTCAAATGCAACAGAAATTTTGCGGATTGATCAATCCGTTCGCGAGATATGGCAGTTTGGAGATAAGAAACGCTTGAGAAACTCAAAATTTTCGCAGTTCTGATGCTCGAAACGAGTAACTAGAACGGCCTACGGGAAAAGTGCGCATACCCTTGTAATCGGGAGAGTTTCTACTTTCAGAAGCAACAGAAATTTTGCGGATTGGTCAATCCGTTCGCGAGATATGGCAGTTTGGAGGTAAGAAACGCTTGAGAAACTCAAAATTTTCGAAGTTTTATGCTCGAAACGATTAACTAGAGCGGCCCAGGGGAAAAATGCGCATACCGTTGTATTCGGGCGAGTTTCTACTTTCAAATGCAACAGAAATTTCGCGGATTGGTCAATCCGTTCGCGAGATATGGCAGTTTGGAGGTATGAAACGCTTGAGAAACTCAAAATTTTCGCAGTTCTGATGCTCGAAATGAATAACTGGAATGGCCAAGGGGAAAACTACACATACCGTTGTAATCGGGCGAGTTTCTACTTTCAGATGCAACAGAAATTTTGCGGATTGGTCAATCCGTTCGCGAGATATGGCAGTTTGGAGGTAAGAAACGCTTGAGAAACTCAAAATTTTCGCAGTTCTGATGCTCGAAACGAATAACTAGAACGGCCTAGGGGAAAAGTGCGCATACCGTTGTAATCGGGCGAGTTTCTACTTTCAGATGCGACAGAAATTGTGCGGATTGGTCAATCCGTTCGCGAGATATGGCAGTTTGGAGGTAAGAAACGCTTGAGAAACTCAAAATTTTCGCCGTTCTGAGGCTCGAAACGAATAACTAGAAAGGCCTAGGGGAAAAGTACGCATACCGTCGTAATCGGGCGAGTTTCTACTTTCAGATGCAACAGAAATTTTGCGGATCGGTCAATCCGTTCGCGAGATATGGCAGTTTGGATGTAAGAAACGCTTGAGAAACTCAAAATTTTCGCAGTTCTGATGCTCGAAACGAATAACTGGAACGGCCTAGGGGAAAAGTACGCATACCGTTGTAATCGGGCGAGTTTCTACTTTCAGATGCAACAGAAATTATGCGGATTGGTCCATCCGTTCGCGAGATATGGCCGTTTGGATGTAAGAAACGCTTGAGAAACTCAAAATTTTCGCAGTTCTGATGCTCGAAACGAATAACTAGAACGGCCTACGGGAAAAGTGCGCATACCCTTGTAATCGGGAGAGTTTCTACTTTCAGAAGCAACAGAAATTTTGCGGATTTGTCAATCCGTTCGCGAGATATGGCAGTTTGGAGGTAAGAAACGCTTGAGAAACTCAAAATTTTCGCAGTTCTGATGCTCGAAATGAATAACTGGAACGGCCTAGGGGAAAACTACACATACCGTTGTAATCGGGCGAGTTTCTACTTTCAGGTGCAACAGAAATTTTGCGGATTGGTCAATCCGTTCGCGAGATATGGCAGTTTGGAGGTAAGAAACGCTTGAGAAACTCAAAATTTTCGCAGTTCTGATGCTCGAAACGAATAACTAGAACGGCCTAGGGGAAGAGTGCGCATGCCGTTGTAATCGGGCGAGTTTCTACTTTCAGATGCAACAGAAATTTTGAGGATTGGTCAATCCGTTCGCGAGATATGGCAGTTTGGAGGTAAGAAACGCTTGAGAAACTCAAAATTTTCGCAGTTCTGATGCTCGAAACGAATAACTAGAACGGCCTAGGGGAAAACTAAACCAACCGTTGTAATCGGGCGAGTTTCTACTTTCAGATGCAACAGAAATTTTGCGGATTGATCAATCCGTTCGCGAGATATGGCAGTTTGGAGATAAGAAACGCTTGAGAAACTCAAAATTTTCGCCGTTCTGATGCTCGAAACGAATAACTAGAACGGCCTAGGGGAAAAGTACGCATACCGTTGTAATCGGGCGAGTTTCTACTTTCAGATGCAACAGAAATTTTGCGGATCGGTCAATCCGTTCGCGAGATATGGCAGTTTGGAAGTAAGAAACGCTTGAGAAACTCAAAATTTTCGCAGTTCTGATGCTCGAAACGAATAACTAGAACGGCCCAGGGGAAAAGTGCGCATACCGTTGTAATCGGGCGAGTTTCTACTTTCAAATGCAACAGAAATTTTGCGGATTGATCAATCCGTTCGCGAGATATGGCAGTTTGGAGATAAGAAACGCTTGAGAAACTCAAAATTTTCGCAGTTCTGATGCTCGAAACGAGTAACTAGAACGGCCTACGGGAAAAGTGCGCATACCCTTGTAATCGGGAGAGTTTCTACTTTCAGAAGCAACAGAAATTTTGCGGATTGGTCAATCCGTTCGCGAGATATGGCAGTTTGGAGGTAAGAAACGCTTGAGAAACTCAAAATTTTCGAAGTTTTATGCTCGAAACGATTAACTAGAGCGGCCCAGGGGAAAAATGCGCATACTGTTGTATTCGGGCGAGTTTCTACTTTCAAATGCAACAGAAATTTCGCGGATTGGTCAATCCGTTCGCGAGATATGGCAGTTTGGAGGTATGAAACGCTTGAGAAACTCAAAATTTTCGCAGTTCTGATGCTCGAAATGAATAACTGGAATGGCCAAGGGGAAAACTACACATACCGTTGTAATCGGGCGAGTTTCTACTTTCAGATGCAACAGAAATTTTGCGGATTGGTCAATCCGTTCGCGAGATATGGCAGTTTGGAGGTAAGAAACGCTTGAGAAACTCAAAATTTTCGCAGTTCTGATGCTCGAAACGAATAACTAGAACGGCCTAGGGGAAAAGTGCGCATACCGTTGTAATCGGGCGAGTTTCTACTTTCAGATGCGACAGAAATTGTGCGGATTGGTCAATCCGTTCGCGAGATATGGCAGTTTGGAGGTAAGAAACGCTTGAGAAACTCAAAATTTTCGCCGTTCTGAGGCTCGAAACGAATAACTAGAAAGGCCTAGGGGAAAAGTACGCATACCGTCGTAATCGGGCGAGTTTCTACTTTCAGATGCAACAGAAATTTTGAGGATTGGTCAATCCGTTCGCGAGATATGGCAGTTTGGAGGTAAGAAACGCTTGAGAAACTCAAAATTTTCGCAGTTCTGATGCTCGAAACGAATAACTAGAACGGCCTAGGGGAAAAGTGCGCATACCGTTGTAATCGGGCGAGTTTCTACTTTCAGATGCAACAGAAATTTTGCGGATTTGTCAATCCGTTCGCGAGATATGGCAGTTTGGAGGTAAGAAACGCTTGAGAAACTCAAAATTTTCGCAGTTCTGATGCTCGAAATGAATAACTGGAACGGCCTAGGGGAAAACTACACATACCGTTGTAATCGGGCGAGTTTCTACTTTCAGATGCAACAGAAATTTTGCGGATTGGTCAATCCGTTCGCGAGATATGGCAGTTTGGAGGTAAGAAACGCTTGAGAAACTCAAAATTTTCGCAGTTCTGATGCTCGAAACGATTAACTAGAACGGCCTAGGGGAAAAGTGCGCATACCGTTGTAATCGGGCGAGTTTCTACTTTCAGATGCAACAGAAATTTTGCGGATCGGTCAATCCGTTCGCGAGATATGGCAGTTTGGATGTAAGAAACGCTTGAGAAACTCAAAATTTTCGCAGTTCTGATGCTCGAAACGAATAACTGGAACGGCCTAGGGGAAAAGTACGCATACCGTTGTAATCGGGCGAGTTTCTACTTTCAGATGCAACAGAAATTATGCGGATTGGTCCATCCGTTCGCGAGATATGGCCGTTTGGATGTAAGAAACGCTTGAGAAACTCAAAATTTTCGCAGTTCTGATGCTCGAAACGAATAACTAGAACGGCCTACGGGAAAAGTGCGCATACCCTTGTAATCGGGAGAGTTTCTACTTTCAGAAGCAACAGAAATTTTGCGGATTTGTCAATCCGTTCGCGAGATATGGCAGTTTGGAGGTAAGAAACGCTTGAGAAACTCAAAATTTTCGCAGTTCTGATGCTCGAAATGAATAACTGGAACGGCCTAGGGGAAAACTACACATACCGTTGTAATCGGGCGAGTTTCTACTTTCAGGTGCAACAGAAATTTTGCGGATTGGTCAATCCGTTCGCGAGATATGGCAGTTTGGAGGTAAGAAACGCTTGAGAAACTCAAAATTTTCGCAGTTCTGATGCTCGAAACGAATAACTAGAACGGCCTAGGGGAAGAGTGCGCATGCCGTTGTAATCGGGCGAGTTTCTACTTTCAGATGCAACAGAAATTTTGCGGATCGGTCAATCCGTTCGCGAGATATGGCAGTTTGGATGTAAGAAACGCTTGAGAAACTCAAAATTTTCGCAGTTCTGATGCTCGAAACGAATAACTGGAACGGCCTAGGGGAAAACTACACATACCGTTGTAATCGGGCGAGTCTCTACTTTCAGATGCAACAGAAATTTTGCGGATTGGTCAATCCGTTCGCGAGATATGGCGGTTTGGAGGTAAGAAACGCTTGAGAAACTCAAAATTTTCGCAGTTCTGATGCTCGACACGAATAACTAGAACGGCCTAGGGGAAAAGTACGCATACCGTTGTAATCGGGCGAGTTTCTACTTTCAGATGCAACAGAAATTTTGCGGATTGGTCAATCCGTTCGCGAGATATGGCGGTTTGGAGGGAAGAAACGCTTGAGAAACTCAAAATTTTCGCAGTTGTGACGCTCGAAACGAATAACTAGAACGGCCCAGGGGAAAAGTGCGCATACCGTTGTAATCGGGCGAGTTTCTACTTTCAAATGCAACAGAAATTTTGCGGATTGATCAATCCGTTCGCGAGATATGGCAGTTTGGAGATAAGAAACGCTTGAGAAACTCAAAATTTTCGCAGTTCTGATGCTCGAAACGAGTAACTAGAACGGCCTACGGGAAAAGTGCGCATACCCTTGTAATCTGGAGAGGTTCTACTTTCAGAAGCAACAGAAATTTTGCGGATTGGTCAATCCGTTCGCGAGATATGGCAGTTTGGAGGTAAGAAACGCTTGAGAAACTCAAAATTTTCGAAGTTTTATGCTCGAAACGATTAACTAGAGCGGCCCAGGGGAAAAATGCGCATACCGTTGTATTCGGGCGAGTTTCTACTTTCAAATGCATTAGAAATTTCGCGGATTGGTCAATCCGTTCGCGAGATATGGCAGTTTGGAGGTATGAAACGCTTGAGAAACTCAAAATTTTCGCAGTTCTGATGCTCGAAATGAATAACTGGAATGGCCAAGGGGAAAACTACACATACCGTTGTAATCGGGCGAGTTTCTACTTTCAGATGCAACAGAAATTTTGCGGATTGGTCAATCCGTTCGCGAGATATGGCAGTTTGGAGGTAAGAAACGCTTGAGAAACTCAAAATTTTCGCAGTTCTGATGCTCGAAACGAATAACTAGAACGGCCTAGGGGAAAAGTGCGCATACCGTTGTAATCGGGCGAGTTTCTACTTTCAGATGCGACAGAAATTGTGCGGATTGGTCAATCCGTTCGCGAGATATGGCAGTTTGGAGGTAAGAAACGCTTGAGAAACTCAAAATTTTCGCCGTTCTGAGGCTCGAAACGAATAACTAGAAAGGCCTAGGGGAAAAGTACGCATACCGTCGTAATCGGGCGAGTTTCTACTTTCAGATGCAACAGAAATTTTGCGGATCGGTCAATCCGTTCGCGAGATATGGCAGTTTGGATGTAAGAAACGCTTGAGAAACTCAAAATTTTCGCAGTTCTGATGCTCGAAACGAATAACTGGAACGGCCTAGGGGAAAAGTACGCATACCGTTGTAATCGGGCGAGTTTCTACTTTCAGATGCAACAGAAATTATGCGGATTGGTCCATCCGTTCGCGAGATATGGCCGTTTGGATGTAAGAAACGCTTGAGAAACTCAAAATTTTCGCAGTTCTGATGCTCGAAACGAATAACTAGAACGGCCTACGGGAAAAGTGCGCATACCCTTGTAATCGGGAGAGTTTCTACTTTCAGAAGCAACAGAAATTTTGCGGATTTGTCAATCCGTTCGCGAGATATGGCAGTTTGGAGGTAAGAAACGCTTGAGAAACTCAAAATTTTCGCAGTTCTGATGCTCGAAATGAATAACTGGAACGGCCTAGGGGAAAACTACACATACCGTTGTAATCGGGCGAGTTTCTACTTTCAGGTGCAACAGAAATTTTGCGGATTGGTCAATCCGTTCGCGAGATATGGCAGTTTGGAGGTAAGAAACGCTTGAGAAACTCAAAATTTTCGCAGTTCTGATGCTCGAAACGAATAACTAGAACGGCCTAGGGGAAGAGTGCGCATGCCGTTGTAATCGGGCGAGTTTCTACTTTCAGATGCAACAGAAATTTTGAGGATTGGTCAATCCGTTCGCGAGATATGGCAGTTTGGAGGTAAGAAACGCTTGAGAAACTCAAAATTTTCGCAGTTCTGATGCTCGAAACGAATAACTAGAACGGCCTAGGGGAAAACTAAACCAACCGTTGTAATCGGGCGAGTTTCTACTTTCAGATGCAACAGAAATTTTGCGGATTGATCAATCCGTTCGCGAGATATGGCAGTTTGGAGATAAGAAACGCTTGAGAAACTCAAAATTTTCGCCGTTCTGATGCTCGAAACGAATAACTAGAACGGCCTAGGGGAAAAGTACGCATACCGTTGTAATCGGGCGAGTTTCTACTTTCAGATGCAACAGAAATTTTGCGGATTGGTCAATCCGTTCGCGAGATATGGCAGTTCGGAGGTAAGAAACGCTTGAGAAACTCAAAATTTTCGCAGTTCTGATGCTCGAAACGAATAACTAGAACGGCCAAGGGGAAAAGTGCGCATACCGTTGTAATCGGGCGAGTTTCTACTTTCAGATGCGACAGAAATTGTGCGGATTGGTCAATCCGTTCGCGAGATATGGCAGTTTGGAGGTAAGAAACGCTTGAGAAACTCAAAATTTTCGCCGTTCTGATGCTCGAAACGAATAACTAGAAAGGCCTAGGGGAAAAGTACGCATACCGTTGTAATCGGGCGAGTTTCTACTTTCAGATGCAACAGAAATTTTGAGGATTGGTCAATCCGTTCGCGAGATATGGCAGTTTGGAGGTAAGAAACGCTTGAGAAACTCAAAATTTTCGCAGTTCTGATGCTCGAAACGAATAACTAGAACGGCCTAGGGGAAAAGTGCGCATACCGTTGTAATCGGGCGAGTTTCTACTTTCAGATGCGACAGAAATTGTGCGGATTGGTCAATCCGTTCGCGAGATATGGCAGTTTGGAGGTAAGAAACGCTTGAGAAACTCAAAATTTTCGCCGTTCTGAGGCTCGAAACGAATAACTAGAAAGGCCTAGGGGAAAAGTACGCATACCGTTGTAATCGGGCGAGTTTCTACTTTCAGATGCAACAGAAATTTTGAGGATTGGTCAATCCGTTCGCGAGATATGGCAGTTTGGAGGTAAGAAACGCTTGAGAAACTCAAAATTTTCGCAGTTCTGATGCTCGAAACGAATAACTAGAACGGCCTAGGGGAAAACTATACCTACCGTTGTAATCGGGCGAGTTTCTACTTTCAGATGCAACAGAAATTTTGCGGATTGATCAATCCGTTCGCGAGATATGGCAGTTTGGAGATAAGAAACGCTTGAGAAACTCAAAATTTTCGCCGTTCTGATGCTCGAAACGAATAACTAGAACGGCCTAGGGGAAAAGTACGCATACCGTTGTAATCGGGCGAGTTTCTACTTTCAGATGCAACAGAAATTTTGCGGATTGGTCAATCCGTTCGCGAGATATGGCAGTTTGGAGGTAAGAAACGCTTGAGAAGCTCAAAATTTTCGCAGTTCTGATGCTCGAAACGAATAACTGGAACGGCCTAGGGGAAAAGTACGCATACCGTTGTAATCGGGCGAGTTTCTACTTTCAGATGCAACAGAAATTATGCGGATTGGTCCATCCGTTCGCGAGATATGGCCGTTTGGATGTAAGAAACGCTTGAGAAACTCAAAATTTTCGCAGTTCTGATGCTCGAAACGAATAACTAGAACGGCCTACGGGAAAAGTGCGCATACCCTTGTAATCGGGAGAGTTTCTACTTTCAGAAGCAACAGAAATTTTGCGGATTTGTCAATCCGTTCGCGAGATATGGCAGTTTGGAGGTAAGAAACGCTTGAGAAACTCAAAATTTTCGCAGTTCTGATGCTCGAAATGAATAACTGGAACGGCCTAGGGGAAAACTACACATACCGTTGTAATCGGGCGAGTTTCTACTTTCAGGTGCAACAGAAATTTTGCGGATTGGTCAATCCGTTCGCGAGATATGGCGGTTTGGAGGTAAGAAACGCTTGAGAAACTCAAAATTTTCGCAGTTCTGATGCTCGACACGAATAACTAGAACGGCCTAGGGGAAAAGTACGCATACCGTTGTAATCGGGCGAGTTTCTACTTTCAGATGCAACAGAAATTTTGCGGATTGGTCAATCCGTTCGCGAGATATGGCGGTTTGGAGGGAAGAAACGCTTGAGAAACTCAAAATTTTCGCAGTTGTGACGCTCGAAACGAATAACTAGAACGGCCCAGGGGAAAAGTGCGCATACCGTTGTAATCGGGCGAGTTTCTACTTTCAAATGCAACAGAAATTTTGCGGATTGATCAATCCGTTCGCGAGATATGGCAGTTTGGAGATAAGAAACGCTTGAGAAACTCAAAATTTTCGCAGTTCTGATGCTCGAAACGAGTAACTAGAACGGCCTACGGGAAAAGTGCGCATACCCTTGTAATCGGGAGAGTTTCTACTTTCAGAAGCAACAGAAATTTTGCGGATTGGTCAATCCGTTCGCGAGATATGGCAGTTTGGAGGTAAGAAACGCTTGAGAAACTCAAAATTTTCGAAGTTTTATGCTCGAAACGATTAACTAGAGCGGCCCAGGGGAAAAATGCGCATACCGTTGTATTCGGGCGAGTTTCTACTTTCAAATGCAACAGAAATTTCGCGGATTGGTCAATCCGTTCGCGAGATATGGCAGTTTGGAGGTATGAAACGCTTGAGAAACTCAAAATTTTCGCAGTTCTGATGCTCGAAATGAATAACTGGAATGGCCAAGGGGAAAACTACACATACCGTTGTAATCGGGCGAGTTTCTACTTTCAGATGCAACAGAAATTTTGCGGATTGGTCAATCCGTTCGCGAGATATGGCAGTTTGGAGGTAAGAAACGCTTGAGAAACTCAAAATTTTCGCAGTTCTGATGCTCGAAACGAATAACTAGAACGGCCTAGGGGAAAAGTGCGCATACCGTTGTAATCGGGCGAGTTTCTACTTTCAGATGCGACAGAAATTGTGCGGATTGGTCAATCCGTTCGCGAGATATGGCAGTTTGGAGGTAAGAAACGCTTGAGAAACTCAAAATTTTCGCCGTTCTGAGGCTCGAAACGAATAACTAGAAAGGCCTAGGGGAAAAGTACGCATACCGTCGTAATCGGGCGAGTTTCTACTTTCAGATGCAACAGAAATTTTGAGGATTGGTCAATCCGTTCGCGAGATATGGCAGTTTGGAGGTAAGAAACGCTTGAGAAACTCAAAATTTTCGCAGTTCTGATGCTCGAAACGAATAACTAGAACGGCCTAGGGGAAAACTAAACCTACCGTTGTAATCGGGCGAGTTTCTACTTTCAGATGCAACAGAAATTTTGCGGATTGATCAATCCGTTCGCGAGATATGGCAGTTTGGAGATAAGAAACGCTTGAGAAACTCAAAATTTTCGCCGTTCTGATGCTCGAAACGAATAACTAGAACGGCCTAGGGGAAAAGTACGCATACCGTTGTAATCGGGCGAGTTTCTACTTTCAGATGCAACAGAAATTTTGCGGATTGGTCAATCCGTTCGCGAGATATGGCAGTTTGGAGGTAAGAAACGCTTGAGAAGCTCAAAATTTTCGCAGTTCTGATGCTCGAAACGAATAACTGGAACGGCCTAGGGGAAAAGTACGCATACCGTTGTAATCGGGCGAGTTTCTACTTTCAGATGCAACAGAAATTATGCGGATTGGTCCATCCGTTCGCGAGATATGGCCGTTTGGATGTAAGAAACGCTTGAGAAACTCAAAATTTTCGCAGTTCTGATGCTCGAAACGAATAACTAGAACGGCCTACGGGAAAAGTGCGCATACCCTTGTAATCGGGAGAGTTTCTACTTTCAGAAGCAACAGAAATTTTGCGGATTTGTCAATCCGTTCGCGAGATATGGCAGTTTGGAGGTAAGAAACGCTTGAGAAACTCAAAATTTTCGCAGTTCTGATGCTCGAAATGAATAACTGGAACGGCCTAGGGGAAAACTACACATACCGTTGTAATCGGGCGAGTTTCTACTTTCAGGTGCAACAGAAATTTTGCGGATTGGTCAATCCGTTCGCGAGATATGGCGGTTTGGAGGTAAGAAACGCTTGAGAAACTCAAAATTTTCGCAGTTCTGATGCTCGACACGAATAACTAGAACGGCCTAGGGGAAAAGTACGCATACCGTTGTAATCGGGCGAGTTTCTACTTTCAGATGCAACAGAAATTTTGCGGATTGGTCAATCCGTTCGCGAGATATGGCGGTTTGGAGGGAAGAAACGCTTGAGAAACTCAAAATTTTCGCAGTTGTGACGCTCGAAACGAATAACTAGAACGGCCCAGGGGAAAAGTGCGCATACCGTTGTAATCGGGCGAGTTTCTACTTTCAAATGCAACAGAAATTTTGCGGATTGATCAATCCGTTCGCGAGATATGGCAGTTTGGAGATAAGAAACGCTTGAGAAACTCAAAATTTTCGCAGTTCTGATGCTCGAAACGAGTAACTAGAACGGCCTACGGGAAAAGTGCGCATACCCTTGTAATCGGGAGAGTTTCTACTTTCAGAAGCAACAGAAAGTTTGCGGATTGGTCAATCCGTTCGCGAGATATGGCAGTTTGGAGGTAAGAAACGCTTGAGAAACTCAAAATTTTCGAAGTTTTATGCTCGAAACGATTAACTAGAGCGGCCCAGGGGAAAAATGCGCATACCGTTGTATTCGGGCGAGTTTCTACTTTCAAATGCAACAGAAATTTCGCGGATTGGTCAATCCGTTCGCGAGATATGGCAGTTTGGAGGTATGAAACGCTTGAGAAACTCAAAATTTTCGCAGTTCTGATGCTCGAAATGAATAACTGGAATGGCCAAGGGGAAAACTACACATACCGTTGTAATCGGGCGAGTTTCTACTTTCAGATGCAACAGAAATTTTGCGGATTGGTCAATCCGTTCGCGAGATATGGCAGTTTGGAGGTAAGAAACGCTTGAGAAACTCAAAATTTTCGCAGTTCTGATGCTCGAAACGAATAACTAGAACGGCCTAGGGGAAAAGTGCGCATACCGTTGTAATCGGGCGAGTTTCTACTTTCAGATGCGACAGAAATTGTGCGGATTGGTCAATCCGTTCGCGAGATATGGCAGTTTGGAGGTAAGAAACGCTTGAGAAACTCAAAATTTTCGCCGTTCTGAGGCTCGAAACGAATAACTAGAAAGGCCTAGGGGAAAAGTACGCATACCGTCGTAATCGGGCGAGTTTCTACTTTCAGATGCAACAGAAATTTTGAGGATTGGTCAATCCGTTCGCGAGATATGGCAGTTTGGAGGTAAGAAACGCTTGAGAAACTCAAAATTTTCGCAGTTCTGATGCTCGAAACGAATAACTAGAACGGCCTAGGGGAAAACTAAACCTACCGTTGTAATCGGGCGAGTTTCTACTTTCAGATGCAACAGAAATTTTGCGGATTGATCAATCCGTTCGCGAGATATGGCAGTTTGGAGATAAGAAACGCTTGAGAAACTCAAAATTTTCGCCGTTCTGATGCTCGAAACGAATAACTAGAACGGCCTAGGGGAAAAGTACGCATACCGTTGTAATCGGGCGAGTTTCTACTTTCAGATGCAACAGAAATTTTGCGGATTGGTCAATCCGTTCGCGAGATATGGCAGTTCGGAGGTAAGAAACGCTTGAGAAACTCAAAATTTTCGCAGTTCTGATGCTCGAAACGAATAACTAGAACGGCCTAGGGGAAAAGTGCGCATACCGTTGTAATCGGGCGAGTTTCTACTTTCAGATGCGACAGAAATTGTGCGGATTGGTCAATCCGTTCGCGAGATATGGCAGTTTGGAGGTAAGAAACGCTTGAGAAACTCAAAATTTTCGCCGTTCTGATGCTCGAAACGAATAACTAGAAAGGCCTAGGGGAAAAGTACGCATACCGTTGTAATCGGGCGAGTTTCTACTTTCAGATGCAACAGAAATTTTGAGGATTGGTCAATCCGTTCGCGAGATATGGCAGTTTGGAGGTAAGAAACGCTTGAGAAACTCAAAATTTTCGCAGTTCTGATGCTCGAAACGAATAACTAGAACGGCCTAGGGGAAAAGTGCGCATACCGTTGTAATCGGGCGAGTTTCTACTTTCAGATGCGACAGAAATTGTGCGGATTGGTCAATCCGTTCGCGAGATATGGCAGTTTGGAGGTAAGAAACGCTTGAGAAACTCAAAATTTTCGCCGTTCTGAGGCTCGAAACGAATAACTAGAAAGGCCTAGGGGAAAAGTACGCATACCGTTGTAATCGGGCGAGTTTCTACTTTCAGATGCAACAGAAATTTTGAGGATTGGTCAATCCGTTCGCGAGATATGGCAGTTTGGAGGTAAGAAACGCTTGAGAAACTCAAAATTTTCGCAGTTCTGATGCTCGAAACGAATAACTAGAACGGCCTAGGGGAAAACTATACCTACCGTTGTAATCGGGCGAGTTTCTACTTTCAGATGCAACAGAAATTTTGCGGATTGATCAATCCGTTCGCGAGATATGGCAGTTTGGAGATAAGAAACGCTTGAGAAACTCAAAATTTTCGCCGTTCTGATGCTCGAAACGAATAACTAGAACGGCCTAGGGGAAAAGTACGCATACCGTTGTAATCGGGCGAGTTTCTACTTTCAGATGCAACAGAAATTTTGCGGATTGGTCAATCCGTTCGCGAGATATGGCAGTTTGGAGGTAAGAAACGCTTGAGAAGCTCAAAATTTTCGCAGTTCTGATGCTCGAAACGAATAACTGGAACGGCCTAGGGGAAAAGTACGCATACCGTTGTAATCGGGCGAGTTTCTACTTTCAGATGCAACAGAAATTATGCGGATTGGTCCATCCGTTCGCGAGATATGGCCGTTTGGATGTAAGAAACGCTTGAGAAACTCAAAATTTTCGCAGTTCTGATGCTCGAAACGAATAACTAGAACGGCCTACGGGAAAAGTGCGCATACCCTTGTAATCGGGAGAGTTTCTACTTTCAGAAGCAACAGAAATTTTGCGGATTTGTCAATCCGTTCGCGAGATATGGCAGTTTGGAGGTAAGAAACGCTTGAGAAACTCAAAATTTTCGCAGTTCTGATGCTCGAAATGAATAACTGGAACGGCCTAGGGGAAAACTACACATACCGTTGTAATCGGGCGAGTTTCTACTTTCAGGTGCAACAGAAATTTTGCGGATTGGTCAATCCGTTCGCGAGATATGGCAGTTTGGAGGTAAGAAACGCTTGAGAAACTCAAAATTTTCGCAGTTCTGATGCTCGAAACGAATAACTAGAACGGCCTAGGGGAAAAGTGCGCATACCGTTGTAATCGGGCGAGTTTCTACTTTCAGATGCAACAGAAATTTTGCGGATCGGTCAATCCGTTCGCGAGATATGGCAGTTTGGAAGTAAGAAACGCTTGAGAAACTCAAAATTTTCGCAGTTCTGATGCTCGAAACGAATAACTAGAACGGCCTAGGGGAAAAGTGCGCATACCGTTGTAATCGGGCGAGTTTCTACTTTCAGGTGCAACAGAAATTTTGCGGATCGGTCAATCCGTTCGCGAGATATGGCAGTTTGGATGTAAGAAACGCTTGAGAAACTCAAAATTTTCGCAGTTCTGATGCTCGAAACGAATAACTAGAACGGCCTAGGGGAAAAGTGCGCATACCGTTGTAATCGGGCGAGTTTCTACTTTCAGATGCGACAGAAATTGTGCGGATTGGTCAATCCGTTCGCGAGATATGGCAGTTTGGAGGTAAGAAACGCTTGAGAAACTCAAAATTTTCGCCGTTCTGAGGCTCGAAACGAATAACTAGAAAGGCCTAGGGGAAAAGTACGCATACCGTCGTAATCGGGCGAGTTTCTACTTTCAGATGCAACAGAAATTTTGAGGATTGGTCAATCCGTTCGCGAGATATGGCAGTTTGGAGGTAAGAAACGCTTGAGAAACTCAAAATTTTCGCAGTTCTGATGCTCGAAACGAATAACTAGAACGGCCTAGGGGAAAACTAAACCTACCGTTGTAATCGGGCGAGTTTCTACTTTCAGATGCAACAGAAATTTTGAGGATTGGTCAATCCGTTCGCGAGATATGGCAGTTTGGAGGTAAGAAACGCTTGAGAAACTCAAAATTTTCGCAGTTCTGATGCTCGAAACGAATAACTAGAACGGCCTAGGGGAAAAGTGCGCATACCGTTGTAATCGGGCGAGTTTCTACTTTCAGATGCAACAGAAATTTTGCGGATTGATCAATCCGTTCGCGAGATATGGCAGTTTGGAGATAAGAAACGCTTGAGAAACTCAAAATTTTCGCCGTTCTGATGCTCGAAACGAATAACTAGAACGGCCTAGGGGAAAAGTACGCATACCGTTGTAATCGGGCGAGTTTCTACTTTCAGATGCAACAGAAATTTTGCGGATTGGTCAATCCGTTCGCGAGATATGGCAGTTTGGAGGTAAGAAACGCTTGAGAAGCTCAAAATTTTCGCAGTTCTGATGCTCGAAACGAATAACTGGAACGGCCTAGGGGAAAAGTACGCATACCGTTGTAATCGGGCGAGTTTCTACTTTCAGATGCAACAGAAATTATGCGGATTGGTCCATCCGTTCGCGAGATATGGCCGTTTGGATGTAAGAAACGCTTGAGAAACTCAAAATTTTCGCAGTTCTGATGCTCGAAACGAATAACTAGAACGGCCTACGGGAAAAGTGCGCATACCCTTGTAATCGGGAGAGTTTCTACTTTCAGAAGCAACAGAAATTTTGCGGATTTGTCAATCCGTTCGCGAGATATGGCAGTTTGGAGGTAAGAAACGCTTGAGAAACTCAAAATTTTCGCAGTTCTGATGCTCGAAATGAATAACTGGAACGGCCTAGGGGAAAACTACACATACCGTTGTAATCGGGCGAGTTTCTACTTTCAGGTGCAACAGAAATTTTGCGGATTGGTCAATCCGTTCGCGAGATATGGCAGTTTGGAGGTAAGAAACGCTTGAGAAACTCAAAATTTTCGCAGTTCTGATGCTCGAAACGAATAACTAGAACGGCCTAGGGGAAAAGTGCGCACACCGTTGTAATCGGGCGAGTTTCTACTTTCAGATGCAACAGAAATTTTGCGGATCGGTCAATCCGTTCGCGAGATATGGCAGTTTGGAAGTAAGAAACGCTTGAGAAACTCAAAATTTTCGCAGTTCTGATGCTCGAAACGAATAACTAGAACGGCCTAGGGGAAAAGTGCGCATACCGTTGTAATCGGGCGAGTTTCTACTTTCAGGTGCAACAGAAATTTTGCGGATCGGTCAATCCGTTCGCGAGATATGGCAGTTTGGATGTAAGAAACGCTTGAGAAACTCAAAATTTTCGCAGTTCTGATGCTCGAAATGAATAACTGGAACGGCCTAGGGGAAAACTACACATACCGTTGTAATCGGGCGAGTTTCTACTTTCAGATGCAACAGAAATTTTGCGGATTGGTCAATCCGTTCGCGAGATATGGCAGTTTGGAGGTAAGAAACGCTTGAGAAACTCAA
Organism: Ptiloglossa arizonensis; assembly: GCF_051014685.1. Classification (NCBI taxonomy): domain Eukaryota; kingdom Metazoa; phylum Arthropoda; class Insecta; order Hymenoptera; family Colletidae; genus Ptiloglossa; species Ptiloglossa arizonensis. The sequence goes on along the minus strand of NW_027478832.1, from coordinate 257,507 downwards.
AATTTTCGCAGTTCTGATGCTCGAAACGAATAACTAGAACGGCCTAGGGGAAAAGTGCGCATACCGTTGTAATCGGGCGAGTTTCTACTTTCAGATGCAACAGAAATTTTGCGGATTTGTCAATCCGTTCGCGAGATATGGCAGTTTGGAGGTAAGAAACGCTTGAGAAACTCAAAATTTTCGCAGTTCTGATGCTCGAAATGAATAACTGGAACGGCCTAGGGGAAAACTACACATACCGTTGTAATCGGGCGAGTTTCTACTTTCAGATGCAACAGAAATTTTGCGGATTGGTCAATCCGTTCGCGAGATATGGCAGTTTGGAGGTAAGAAACGCTTGAGAAACTCAAAATTTTCGCAGTTCTGATGCTCGAAACGAATAACTAGAACGGCCTAGGGGAAAAGTGCGCATACCGTTGTAATCGGGCGAGTTTCTACTTTCAGATGCAACAGAAATTTTGCGGATCGGTCAATCCGTTCGCGAGATATGGCAGTTTGGATGTAAGAAACGCTTGAGAAACTCAAAATTTTCGCAGTTCTGATGCTCGAAACGAATAACTGGAACGGCCTAGGGGAAAAGTACGCATACCGTTGTAATCGGGCGAGTTTCTACTTTCAGATGCAACAGAAATTATGCGGATTGGTCCATCCGTTCGCGAGATATGGCCGTTTGGATGTAAGAAACGCTTGAGAAACTCAAAATTTTCGCAGTTCTGATGCTCGAAACGAATAACTAGAACGGCCTACGGGAAAAGTGCGCATACCCTTGTAATCGGGAGAGTTTCTACTTTCAGAAGCAACAGAAATTTTGCGGATTTGTCAATCCGTTCGCGAGATATGGCAGTTTGGAGGTAAGAAACGCTTGAGAAACTCAAAATTTTCGCAGTTCTGATGCTCGAAATGAATAACTGGAACGGCCTAGGGGAAAACTACACATACCGTTGTAATCGGGCGAGTTTCTACTTTCAGGTGCAACAGAAATTTTGCGGATTGGTCAATCCGTTCGCGAGATATGGCAGTTTGGATGTAAGAAACGCTTGAGAAACTCAAAATTTTCGCAGTTCTGATGCTCGAAACGAATAACTAGAACGGCCTAGGGGAAAAGTGCGCATACCGTTGTAATCGGGCGAGTTTCTACTTTCAGATGCAACAGAAATTTTGCGGATCGGTCAATCCGTTCGCGAGATATGGCAGTTTGGAAGTAAGAAACGCTTGAGAAACTCAAAATTTTCGCAGTTCTGATGCTCGAAACGAATAACTAGAACGGCCTAGGGGAAAAGTGCGCATACCGTTGTAATCGGGCGAGTTTCTACTTTCAGGTGCAACAGAAATTTTGCGGATTGGTCAATCCGTTCGCGAGATATGGCAGTTTGGAGGTAAGAAACGCTTGAGAAACTCAAAATTTTCGCAGTTCTGATGCTCGAAACGAATAACTAGAACGGCCTAGGGGAAAAGTGCGCATACCGTTGTAATCGGGCGAGTTTCTACTTTCAGGTGCAACAGAAATTTTGCGGATCGGTCAATCCGTTCGCGAGATATGGCAGTTTGGATGTAAGAAACGCTTGAGAAACTCAAAATTTTCGCAGTTCTGATGCTCGAAATGAATAACTGGAACGGCCTAGGGGAAAACTACACATACCGTTGTAATCGGGCGAGTTTCTACTTTCAGATGCAACAGAAATTTTGCGGATTGGTCAATCCGTTCGCGAGATATGGCAGTTTGGAGGTAAGAAACGCTTGAGAAACTCAAAATTTTCGCAGTTCTGATGCTCGAAACGAATAACTAGAACGGCCTAGGGGAAAAGTGCGCATACCGTTGTAATCGGGCGAGTTTCTACTTTCAGATGCAACAGAAATTTTGCGGATTTGTCAATCCGTTCGCGAGATATGGCAGTTTGGAGGTAAGAAACGCTTGAGAAACTCAAAATTTTCGCAGTTCTGATGCTCGAAATGAATAACTGGAACGGCCTAGGGGAAAACTACACATACCGTTGTAATCGGGCGAGTTTCTACTTTCAGATGCAACAGAAATTTTGCGGATTGGTCAATCCGTTCGCGAGATATGGCAGTTTGGAGGTAAGAAACGCTTGAGAAACTCAAAATTTTCGCAGTTCTGATGCTCGAAACGAATAACTAGAACGGCCTAGGGGAAAAGTGCGCATACCGTTGTAATCGGGCGAGTTTCTACTTTCAGATGCAACAGAAATTTTGCGGATCGGTCAATCCGTTCGCGAGATATGGCAGTTTGGATGTAAGAAACGCTTGAGAAACTCAAAATTTTCGCAGTTCTGATGCTCGAAACGAATAACTGGAACGGCCTAGGGGAAAAGTACGCATACCGTTGTAATCGGGCGAGTTTCTACTTTCAGATGCAACAGAAATTATGCGGATTGGTCCATCCGTTCGCGAGATATGGCCGTTTGGATGTAAGAAACGCTTGAGAAACTCAAAATTTTCGCAGTTCTGATGCTCGAAACGAATAACTAGAACGGCCTACGGGAAAAGTGCGCATACCCTTGTAATCGGGAGAGTTTCTACTTTCAGAAGCAACAGAAATTTTGCGGATTTGTCAATCCGTTCGCGAGATATGGCAGTTTGGAGGTAAGAAACGCTTGAGAAACTCAAAATTTTCGCAGTTCTGATGCTCGAAATGAATAACTGGAACGGCCTAGGGGAAAACTACACATACCGTTGTAATCGGGCGAGTTTCTACTTTCAGGTGCAACAGAAATTTTGTGGATTGGTCAATCCGTTCGCGAGATATGGCAGTTTGGATGTAAGAAACGCTTGAGAAACTCAAAATTTTCGCAGTTCTGATGCTCGAAACGAATAACTAGAACGGCCTAGGGGAAAAGTGCGCATACCGTTGTAATCGGGCGAGTTTCTACTTTCAGATGCAACAGAAATTTTGCGGATCGGTCAATCCGTTCGCGAGATATGGCAGTTTGGAAGTAAGAAACGCTTGAGAAACTCAAAATTTTCGCAGTTCTGATGCTCGAAACGAATAACTAGAACGGCCTAGGGGAAAAGTGCGCATACCGTTGTAATCGGGCGAGTTTCTACTTTCAGGTGCAACAGAAATTTTGCGGATCGGTCAATCCGTTCGCGAGATATGGCAGTTTGGATGTAAGAAACGCTTGAGAAACTCAAAATTTTCGCAGTTCTGATGCTCGAAACGAATAACTAGAACGGCCTAGGGGAAAAGTGCGCATACCGTTGTAATCGGGCGAGTTTCTACTTTCAGGTGCAACAGAAATTTTGCGGATCGGTCAATCCGTTCGCGAGATATGGCAGTTTGGATGTAAGAAACGCTTGAGAAACTCAAAATTTTCGCAGTTCTGATGCTCGAAACGAATAACTAGAACGGCCTAGGGGAAAACTACACATACCGTTGTAATCGGGCGAGTTTCTACTTTCAGATGCGACAGAAATTGTGCGGATTGGTCAATCCGTTCGCGAGATATGGCAGTTTGGAGGTAAGAAACGCTTGAGAAACTCAAAATTTTCGCAGTTCTGATGCTCGAAACGAATAACTAGAACGGCCTAGGGGAAAAGTACGCATACCGTTGTAATCGGGCGAGTTTCTACTTTCAGATGCAACAGAAATTTTGCGGATTGGTCAATCCGTTCGCGAGATATGGCAGTTCGGAGGTAAGAAACGCTTGAGAAACTCAAAATTTTCGCAGTTCTGATGCTCGAAACGAATAACTAGAACGGCCTAGGGGAAAAGTGCGCATACCGTTGTAATCGGGCGAGTTTCTACTTTCAGATGCGACAGAAATTGTGCGGATTGGTCAATCCGTTCGCGAGATATGGCAGTTTGGAGGTAAGAAACGCTTGAGAAACTCAAAATTTTCGCCGTTCTGATGCTCGAAACGAATAACTAGAAAGGCCTAGGGGAAAAGTACGCATACCGTTGTAATCGGGCGAGTTTCTACTTTCAGATGCAACAGAAATTTTGAGGATTGGTCAATCCGTTCGCGAGATATGGCAGTTTGGAGGTAAGAAACGCTTGAGAAACTCAAAATTTTCGCAGTTCTGATGCTCGAAACGAATAACTAGAACGGCCTAGGGGAAAACTATACCTACCGTTGTAATCGGGCGAGTTTCTACTTTCAGATGCAACAGAAATTTTGCGGATTGATCAATCCGTTCGCGAGATATGGCAGTTTGGAGATAAGAAACGCTTGAGAAACTCAAAATTTTCGCCGTTCTGATGCTCGAAACGAATAACTAGAACGGCCTAGGGGAAAAGTACGCATACCGTTGTAATCGGGCGAGTTTCTACTTTCAGATGCAACAGAAATTTTGCGGATTGGTCAATCCGTTCGCGAGATATGGCAGTTTGGAGGTAAGAAACGCTTGAGAAGCTCAAAATTTTCGCAGTTCTGATGCTCGAAACGAATAACTGGAACGGCCTAGGGGAAAAGTACGCATACCGTTGTAATCGGGCGAGTTTCTACTTTCAGATGCAACAGAAATTATGCGGATTGGTCCATCCGTTCGCGAGATATGGCCGTTTGGATGTAAGAAACGCTTGAGAAACTCAAAATTTTCGCAGTTCTGATGCTCGAAACGAATAACTAGAACGGCCTACGGGAAAAGTGCGCATACCCTTGTAATCGGGAGAGTTTCTACTTTCAGAAGCAACAGAAATTTTGCGGATTTGTCAATCCGTTCGCGAGATATGGCAGTTTGGAGGTAAGAAACGCTTGAGAAACTCAAAATTTTCGCAGTTCTGATGCTCGAAATGAATAACTGGAACGGCCTAGGGGAAAACTACACATACCGTTGTAATCGGGCGAGTTTCTACTTTCAGGTGCAACAGAAATTTTGCGGATTGGTCAATCCGTTCGCGAGATATGGCAGTTTGGAGGTAAGAAACGCTTGAGAAACTCAAAATTTTCGCAGTTCTGATGCTCGAAACGAATAACTAGAACGGCCTAGGGGAAAAGTGCGCATACCGTTGTAATCGGGCGAGTTTCTACTTTCAGATGCAACAGAAATTTTGCGGATCGGTCAATCCGTTCGCGAGATATGGCAGTTTGGAAGTAAGAAACGCTTGAGAAACTCAAAATTTTCGCAGTTCTGATGCTCGAAACGAATAACTAGAACGGCCTAGGGGAAAAGTGCGCATACCGTTGTAATCGGGCGAGTTTCTACTTTCAGGTGCAACAGAAATTTTGCGGATCGGTCAATCCGTTCGCGAGATATGGCAGTTTGGATGTAAGAAACGCTTGAGAAACTCAAAATTTTCGCAGTTCTGATGCTCGAAACGAATAACTAGAACGGCCTAGGGGAAAAGTGCGCATACCGTTGTAATCGGGCGAGTTTCTACTTTCAGATGCGACAGAAATTGTGCGGATTGGTCAATCCGTTCGCGAGATATGGCAGTTTGGAGGTACGAAACGCTTGAGAAACTCAAAATTTTCGCCGTTCTGAGGCTCGAAACGAATAACTAGAAAGGCCTAGGGGAAAAGTACGCATACCGTCGTAATCGGGCGAGTTTCTACTTTCAGATGCAACAGAAATTTTGAGGATTGGTCAATCCGTTCGCGAGATATGGCAGTTTGGAGGTAAGAAACGCTTGAGAAACTCAAAATTTTCGCAGTTCTGATGCTCGAAACGAATAACTAGAACGGCCTAGGGGAAAACTAAACCAACCGTTGTAATCGGGCGAGTTTCTACTTTCAGATGCAACAGAAATTTTGCGGATTGATCAATCCGTTCGCGAGATATGGCAGTTTGGAGATAAGAAACGCTTGAGAAACTCAAAATTTTCGCCGTTCTGATGCTCGAAACGAATAACTAGAACGGCCTAGGGGAAAAGTACGCATACCGTTGTAATCGGGCGAGTTTCTACTTTCAGATGCAACAGAAATTTTGCGGATTGGTCAATCCGTTCGCGAGATATGGCAGTTCGGAGGTAAGAAACGCTTGAGAAACTCAAAATTTTCGCAGTTCTGATGCTCGAAACGAATAACTAGAACGGCCTAGGGGAAAAGTGCGCATACCGTTGTAATCGGGCGAGTTTCTACTTTCAGATGCGACAGAAATTGTGCGGATTGGTCAATCCGTTCGCGAGATATGGCAGTTTGGAGGTAAGAAACGCTTGAGAAACTCAAAATTTTCGCCGTTCTGATGCTCGAAACGAATAACTAGAAAGGCCTAGGGGAAAAGTACGCATACCGTTGTAATCGGGCGAGTTTCTACTTTCAGATGCAACAGAAATTTTGAGGATTGGTCAATCCGTTCGCGAGATATGGCAGTTTGGAGGTAAGAAACGCTTGAGAAACTCAAAATTTTCGCAGTTCTGATGCTCGAAACGAATAACTAGAACGGCCTAGGGGAAAAGTGCGCATACCGTTGTAATCGGGCGAGTTTCTACTTTCAGATGCGACAGAAATTGTGCGGATTGGTCAATCCGTTCGCGAGATATGGCAGTTTGGAGGTAAGAAACGCTTGAGAAACTCAAAATTTTCGCCGTTCTGAGGCTCGAAACGAATAACTAGAAAGGCCTAGGGGAAAAGTACGCATACCGTTGTAATCGGGCGAGTTTCTACTTTCAGATGCAACAGAAATTTTGAGGATTGGTCAATCCTTTCGCGAGATATGGCAGTTTGGGGGTAAGAAACGCTTGAGAAACTCAAAATTATCGCAGTTCTGATGCTCGAAACGAATAACTAGAACGGCCTAGGGGAAAACTATACCTACCGTTGTAATCGGGCGAGTTTCTACTTTCAGATGCAACAGAAATTTTGCGGATTGATCAATCCGTTCGCGAGATATGGCAGTTTGGAGATAAGAAACGCTTGAGAAACTCCAAATTTTCGCCGTTCTGATGCTCGAAACGAATAACTAGAACGGCCTAGGGGAAAAGTACGCATACCGTTGTAATCGGGCGAGTTTCTACTTTCAGATGCAACAGAAATTTTGCGGATTGGTCAATCCGTTCGCGAGATATGGCAGTTTGGAGGTAAGAAACGCTTGAGAAGCTCAAAATTTTCGCAGTTCTGATGCTCGAAACGAATAACTGGAACGGCCTAGGGGAAAAGTACGCATACCGTTGTAATCGGGCGAGTTTCTACTTTCAGATGCAACAGAAATTATGCGGATTGGTCCATCCGTTCGCGAGATATGGCCGTTTGGATGTAAGAAACGCTTGAGAAACTCAAAATTTTCGCAGTTCTGATGCTCGAAACGAATAACTAGAACGGCCTACGGGAAAAGTGCGCATACCCTTGTAATCGGGAGAGTTTCTACTTTCAGAAGCAACAGAAATTTTGCGGATTTGTCAATCCGTTCGCGAGATATGGCAGTTTGGAGGTAAGAAACGCTTGAGAAACTCAAAATTTTCGCAGTTCTGATGCTCGAAATGAATAACTGGAACGGCCTAGGGGAAAACTACACATACCGTTGTAATCGGGCGAGTTTCTACTTTCAGGTGCAACAGAAATTTTGCGGATTGGTCAATCCGTTCGCGAGATATGGCAGTTTGGAGGTAAGAAACGCTTGAGAAACTCAAAATTTTCGCAGTTCTGATGCTCGAAACGAATAACTAGAACGGCCTAGGGGAAAAGTGCGCATACCGTTGTAATCGGGCGAGTTTCTACTTTCAGATGCAACAGAAATTTTGCGGATCGGTCAATCCGTTCGCGAGATATGGCAGTTTGGAAGTAAGAAACGCTTGAGAAACTCACAATTTTCGCAGTTCTGATGCTCGAAACGAATAACTAGAACGGCCTAGGGGAAAAGTGCGCATACCGTTGTAATCGGGCGAGTTTCTACTTTCAGGTGCAACAGAAATTTTGCGGATCGGTCAATCCGTTCGCGAGATATGGCAGTTTGGATGTAAGAAACGCTTGAGAAACTCAAAATTTTCGCAGTTCTGATGCTCGAAACGAATAACTGGAACGGCCTAGGGGAAAAGTACGCATACCGTTGTAATCGGGCGAGTTTCTACTTTCAGATGCAACAGAAATTTTGCGGATTGGTCAATCCGTTCGCGAGATATGGCGGTTTGGAGGTAAGAAACGCTTGAGAAACTCAAAATTTTCGCAGTTCTGATGCTCGACACGAATAACTAGAACGGCCTAGGGGAAAAGTACGCATATCGTTGTAATCGGGCGAGTTTCTACTTTCAGATGCAACAGAAATTTTGCGGATTGGTCAATCCGTTCGCGAGATATGGCGGTTTGGAGGGAAGAAACGCTTGAGAAACTCAAAATTTTCGCAGTTGTGACGCTCGAAACGAATAACTAGAACGGCCCAGGGGAAAAGTGCGCATACCGTTGTAATCGGGCGAGTTTCTACTTTCAAATGCAAAAGAAATTTTGCGGATTGGTCAATCCGTTCGCGAGATATGGCAGTTTGGAGGTAAGAAACGCTTGAGAAACTCAAAATTTTCGCAGTTCTGATGCTCGAAACGAATAACTAGAACGGCCTAGGGGAAAAGTGCGCATACCGTTGTAATCGGGCGAGTTTCTACTTTCAGATGCGACAGAAATTGTGCGGATTGGTCAATCCGTTCGCGAGATATGGCAGTTTGGAGGTAAGAAACGCTTGAGAAACTCAAAATTTTCGCCGTTCTGATGCTCGAAACGAATAACTAGAAAGGCCTAGGGGAAAAGTACGCATACCGTTGTAATCGGGCGAGTTTCTACTTTCAGATGCAACAGAAATTTTGAGGATTGGTCAATCCGTTCGCGAGATATGGCAGTTTGGAGGTAAGAAACGCTTGAGAAACTCAAAATTTTCGCAGTTCTGATGCTCGAAACGAATAACTGGAACGGCCTAGGGGAAAAGTACGCATACCGTTGTAATCGGGCGAGTTTCTACTTTCAGATGCAACAGAAATTATGCGGATTGGTCCATCCGTTCGCGAGATATGGCCGTTTGGATGTAAGAAACGCTTGAGAAACTCAAAATTTTCGCAGTTCTGATGCTCGAAACGAATAACTAGAACGGCCTACGGGAAAAGTGCGCATACCCTTGTAATCGGGAGAGTTTCTACTTTCAGAAGCAACAGAAATTTTGCGGATTTGTCAATCCGTTCGCGAGTTATGGCAGTTTGGAGGTAAGAAACGCTTGAGAAACTCAAAATTTTCGCAGTTCTGATGCTCGAAATGAATAACTGGAACGGCCTAGGGGAAAACTACACATACCGTTGTAATCGGGCGAGTTTCTACTTTCAGGTGCAACAGAAATTTTGCGGATTGGTCAATCCGTTCGCGAGATATGGCAGTTTGGAGGTAAGAAACGCTTGAGAAACTCAAAATTTTCGCAGTTCTGATGCTCGAAGCGAATAACTAGAACGGCCTAGGGGAAAAGTGCGCATACCGTTGTAATCGGGCGAGTTTCTACTTTCAGATGCAACAGAAATTTTGCGGATCGGTCAATCCGTTCGCGAGATATGGCAGTTTGGAAGTAAGAAACGCTTGAGAAACTCAAAATTTTCGCAGTTCTGATGCTCGAAACGAATAACTAGAACGGCCTAGGGGAAAAGTGCGCATACCGTTGTAATCGGGCGAGTTTCTACTTTCAGGTGCAACAGAAATTTTGCGAATCGGTCAATCCGTTCGCGAGATATGGCAGTTTGGATGTAAGAAACGCTTGAGAAACTCAAAATTTTCGCAGTTCTGATGCTCGAAACGAATAACTGGAACGGCCTAGGGGAAAAGTACGCATACCGTTGTAATCGGGCGAGTTTCTACTTTCAGATGCAACAGAAATTTTGCGGATTGGTCAATCCGTTCGCGAGATATGGCGGTTTGGAGGTAAGAAACGCTTGAGAAACTCAAAATTTTCGCAGTTCTGATGCTCGACACGAATAACTAGAACGGCCTAGGGGAAAAGTACGCATACCGTTGTAATCGGGCGAGTTTCTACTTTCAGATGCGACAGAAATTGTGCGGATTGGTCAATCCGTTCGCGAGATATGGCAGTTTGGAGGTAAGAAACGCTTGAGAAACTCAAAATTTTCGCAGTTCTGATGCTCGAAACGAATAACTAGAACGGCCTAGGGGAAAAGTACGCATACCGTTGTAATCGGGCGAGTTTCTACTTTCAGATGCAACAGAAATTTTGCGGATTGGTCAATCCGTTCGCGAGATATGGCAGTTCGGAGGTAAGAAACGCTTGAGAAACTCAAAATTTTCGCAGTTCTGATGCTCGAAACGAATAACTAGAACGGCCTAGGGGAAAAGTGCGCATACCGTTGTAATCGGGCGAGTTTCTACTTTCAGATGCGACAGAAATTGTGCGGATTGGTCAATCCGTTCGCGAGACATGGCAGTTTGGAGGTAAGAAACGCTTGAGAAACTCAAAATTTTCGCCGTTCTGATGCTCGAAACGAATAACTAGAAAGGCCTAGGGGAAAAGTACGCATACCGTTGTAATCGGGCGAGTTTCTACTTTCAGATGCAACAGAAATTTTGAGGATTGGTCAATCCGTTCGCGAGATATGGCAGTTTGGAGGTAAGAAACGCTTGAGAAACTCAAAATTTTCGCAGTTCTGATGCTCGAAACGAATAACTAGAACGGCCTAGGGGAAAACTATACCTACCGTTGTAATCGGGCGAGTTTCTACTTTCAGATGCAACAGAAATTTTGCGGATTGATCAATCCGTTCGCGAGATATGGCAGTTTGGAGATAAGAAACGCTTGAGAAACTCAAAATTTTCGCCGTTCTGATGCTCGAAACGAATAACTAGAACGGCCTAGGGGAAAAGTACGCATACCGTTGTAATCGGGCGAGTTTCTACTTTCAGATGCAACAGAAATTTTGCGGATTGGTCAATCCGTTCGCGAGATATGGCAGTTTGGAGGTAAGAAACGCTTGAGAAGCTCAAAATTTTCGCAGTTCTGATGCTCGAAACGAATAACTGGAACGGCCTAGGGGAAAAGTACGCATACCGTTGTAATCGGGCGAGTTTCTACTTTCAGAAGCAACAGAAATTTTGCGGATTTGTCAATCCGTTCGCGAGATATGGCAGTTTGGAGGTAAGAAACGCTTGAGAAACTCAAAATTTTCGCAGTTCTGATGCTCGAAATGAATAACTGGAACGGCCTAGGGGAAAACTACACATACCGTTGTAATCGGGCGAGTTTCTACTTTCAGGTGCAACAGAAATTTTGCGGATTGGTCAATCCGTTCGCGAGATATGGCAGTTTGGAGGTAAGAAACGCTTGAGAAACTCAAAATTTTCGCAGTTCTGATGCTCGAAACGAATAACTAGAACGGCCTAGGGGAAAAGTGCGCATACCGTTGTAATCGGGCGAGTTTCTACTTTCAGATGCAACAGAAATTTTGCGGATCGGTCAATCCGTTCGCGAGATATGGCAGTTTGGAAGTAAGAAACGCTTGAGAAACTCAAAATTTTCGCAGTTCTGATGCTCGAAACGAATAACTAGAACGGCCTAGGGGAAAAGTGCGCATACCGTTGTAATCGGGCGAGTTTCTACTTTCAGGTGCAACAGAAATTTTGCGGATCGGTCAATCCGTTCGCGAGATATGGCAGTTTGGATGTAAGAAACGCTTGAGAAACTCAAAATTTTCGCAGTTCTGATGCTCGAAACGAATAACTAGAACGGCCTAGGGGAAAAGTGCGCATACCGTTGTAATCGGGCGAGTTTCTACTTTCAGATGCGACAGAAATTGTGCGGATTGGTCAATCCGTTCGCGAGATATGGCAGTTTGGAGGTAAGAAACGCTTGAGAAACTCAAAATTTTCGCCGTTCTGAGGCTCGAAACGAATAACTAGAAAGGCCTAGGGGAAAAGTACGCATACCGTCGTAATCGGGCGAGTTTCTACTTTCAGATGCAACAGAAATTTTGAGGATTGGTCAATCCGTTCGCGAGATATGGCAGTTTGGAGGTAAGAAACGCTTGAGAAACTCAAAATTTTCGCAGTTCTGATGCTCGAAACGAATAACTAGAACGGCCTAGGGGAAAACTAAACCAACCGTTGTAATCGGGCGAGTTTCTACTTTCAGATGCAACAGAAATTTTGCGGATTGATCAATCCGTTCGCGAGATATGGCAGTTTGGAGATAAGAAACGCTTGAGAAACTCAAAATTTTCGCCGTTCTGATGCTCGAAACGAATAACTAGAACGGCCTAGGGGAAAAGTACGCATACCGTTGTAATCGGGCGAGTTTCTACTTTCAGATGCAACAGAAATTTTGCGGATTGGTCAATCCGTTCGCGAGATATGGCAGTTCGGAGGTAAGAAACGCTTGAGAAACTCAAAATTTTCGCAGTTCTGATGCTCGAAACGAATAACTAGAACGGCCTAGGGGAAAAGTGCGCATACCGTTGTAATCGGGCGAGTTTCTACTTTCAGATGCGACAGAAATTGTGCGGATTGGTCAATCCGTTCGCGAGATATGGCAGTTTGGAGGTAAGAAACGCTTGAGAAACTCAAAATTTTCGCCGTTCTGATGCTCGAAACGAATAACTAGAAAGGCCTAGGGGAAAAGTACGCATACCGTTGTAATCGGGCGAGTTTCTACTTTCAGATGCAACAGAAATTTTGAGGATTGGTCAATCCGTTCGCGAGATATGGCAGTTTGGAGGTAAGAAACGCTTGAGAAACTCAAAATTTTCGCAGTTCTGATGCTCGAAACGAATAACTAGAACGGCCTAGGGGAAAAGTGCGCATACCGTTGTAATCGGGCGAGTTTCTACTTTCAGATGCGACAGAAATTGTGCGGATTGGTCAATCCGTTCGCGAGATATGGCAGTTTGGAGGTAAGAAACGCTTGAGAAACTCAAAATTTTCGCCGTTCTGAGGCTCGAAACGAATAACTAGAAAGGCCTAGGGGAAAAGTACGCATACCGTTGTAATCGGGCGAGTTTCTACTTTCAGATGCAACAGAAATTTTGAGGATTGGTCAATCCTTTCGCGAGATATGGCAGTTTGGGGGTAAGAAACGCTTGAGAAACTCAAAATTTTCGCAGTTCTGATGCTCGAAACGAATAACTAGAACGGCCTAGGGGAAAACTATACCTACCGTTGTAATCGGGCGAGTTTCTACTTTCAGATGCAACAGAAATTTTGCGGATTGATCAATCCGTTCGCGAGATATGGCAGTTTGGAGATAAGAAACGCTTGAGAAACTCCAAATTTTCGCCGTTCTGATGCTCGAAACGAATAACTAGAACGGCCTAGGGGAAAAGTACGCATACCGTTGTAATCGGGCGAGTTTCTACTTTCAGATGCAACAGAAATTTTGCGGATTGGTCAATCCGTTCGCGAGATATGGCAGTTTGGAGGTAAGAAACGCTTGAGAAGCTCAAAATTTTCGCAGTTCTGATGCTCGAAACGAATAACTGGAACGGCCTAGGGGAAAAGTACGCATACCGTTGTAATCGGGCGAGTTTCTACTTTCAGATGCAACAGAAATTATGCGGATTGGTCCATCCGTTCGCGAGATATGGCCGTTTGGATGTAAGAAACGCTTGAGAAACTCAAAATTTTCGCAGTTCTGATGCTCGAAACGAATAACTAGAACGGCCTACGGGAAAAGTGCGCATACCCTTGTAATCGGGAGAGTTTCTACTTTCAGAAGCAACAGAAATTTTGCGGATTTGTCAATCCGTTCGCGAGATATGGCAGTTTGGAGGTAAGAAACGCTTGAGAAACTCAAAATTTTCGCAGTTCTGATGCTCGAAATGAATAACTGGAACGGCCTAGGGGAAAACTACACATACCGTTGTAATCGGGCGAGTTTCTACTTTCAGGTGCAACAGAAATTTTGCGGATTGGTCAATCCGTTCGCGAGATATGGCAGTTTGGAGGTAAGAAACGCTTGAGAAACTCAAAATTTTCGCAGTTCTGATGCTCGAAACGAATAACTAGAACGGCCTAGGGGAAAAGTGCGCATACCGTTGTAATCGGGCGAGTTTCTACTTTCAGATGCAACAGAAATTTTGCGGATCGGTCAATCCGTTCGCGAGATATGGCAGTTTGGAAGTAAGAAACGCTTGAGAAGCTCACAATTTTCGCAGTTCTGATGCTCGAAACGAATAACTAGAACGGCCTAGGGGAAAAGTGCGCATACCGTTGTAATCGGGCGAGTTTCTACTTTCAGGTGCAACAGAAATTTTGCGGATCGGTCAATCCGTTCGCGAGATATGGCAGTTTGGATGTAAGAAACGCTTGAGAAACTCAAAATTTTCGCAGTTCTGATGCTCGAAACGAATAACTGGAACGGCCTAGGGGAAAAGTACGCATACCGTTGTAATCGGGCGAGTTTCTACTTTCAGATGCAACAGAAATTTTGCGGATTGGTCAATCCGTTCGCGAGATATGGCGGTTTGGAGGTAAGAAACGCTTGAGAAACTCAAAATTTTCGCAGTTCTGATGCTCGACACGAATAACTAGAACGGCCTAGGGGAAAAGTACGCATATCGTTGTAATCGGGCGAGTTTCTACTTTCAGATGCAACAGAAATTTTGCGGATTGGTCAATCCGTTCGCGAGATATGGCGGTTTGGAGGGAAGAAACGCTTGAGAAACTCAAAATTTTCGCAGTTGTGACGCTCGAAACGAATAACTAGAACGGCCCAGGGGAAAAGTGCGCATACCGTTGTAATCGGGCGAGTTTCTACTTTCAAATGCAACAGAAATTTTGCGGATTGGTCAATCCGTTCGCGAGATATGGCAGTTTGGAGGTAAGAAACGCTTGAGAAACTCAAAATTTTCGCAGTTCTGATGCTCGAAACGAATAACTAGAACGGCCTAGGGGAAAAGTGCGCATACCGTTGTAATCGGGCGAGTTTCTACTTTCAGATGCGACAGAAATTGTGCGGATTGGTCAATCCGTTCGCGAGATATGGCAGTTTGGAGGTAAGAAACGCTTGAGAAACTCAAAATTTTCGCCGTTCTGATGCTCGAAACGAATAACTAGAAAGGCCTAGGGGAAAAGTACGCATACCGTTGTAATCGGGCGAGTTTCTACTTTCAGATGCAACAGAAATTTTGAGGATTGGTCAATCCGTTCGCGAGATATGGCAGTTTGGAGGTAAGAAACGCTTGAGAAACTCAAAATTTTCGCAGTTCTGATGCTCGAAACGAATAACTGGAACGGCCTAGGGGAAAAGTACGCATACCGTTGTAATCGGGCGAGTTTCTACTTTCAGATGCAACAGAAATTTTGCGGATCGGTCAATCCGTTCGCGAGATATGGCAGTTTGGAAGTAAGAAACGCTTGAGAAACTCAAAATTTTCGCAGTTCTGATGCTCGAAACGAATAACTAGAACGGCCTAGGGGAAAAGTGCGCATACCGTTGTAATCGGGCGAGTTTCTACTTTCAGGTGCAACAGAAATTTTGCGAATCGGTCAATCCGTTCGCGAGATATGGCAGTTTGGATGTAAGAAACGCTTGAGAAACTCAAAATTTTCGCAGTTCTGATGCTCGAAACGAATAACTGGAACGGCCTAGGGGAAAAGTACGCATACCGTTGTAATCGGGCGAGTTTCTACTTTCAGATGCAACAGAAATTTTGCGGATTGGTCAATCCGTTCGCGAGATATGGCGGTTTGGAGGTAAGAAACGCTTGAGAAACTCAAAATTTTCGCAGTTCTGATGCTCGACACGAATAACTAGAACGGCCTAGGGGAAAAGTACGCATACCGTTGTAATCGGGCGAGTTTCTACTTTCAGATGCAACAGAAATTTTGCGGATTGGTCAATCCGTTCGCGAGATATGGCGGTTTGGAGGGAAGATACGCTTGAGAAACTCAAAATTTTCGCAGTTGTGACGCTCGAAACGAATAACTAGAACGGCCCAGGGGAAAAGTGCGCATACCGTTGTAATCGGGCGAGTTTCTACTTTCAGGTGCAACAGAAATTTTGCGGATCGGTCAATCCGTTCGCGAGATATGGCAGTTTGGAGATAAGAAACGCTTGAGAAACTCAACATTTTCGCAGTTCTGATGCTCGAAACGAGTAACTAGAACGGCCTACGGGAAAAGTGCGCATACCCTTGTAATCGGGAGAGTTTCTACTTTCAGAAGCAACAGAAATTTTGCGGATTGGTCAATCCGTTCGCGAGATATGGCAGTTTGGAGGTAAGAAACGCTTGAGAAACTCAAAATTTTCGAAGTTTTATGCTCGAAACGATTAACTAGAGCGGCCCAGGGGAAAAATGCGCATACCGTTGTATTCGGGCGAGTTTCTACTTTCAAATGCAACAGAAATTTCGCGGATTGGTCAATCCGTTCGCGAGATATGGCAGTTTGGAGGTATGAAACGCTTGAGAAACTCAAAATTTTCGCAGTTCTGATGCTCGAAATGAATAACTGGAATGGCCAAGGGGAAAACTACACATACCGTTGTAATCGGGCGAGTTTCTACTTTCAGATGCAACAGAAATTTTGCGGATTGGTCAATCCGTTCGCGAGATATGGCAGTTTGGAGGTAAGAAACGCTTGAGAAACTCAAAATTTTCGCAGTTCTGATGCTCGAAACGAATAACTGGAACGGCCTAGGGGAAAAGTACGCATACCGTTGTAATCGGGCGAGTTTCTACTTTCAGATGCAACAGAAATTATGCGGATTGGTCCATCCGTTCGCGAGATATGGCCGTTTGGATGTAAGAAACGCTTGAGAAACTCAAAATTTTCGCAGTTCTGATGCTCGAAACGAATAACTAGAACGGCCTACGGGAAAAGTGCGCATACCCTTGTAATCGGGAGAGTTTCTACTTTCAGAAGCAACAGAAATTTTGCGGATTTGTCAATCCGTTCGCGAGATATGGCAGTTTGGAGGTAAGAAACGCTTGAGAAACTCAAAATTTTCGCAGTTCTGATGCTCGAAATGAATAACTGGAACGGCCTAGGGGAAAACTACACATACCGTTGTAATCGGGCGAGTTTCTACTTTCAGGTGCAACAGAAATTTTGCGGATTGGTCAATCCGTTCGCGAGATATGGCAGTTTGGAGGTAAGAAACGCTTGAGAAACTCAAAATTTTCGCAGTTCTGATGCTCGAAACGAATAACTAGAACGGCCTAGGGGAAAAGTGCGCATACCGTTGTAATCGGGCGAGTTTCTACTTTCAGATGCAACAGAAATTTTGCGGATCGGTCAATCCGTTCGCGAGATATGGCAGTTTGGAAGTAAGAAACGCTTGAGAAGCTCACAATTTTCGCAGTTCTGATGCTCGAAACGAATAACTAGAACGGCCTAGGGGAAAAGTGCGCATACCGTTGTAATCGGGCGAGTTTCTACTTTCAGGTGCAACAGAAATTTTGCGGATCGGTCAATCCGTTCGCGAGATATGGCAGTTTGGATGTAAGAAACGCTTGAGAAACTCAAAATTTTCGCAGTTCTGATGCTCGAAACGAATAACTGGAACGGCCTAGGGGAAAAGTACGCATACCGTTGTAATCGGGCGAGTTTCTACTTTCAGATGCAACAGAAATTTTGCGGATTGGTCAATCCGTTCGCGAGATATGGCGGTTTGGAGGTAAGAAACGCTTGAGAAACTCAAAATTTTCGCAGTTCTGATGCTCGACACGAATAACTAGAACGGCCTAGGGGAAAAGTACGCATATCGTTGTAATCGGGCGAGTTTCTACTTTCAGATGCAACAGAAATTTTGCGGATTGGTCAATCCGTTCGCGAGATATGGCGGTTTGGAGGGAAGAAACGCTTGAGAAACTCAAAATTTTCGCAGTTGTGACGCTCGAAACGAATAACTAGAACGGCCCAGGGGAAAAGTGCGCATACCGTTGTAATCGGGCGAGTTTCTACTTTCAAATGCAACAGAAATTTTGCGGATTGGTCAATCCGTTCGCGAGATATGGCAGTTTGGAGGTAAGAAACGCTTGAGAAACTCAAAATTTTCGCAGTTCTGATGCTCGAAACGAATAACTAGAACGGCCTAGGGGAAAAGTGCGCATACCGTTGTAATCGGGCGAGTTTCTACTTTCAGATGCGACAGAAATTGTGCGGATTGGTCAATCCGTTCGCGAGATATGGCAGTTTGGAGGTAAGAAACGCTTGAGAAACTCAAAATTTTCGCCGTTCTGATGCTCGAAACGAATAACTAGAAAGGCCTAGGGGAAAAGTACGCATACCGTTGTAATCGGGCGAGTTTCTACTTTCAGATGCAACAGAAATTTTGAGGATTGGTCAATCCGTTCGCGAGATATGGCAGTTTGGAGGTAAGAAACGCTTGAGAAACTCAAAATTTTCGCAGTTCTGATGCTCGAAACGAATAACTGGAACGGCCTAGGGGAAAAGTACGCATACCGTTGTAATCGGGCGAGTTTCTACTTTCAGATGCAACAGAAATTATGCGGATTGGTCCATCCGTTCGCGAGATATGGCCGTTTGGATGTAAGAAACGCTTGAGAAACTCAAAATTTTCGCAGTTCTGATGCTCGAAACGAATAACTAGAACGGCCTACGGGAAAAGTGCGCATACCCTTGTAATCGGGAGAGTTTCTACTTTCAGAAGCAACAGAAATTTTGCGGATTTGTCAATCCGTTCGCGAGTTATGGCAGTTTGGAGGTAAGAAACGCTTGAGAAACTCAAAATTTTCGCAGTTCTGATGCTCGAAATGAATAACTGGAACGGCCTAGGGGAAAACTACACATACCGTTGTAATCGGGCGAGTTTCTACTTTCAGGTGCAACAGAAATTTTGCGGATTGGTCAATCCGTTCGCGAGATATGGCAGTTTGGAGGTAAGAAACGCTTGAGAAACTCAAAATTTTCGCAGTTCTGATGCTCGAAGCGAATAACTAGAACGGCCTAGGGGAAAAGTGCGCATACCGTTGTAATCGGGCGAGTTTCTACTTTCAGATGCAACAGAAATTTTGCGGATCGGTCAATCCGTTCGCGAGATATGGCAGTTTGGAAGTAAGAAACGCTTGAGAAACTCAAAATTTTCGCAGTTCTGATGCTCGAAACGAATAACTAGAACGGCCTAGGGGAAAAGTGCGCATACCGTTGTAATCGGGCGAGTTTCTACTTTCAGGTGCAACAGAAATTTTGCGAATCGGTCAATCCGTTCGCGAGATATGGCAGTTTGGATGTAAGAAACGCTTGAGAAACTCAAAATTTTCGCAGTTCTGATGCTCGAAACGAATAACTGGAACGGCCTAGGGGAAAAGTACGCATACCGTTGTAATCGGGCGAGTTTCTACTTTCAGATGCAACAGAAATTTTGCGGATTGGTCAATCCGTTCGCGAGATATGGCGGTTTGGAGGTAAGAAACGCTTGAGAAACTCAAAATTTTCGCAGTTCTGATGCTCGACACGAATAACTAGAACGGCCTAGGGGAAAAGTACGCATACCGTTGTAATCGGGCGAGTTTCTACTTTCAGATGCAACAGAAATTTTGCGGATTGGTCAATCCGTTCGCGAGATATGGCGGTTTGGAGGGAAGATACGCTTGAGAAACTCAAAATTTTCGCAGTTGTGACGCTCGAAACGAATAACTAGAACGGCCCAGGGGAAAAGTGCGCATACCGTTGTAATCGGGCGAGTTTCTACTTTCAAATGCAACAGAAATTTTGCGGATTGATCAATCCGTTCGCGAGATATGGCAGTTTGGAGATAAGAAACGCTTGAGAAACTCAACATTTTCGCAGTTCTGATGCTCGAAACGAGTAACTAGAACGGCCTACGGGAAAAGTGCGCATACCCTTGTAATCGGGAGAGTTTCTACTTTCAGAAGCAACAGAAATTTTGCGGATTGGTCAATCCGTTCGCGAGATATGGCAGTTTGGAGGTAAGAAACGCTTGAGAAACTCAAAATTTTCGAAGTTTTATGCTCGAAACGATTAACTAGAGCGGCCCAGGGGAAAAATGCGCATACCGTTGTATTCGGGCGAGTTTCTACTTTCAAATGCAACAGAAATTTCGCGGATTGGTCAATCCGTTCGCGAGATATGGCAGTTTGGAGGTATGAAACGCTTGAGAAACTCAAAATTTTCGCAGTTCTGATGCTCGAAATGAATAACTGGAATGGCCAAGGGGAAAACTACACATACCGTTGTAATCGGGCGAGTTTCTACTTTCAGATGCAACAGAAATTTTGCGGATTGGTCAATCCGTTCGCGAGATATGGCAGTTTGGAGGTAAGAAACGCTTGAGAAACTCAAAATTTTCGCAGTTCTGATGCTCGAAACGAATAACTAGAACGGCCTAGGGGAAAAGTGCGCATACCGTTGTAATCGGGCGAGTTTCTACTTTCAGATGCGACAGAAATTGTGCGGATTGGTCAATCCGTTCGCGAGATATGGCAGTTTGGAGGTAAGAAACGCTTGAGAAACTCAAAATTTTCGCCGTTCTGATGCTCGAAACGAATAACTAGAAAGGCCTAGGGGAAAAGTACGCATACCGTCGTAATCGGGCGAGTTTCTACTTTCAGATGCAACAGAAATTTTGAGGATTGGTCAATCCGTTCGCGAGATATGGCAGTTTGGAGGTAAGAAACGCTTGAGAAACTCAAAATTTTCGCAGTTCTGATGCTCGAAACGAATAACTAGAACGGCCTAGGGGAAAACTAAACCTACCGTTGTAATCGGGCGAGTTTCTACTTTCAGATGCAACAGAAATTTTGCGGATTGATCAATCCGTTCGCGAGATATGGCAGTTTGGAGATAAGAAACGCTTGAGAAACTCAAAATTTTCGCCGTTCTGATGCTCGAAACGAATAACTAGAACGGCCTAGGGGAAAAGTACGCATACCGTTGTAATCGGGCGAGTTTCTACTTTCAGATGCAACAGAAATTTTGCGGATTGGTCAATCCGTTCGCGAGATATGGCAGTTTGGAGGTAAGAAACGCTTGAGAAACTCAAAATTTTCGCAGTTCTGATGCTCGAAACGAATAACTAGAACGGCCTAGGGGAAAAGTGCGCATACCGTTGTAATCGGGCGAGTTTCTACTTTCAGATGCGACAGAAATTGTGCGGATTGGTCAATCCGTTCGCGAGATATGGCAGTTTGGAGGTAAGAAACGCTTGAGAAACTCAAAATTTTCGCCGTTCTGATGCTCGAAACGAATAACTAGAAAGGCCTAGGGGAAAAGTACGCATACTGTTGTAATCGGGCGAGTTTCTACTTTCAGATGCAACAGAAATTTTGAGGATTGGTCAATCCGTTCGCGAGATATGGCAGTTTGGAGGTAAGAAACGCTTGAGAAACTCAAAATTTTCGCAGTTCTGATGCTCGAAATGAATAACTGGAACGGCCTAGGGGAAAACTACACATAACGTTGTAAACGGGCGAGCTTCTACTTTCAGATGCAACAGAAATTTTGCGGATTGGTCAATCCGTTCGCGAGATATGGCAGTTTGGAGGTAAGAAACGCTTGAGAAACTCAAAATTTTCGCAGTTCTGATGCTCGAAACGAATAACTAGAACGGCCTAGGGGAAAAGTGCGCATACCGTTGTAATCGGGCGAGTTTCTACTTTCAGATGCGACAGAAATTGTGCGGATTGGTCAATCCGTTCGCGAGATATGGCAGTTTGGAGGTAAGAAACGCTTGAGAAACTCAAAATTTTCGCCGTTCTGATGCTCGAAACGAATAACTAGAAAGGCCTAGGGGAAAAGTACGCATACCGTCGTAATCGGGCGAGTTTCTACTTTCAGATGCAACAGAAATTTTGAGGATTGGTCAATCCGTTCGCGAGATATGGCAGTTTGGAGGTAAGAAACGCTTGAGAAACTCAAAATTTTCGCAGTTCTGATGCTCGAAACGAATAACTAGAACGGCCTAGGGGAAAACTAAACCTACCGTTGTAATCGGGCGAGTTTCTACTTTCAGATGCAACAGAAATTTTGCGGATTGATCAATCCGTTCGCGAGATATGGCAGTTTGGAGATAAGAAACGCTTGAGAAACTCAAAATTTTCGCCGTTCTGATGCTCGAAACGAATAACTAGAACGGCCTAGGGGAAAAGTACGCATACCGTTGTAATCGGGCGAGTTTCTACTTTCAGATGCAACAGAAATTTTGCGGATTGGTCAATCCGTTCGCGAGATATGGCAGTTTGGAGGTAAGAAACGCTTGAGAAACTCAAAATTTTCGCAGTTCTGATGCTCGAAACGAATAACTAGAACGGCCTAGGGGAAAAGTGCGCATACCGTTGTAATCGGGCGAGTTTCTACTTTCAGATGCGACAGAAATTGTGCGGATTGGTCAATCCGTTCGCGAGATATGGCAGTTTGGAGGTAAGAAACGCTTGAGAAACTCAAAATTTTCGCCGTTCTGATGCTCGAAACGAATAACTAGAAAGGCCTAGGGGAAAAGTACGCATACTGTTGTAATCGGGCGAGTTTCTACTTTCAGATGCAACAGAAATTTTGAGGATTGGTCAATCCGTTCGCGAGATATGGCAGTTTGGAGGTAAGAAACGCTTGAGAAACTCAAAATTTTCGCAGTTCTGATGCTCGAAATGAATAACTGGAACGGCCTAGGGGAAAACTACACATAACGTTGTAAACGGGCGAGCTTCTACTTTCAGATGCAACAGAAATTTTGCGGATCGGTCAATCCGTTCGCGAGATATGGCAGTTTGCATGTAAGAAACGCTTGAGAAACTCAAAATTTTCGCAGTTCTGATGCTCGAAACGAATAACTGGAACGGCCTAGGGGAAAACTACACATACCGTTGTAATCGGGCGAGTCTCTACTTTCAGAAGCAACAGAAATTTTGCGGATTGGTCAATCCGTTCGCGAGATATGGCAGTTTGGAGGTAAGAAACGCTTGAGAAACTCAAAATTTTCGCAGCTCTGATGCTCGAAACGAATTACTAGAACGGCCTAGGGGAAAAGTGCGCATACCGTTGTAATCGGGCGAGTTTCTACTTTCAGATGCAACAGAAATTTTGCGGATTGATCAATCCGTTCGCGAGATATGGCAGTTTGGAGATGAGAAACGCTTTAGAAACTCAAAATTTTCGCCGTTCTGATGCTCGAAACGAATAACTAGAAAGGCCTAGGGGAAAAGTACGCATACCGTTGTAATCGGGCGAGTTTCTACTTTCAGATGCAACAGAAATTTTGAGGATTGGTCAATCCGTTCGCGAGATATGGCAGTTTGGAGGTAAGAAACGCTTGAGAAACTCAAAATTTTCGCAGTTCTGATGCTCGAAACGAATAACTGGAACGGCCTAGGGGAAAAGTACGCATACCGTTGAAATCGGGCGAGTTTCTACTTTCAGATGCAACAGAAATTATGCGGATTGGTCCATCCGTTCGCGAGATATGGCCGTTTGGATGTAAGAAACGCTTGAGAAACTCAAAATTTTCGCAGTTCTGATGCTCGAAACGAATAACTAGAACGGCCTACGGGAAAAGTGCGCATACCCTTGTAATCGGGAGAGTTTCTACTTTCAGAAGCAACAGAAATTTTGCGGATTTGTCAATCCGTTCGCGAGATATGGCAGTTTGGAGGTAAGAAACGCTTGAGAAACTCAAAATTTTCGCAGTTCTGATGCTCGAAATGAATAACTGGAACGGCCTAGGGGAAAACTACACATACCGTTGTAATCGGGCGAGTTTCTACTTTCAGGTGCAACAGAAATTTTGCGGATTGGTCAATCCGTTCGCGAGATATGGCAGTTTGGAGGTAAGAAACGCTTGAGAAACTCAAAATTTTCGCAGTTCTGATGCTCGAAACGAATAACTAGAACGGCCTAGGGGAAAAGTGCGCATACCGTTGTAATCGGGCGAGTTTCTACTTTCAGATGCAACAGAAATTTTGCGGATCGGTCAATCCGTTCGCGAGATATGGCAGTTTGGAAGTAAGAAACGCTTGAGAAACTCAAAATTTTCGCAGTTCTGATGCTCGAAACGAATAACTAGAACGGCCTAGGGGAAAAGTGCGCATACCGTTGTAATCGGGCGAGTTTCTACTTTCAGGTGCAACAGAAATTTTGCGAATCGGTCAATCCGTTCGCGAGATATGGCAGTTTGGATGTAAGAAACGCTTGAGAAACTCAAAATTTTCGCAGTTCTGATGCTCGAAACGAATAACTGGAACGGCCTAGGGGAAAAGTACGCATACCGTTGTAATCGGGCGAGTTTCTACTTTCAGATGCAACAGAAATTTTGCGGATTGGTCAATCCGTTCGCGAGATATGGCGGTTTGGAGGTAAGAAACGCTTGAGAAACTCAAAATTTTCGCAGTTCTGATGCTCGACACGAATAACTAGAACGGCCTAGGGGAAAAGTACGCATACCGTTGTAATCGGGCGAGTTTCTACTTTCAGATGCAACAGAAATTTTGCGGATTGGTCAATCCGTTCGCGAGATATGGCGGTTTGGAGGGAAGATGCGCTTGAGAAACTCAAAATTTTCGCAGTTGTGACGCTCGAAACGAATAACTAGAACGGCCCAGGGGAAAAGTGCGCATACCGTTGTAATCGGGCGAGTTTCTACTTTCAAATGCAACAGAAATTTTGCGGATTGATCAATCCGTTCGCGAGATATGGCAGTTTGGAGATAAGAAACGCTTGAGAAACTCAAAATTTTCGCAGTTCTGATGCTCGAAACGAGTAACTAGAACGGCCTACGGGAAAAGTGCGCATACCCTTGTAATCGGGAGAGTTTCTACTTTCAGAAGCAACAGAAATTTTGCGGATTGGTCAATCCGTTCGCGAGATATGGCAGTTTGGAGGTAAGAAACGCTTGAGAAACTCAAAATTTTCGAAGTTTTATGCTCGAAACGATTAACTAGAGCGGCCCAGGGGAAAAATGCGTATACCGTTGTATTCGGGCGAGTTTCTACTTTCAAATGCAACAGAAATTTCGCGGATTGGTCAATCCGTTCGCGAGATATGGCAGTTTGGAGGTATGAAACGCTTGAGAAACTCAAAATTTTCGCAGTTCTGATGCTCGAAATGAATAACTGGAATGGCCAAGGGGAAAACTACACATACCGTTGTAATCGGGCGAGTTTCTACTTTCAGATGCAACAGAAATTTTGCGGATTGGTCAATCCGTTCGCGAGATATGGCAGTTTGGAGGTAAGAAACGCTTGAGAAACTCAAAATTTTCGCAGTTCTGATGCTCGAAACGAATAACTAGAACGGCCTAGGGGAAAAGTGCGCATACCGTTGTAATCGGGCGAGTTTCTACCTTCAGATGCGACAGAAATTGTGCGGATTGGTCAATCCGTTCGCGAGATATGGCAGTTTGGAGGTAAGAAACGCTTGAGAAACTCAAAATTTTCGCCGTTCTGATGCTCGAAACGAATAACTAGAAAGGCCTAGGGGAAAAGTACGCATACCGTCGTAATCGGGCGAGTTTCTACTTTCAGATGCAACAGAAATTTTGAGGATTGGTCAATCCGTTCGCGAGATATGGCTGTTTGGAGGTAAGAAACGCTTGAGAAACTCAAAATTTTCGCAGTTCTGATGCTCGAAACGAATAACTAGAACGGCCTAGGGGAAAACTAAACCTACCGTTGTAATCGGGCGAGTTTCTACTTTCAGATGCAACAGAAATTTTGCGGATTGATCAATCCGTTCGCGAGATATGGCAGTTTGGAGATAAGAAACGCTTGAGAAACTCAAAATTTTCGCCGTTCTGATGCTCGAAACGAATAACTAGAACGGCCTAGGGGAAAAGTACGCATACCGTTGTAATCGGGCGAGTTTCTACTTTCAGATGAAACAGAAATTTTGCGGATTGGTCAATCCGTTCGCGAGATATGGCAGTTTGGAGGTAAGAAACGCTTGAGAAACTCAAAATTTTCGCAGTTCTGATGCTCGAAACGAATAACTAGAACGGCCTAGGGGAAAAGTGCGCATACCGTTGTAATCGGGCGAGTTTCTACTTTCAGATGCGACAGAAATTGTGCGGATTGGTCAATCCGTTCGCGAGATATGGCAGTTTGGAGGTAAGAAACGCTTGAGAAACTCAAAATTTTCGCCGTTCTGATGCTCGAAACGAATAACTAGAACGGCCTAGGGGAAAAGTACGCATACCGTTGTAATCGGGCGAGTTTCTACTTTCAGATGCAACAGAAATTTTGAGGATTGGTCAATCCGTTCGCGAGATATGGCAGTTTGGAGGTAAGAAACGCTTGAGAAACTCAAAATTTTCGCAGTTCTGATGCTCGAAATGAATAACTGGAACGGCCTAGGGGAAAACTACACATAACGTTGTAAACGGGCGAGCTTCTACTTTCAGATGCAACAGAAATTTTGCGGATCGGTCAATCCGTTCGCGAGATATGGCAGTTTGCATGTAAGAAACGCTTGAGAAACTCAAAATTTTCGCAGTTCTGATGCTCGAAACGAATAACTGGAACGGCCTAGGGGAAAACTACACATACCGTTGTAATCGGGCGAGTCTCTACTTTCAGAAGCAACAGAAATTTTGCGGATTGGTCAATCCGTTCGCGAGATATGGCAGTTTGGAGGTAAGAAACGCTTGAGAAACTCAAAATTTTCGCAGCTCTGATGCTCGAAACGAATTACTAGAACGGCCTAGGGGAAAAGTGCGCATACCGTTGTAATCGGGCGAGTTTCTACTTTCAGATACAACAGAAATTTTGCGGATTGATCAATCCCTTCGCGAGATATGGCAGTTTGGAGATGAGAAACGCTTTAGAAACTCAAAATTTTCGCAGTTCAGATGCTCGAAACGAATAACTAGAACGGCCCAGGGGAAAAGTGCGCATACCGTTGTAATCGGGCGAGTTTCTATTTTCAAATGCAACAGAAATTTTGCGGATTGATCAATCCGTTCGCGAGATATGGCAGTTTGGAGATAAGAAACGCTTGAGAAACTCAAAATTTTCGCAGTTCTGATGCTCGAAACGAGTAACTAGAACGGCCTACGGGAAAAGTGCGCATACCCTTGTAATCGGGAGAGTTTCTACTTTCAGAAGCAACAGAAATTTTGCGGATTGGTCAATCCGTTCGCGAGATATGGCAGTTTGGAGGTAAGAAACGCTTGAGAAACTCAAAATTTTCGCAGTTTTATGCTCGAAACGAATAACTAGAGCGGCCCAGGGGAAAAGTGCGCATACCGTTGTAATCGGGCGAGTGTCTACTTTCAAATGCAACAGAAATTTCGCGGATTGGTCAATCCGTTCGCGAGATATGGCAGTTTGGAGGTAAGAAACGCTTGAGAAACTCAAAATTTTCGCAGTTCTGATGCTCGAAATGAATAACTGGAATGGCCAAGGGGAAAACTACACATACCGTTGTAATCGGGCGAGTTTCTACTTTCAGATGCAACAGAAATTTTGCGGATTGGTCAATCCGTTCGCGAGATATGGCAGTTTGGAGGTAAGAAACGCTTGAGAAACTCAAAATTTTCGCAGTTCTGATGCTCGAAACGAATAACTAGAACGGCCTAGGGGAAAAGTGCGCATACCGTTGTAATCGGGCGAGTTTCTACTTTCAGATGCGACAGAAATTGTGCGGATTGGTCAATCCGTTCGCGAGATATGGCAGTTTGGAGGTAATAAACGCTTGAGAAACTCAAAATTTTCGCCGTTCTGATGCTCGAAACGAATAACTAGAACGGCCTAGGGGAAAAGTACGCATACCGTTGTAATCGGGCGAGTTTCTACTTTCAGATGCAACAGAAATTTTGCGGATTGGTCAATCCGTTCGCGAGATATGGCAGTTTGGAGGTAAGAAACGCTTGAGAAACTCAAAATTTTCGCAGTTCTGATGCTCGAAACGAATAACTAGAACGGCCTAGGGGAAAAGTGCGCATACCGTTGTAATCGGGCGAGTTTCTACTTTCAGATGCAACAGAAATTTTGCGGATTGATCAATCCGTTCGCGAGATATGGCAGTTTGGAGATAAGAAACGCTAGAGAAACTCAAAATTTTCGCCGTTCTGATGCTCGAAACGAATAACTAGAACGGCCTAGGGGAAAAGTACGCATACCGTTGTAATCGGGCGAGTTTCTACTTTCAGATGCAACAGAAATTTTGCGGATTGGTCAATCCGTTCGCGAGATATGGCAGTTTGGAGGTAAGAAACGCTTGAGAAACTCAAAATTTTCGCCGTTCTGATGCTCGAAACGAATAACTAGAAAGGCCTAGGGGAAAAGTACGCATACCGTTGTAATCGGGCGAGTTTCTACTTTCAGATGCAACAGAAATTTTGAGGATTGGTCAATCCGTTCGCGAGATATGGCAGTTTGGAGGTAAGAAACGCTTGAGAAACTCAAAATTTTCGCAGTTCTGATGCTCGAAACGAATAACTGGAACGGCCTAGGGGAAAAGTACGCATACCGTTGTAATCGGGCGAGTTTCTACTTTCAGATGCAACAGAAATTATGCGGATTGGTCCATCCGTTCGCGAGATATGGCCGTTTGGATGTAAGAAACGCTTGAGAAACTCAAAATTTTCGCAGTTCTGATGCTCGAAATGAATAACTGGAATGGCCAAGGGGAAAACTACACATACCGTTGTAATCGGGCGAGTTTCTACTTTCAGATGCAACAGAAATTTTGTGGATTGGTCAATCCGTTCGCGAGATATGGCAGTTTGGAGGTAAGAAACGCTTGAGAAACTCAAAATTTTCGCCGTTCTGATGCTCGAAACGAATAACTAGAAAGGCCTAGGGGAAAAGTACGCATACCGTTGTAATCGGGCGAGTTTCTACTTTCAGATGCAACAGAAATTTTGAGGATTGGTCAATCCGTTCGCGAGATATGGCAGTTTGGAGGTAAGAAACGCTTGAGAAACTCAAAATTTTCGCAGTTCTGATGCTCGAAATGAATAACTGGAACGGCCTAGGGGAAAACTACACATAACGTTGTAAACGGGCGAGCTTCTACTTTCAGATGCAACAGAAATTTTGCGGATCGGTCAATCCGTTCGCGAGATATGGCAGTTTGCATGTAAGAAACGCTTGAGAAACTCAAAATTTTCGCAGTTCTGATGCTCGAAACGAATAACTGGAACGGCCTAGGGGAAAACTACACATACCGTTGTAATCGGGCGAGTCTCTACTTTCAGAAGCAACAGAAATTTTGCGGATTGGTCAATCCGTTCGCGAGATATGGCAGTTTGGAGGTAAGAAACGCTTGAGAAACTCAAAATTTTCGCAGCTCTGATGCTCGAAACGAATTACTAGAACGGCCTAGGGGAAAAGTACGCATACCGTTGTAATCGGGCGAGTTTCTACTTTCAGATGCAACAGAAATTTTGCGGATTGGTCAATCCGTTCGCGAGATATGGCAGTTTGGAGGTAAGAAACGCTTGAGAAACTCAAAATTTTCGCCGTTCTGATGCTCGAAACGAATAACTAGAAAGGCCTAGGGGAAAAGTACGCATACCGTTGTAATCGGGCGAGTTTCTACTTTCAGATGCAACAGAAATTTTGAGGATTGGTCAATCCGTTCGCGAGATATGGCAGTTTGGAGGTAAGAAACGCTTGAGAAACTCAAAATTTTCGCAGTTCTGATGCTCGAAACGAATAACTGGAACGGCCTAGGGGAAAAGTACGCATACCGTTGTAATCGGGCGAGTTTCTACTTTCAGATGCAACAGAAATTATGCGGATTGGTCCATCCGTTCGCGAGATATGGCCGTTTGGATGTAAGAAACGCTTGAGAAACTCAAAATTTCCGCAGTTCTGATGCTCGAAACGAATAACTAGAACGGCCTACGGGAAAAGTGCGCATACCCTTGTAATCGGGAGAGTTTCTACTTTCAGAAGCAACAGAAATTTCGCGGATTGGTCAATCCGTTCGCGAGATATGGCAGTTTGGAGGTAAGAAACGCTTGAGAAACTCAAAATTTTCGCAGTTCTGATGCTCGAAATGAATAACTGGAATGGCCAAGGGGAAAACTACACATACCGTTGTAATCGGGCGAGTTTCTACTTTCAGATGCAACAGAAATTTTGCGGATTGGTCAATCCGTTCGCGAGATATGGCAGTTTGGAGGTAAGAAACGCTTGAGAAACTCAAAATTTTCGCAGTTCTGATGCTCGAAACGAATAACTAGAGAGGCCTAGGGGAAAAGTGCGCATACCGTTGTAATCGGGCGAGTTTCTACTTTCAGATGCGACAGAAATTGTGCGGATTGGTCAATCCGTTCGCGAGATATGGCAGTTTGGAGGTAAGAAACGCTTGAGAAACTCAAAATTTTCGCCGTTCTGATGCTCGAAACGAATAACTAGAACGGCCTAGGGGAAAAGTACGCATACCGTTGTAATCGGGCGAGTTTCTACTTTCAGATGCAACAGAAATTTTGCGGATTGGTCAATCCGTTCGCGAGATATGGCAGTTTGGAGGTAAGAAACGCTTGAGAAACTCAAAATTTTCGCAGTTCTGATGCTCGAAACGAATAACTAGAACGGCCTAGGGGAAAAGTGCGCATACCGTTGTAATCGGGCGAGTTTCTACTTTCAGATGCAACAGAAATTTTGCGGATTGATCAATCCGTTCGCGAGATATGGCAGTTTGGAGATAAGAAACGCTAGAGAAACTCAAAATTTTCGCAGTTCTGATGCTCGAAATGAATAACTGGAACGGCCTAGGGGAAAACTACACATACCGTTGTAATCGGGCGAGTTTCTACTTTCAGATGCAACAGAAATTTTGCGGATTGGTCAATCCGTTCGCGAGATATGGCAGTTTGGAGGTAAGAAACGCTTGAGAAACTCAAAATTTTCGCCGTTCTGATGCTCGAAACGAATAACTAGAACGGCCTAGGGGAAAAGTACGCATATCGTTGTAATCGGGCGAGTTTCTACTTTCAGATGCAACAGAAATTTTGCGGATTGGTCAATCCGTTCGCGAGATATGGCAGTTTGGAGGTAAGAAACGCTTGAGAAACTCAAAATTTTCGCAGTTCTGATGCTCGAAACGAATAACTAGAACGGCCTAGGGGAAAAGTGCGCATACCGTTGTAATCGGGCGAGTTTCTACTTTCAGATGCAACAGAAATTTTGCGGATTGATCAATCCGTTCGCGAGATATGGCAGTTTGGAGATAAGAAACGCTAGAGAAACTCAAAATTTTCGCAGTTCTGATGCTCGAAATGAATAACTGGAACGGCCTAGGGGAAAACTAAACATACCGTTGTAATCGGGCGAGTCTCTACTTTCAGAGGCAACAGAAATTTTGCGGATTGGTCAATCCGTTCGCGAGATATGGCAGTTTGGAGGTAAGAAACGCTTGAGAAACTCAAAATTTTCGAAGTTTTATGCTCGAAACGATTAACTAGAGCGGCCCAGGGGAAAAATGCGCATACCGTTGTATTCGGGCGAGTTTCTACTTTCAAATGCAACAGAAATTTCGCGGATTGGTCAATCCGTTCGCGAGATATGGCAGTTTGGAGGTATGAAACGCTTGAGAAACTCAAAATTTTCGCAGTTCTGATGCTCGAAATGAATAACTGGAATGGCCAAGGGGAAAACTACACATACCGTTGTAATCGGGCGAGTTTCTACTTTCAGATGCAACAGAAATTTTGCGGATTGGTCAATCCGTTCGCGAGATATGGCAGTTTGGAGGTAAGAAACGCTTGAGAAACTCAAAATTTTCGCAGTTCTGATGCTCGAAACGAATAACTAGAAAGGCCTAGGGGAAAAGTACGCATACCGTTGTAATCGGGCGAGTTTCTACTTTCAGATGCAACAGAAATTTTGAGGATTGGTCAATCCGTTCGCGAGATATGGCAGTTTGGATGTAAGAAACGCTTGAGAAACTCAAAATTTTCGCAGTTCTGATGCTCGAAACGAATAACTAGAACGGCCTAGGGGAAAAGTGCGCATACCGTTGTAATCGGGCGAGTTTCTACTTTCAGATGCGACAGAAATTGTGCGGATTGGTCAATCCGTTCGCGAGATATGGCAGTTTGGAGGTAAGAAACGCTTGAGAAACTCAAAATTTTCGCAGTTTTATGCTCGAAACGAATAACTAGAACGGCCTACGGGAAAAGTGCGCATACCCTTGTAATCGGGAGAGTTTCTACTTTCAGAAGCAACAGAAATTTTGCGGATTGGTCAATCCGTTCGCGAGATATGGCAGTTTGGAGGTAAGAAACGCTTGAGAAACTCAAAATTTTCGCAGTTTTATGCTCGAAACGAATAACTAGAGCGGCCCAGGGGAAAAGTGCGCATGCCGTTGTAATCGGGCGAGTGTCTACTTTCAAATGCAACAGAAATTTCGCGGATTGGTCAATCCGTTCGCGAGATATGGCAGTTTGGAGGTAAGAAACGCTTGAGAAACTCAAAATTTTCGCAGTTCTGATGCTCGAAATGAATAACTGGAATGGCCAAGGGGAAAACTACACATACCGTTGTAATCGGGCGAGTTTCTACTTTCAGATGCAACAGAAATTTTGCGGATTGGTCAATCCGTTCGCGAGATATGGCAGTTTGGAGGTAAGAAACGCTTGAGAAACTCAAAATTTTCGCAGTTCTGATGCTCGAAACGAATAACTAGAGAGGCCTAGGGGAAAAGTGCGCATACCGTTGTAATCGGGCGAGTTTCTACTTTCAGATGCGACAGAAATTGTGCGGATTGGTCAATCCGTTCGCGAGATATGGCAGTTTGGAGGTAAGAAACGCTTGAGAAACTCAAAATTTTCGCCGTTCTGATGCTCGAAACGAATAACTAGAACGGCCTAGGGGAAAAGTACGCATACCGTTGTAATCGGGCGAGTTTCTACTTTCAGATGCAACAGAAATTTTGCGGATTGGTCAATCCGTTCGCGAGATATGGCAGTTTGGAGGTAAGAAACGCTTGAGAAACTCAAAATTTTCGCAGTTCTGATGCTCGAAACGAATAACTAGAACGGCCTAGGGGAAAAGTGCGCATACCGTTGTAATCGGGCGAGTTTCTACTTTCAGATGCAACAGAAATTTTGCGGATTGATCAATCCGTTCGCGAGATATGGCAGTTTGGAGATAAGAAACGCTAGAGAAACTCAAAATTTTCGCAGTTCTGATGCTCGAAATGAATAACTGGAACGGCCTAGGGGAAAACTACACATACCGTTGTAATCGGGCGAGTTTCTACTTTCAGATGCAACAGAAATTTTGCGGATTGGTCAATCCGTTCGCGAGATATGGCAGTTTGGAGGTAAGAAACGCTTGAGAAACTCAAAATTTTCGCCGTTCTGATGCTCGAAACGAATAACTAGAACGGCCTAGGGGAAAAGTACGCACATCGTTGTAATCGGGCGAGTTTCTACTTTCAGATGCAACAGAAATTTTGCGGATTGGTCAATCCGTTCGCGAGATATGGCAGTTTGGAGATAAGAAACGCTAGAGAAACTCAAAATTTTCGCAGTTCTGATGCTCGAAATGAATAACTGGAACGGCCTAGGGGAAAACTAAACATACCGTTGTAATCGGGCGAGTCTCTACTTTCAGAGGCAACAGAAATTTTGCGGATTGGTCAATCCGTTCGCGAGATATGGCAGTTTGGAGGTAAGAAACGCTTGAGAAACTCAAAATTTTCGAAGTTTTATGCTCGAAACGATTAACTAGAGCGGCCCAGGGGAAAAATGCGCATACCGTTGTATTCGGGCGAGTTTCTACTTTCAAATGCAACAGAAATTTCGCGGATTGGTCAATCCGTTCGCGAGATATGGCAGTTTGGAGGTATGAAACGCTTGAGAAACTCAAAATTTTCGCAGTTCTGATGCTCGAAATGAATAACTGGAATGGCCAAGGGGAAAACTACACATACCGTTGTAATCGGGCGAGTTTCTACTTTCAGATGCAACAGAAATTTTGCGGATTGGTCAATCCGTTCGCGAGATATGGCAGTTTGGAGGTAAGAAACGCTTGAGAAACTCAAAATTTTCGCAGTTCTGATGCTCGAAACGAATAACTAGAAAGGCCTAGGGGAAAAGTACGCATACCGTTGTAATCGGGCGAGTTTCTACTTTCAGATGCAACAGAAATTTTGAGGATTGGTCAATCCGTTCGCGAGATATGGCAGTTTGGAGGTAAGAAACGCTTGAGAAACTCAAAATTTTCGCAGTTCTGATGCTCGAAACGAATAACTAGAACGGCCTAGGGGAAAACTAAACCTACCGTTGTAATCGGGCGAGTTTCTACTTTCAGATGCAACAGAAATTTTGCGGATTGATCAATCCGTTCGCGAGATATGGCAGTTTGGAGATAAGAAACGCTTGAGAAACTCAAAATTTTCGCCGTTCTGATGCTCGAAACGAATAACTAGAACGGCCTAGGGGAAAAGTACGCATACCGTTGTAATCGGGCGAGTTTCTACTTTCAGATGCAACAGAAATTTTGCGGATTGGTCAATCCGTTCGCGAGATATGGCAGTTTGGAGGTAAGAAACGCTTGAGAAACTCAAAATTTTCGCAGTTCTGATGCTCGAAACGAATAACTAGAACGGCCTAGGGGAAAAGTGCGCATACCGTTGTAATCGGGCGAGTTTCTACTTTCAGATGCGACAGAAATTGTGCGGATTGGTCAATCCGTTCGCGAGATATGGCAGTTTGGAGGTAAGAAACGCTTGAGAAACTCAAAATTTTCGCCGTTCTGATGCTCGAAACGAATAACTAGAAAGGCCTAGGGGAAAAGTACGCATACCGCTGTAATCGGGCGAGTTTCTACTTTCAGATGCAACAGAAATTTTGAGGATTGGTCAATCCGTTCGCGAGATATGGCAGTTTGGATGTAAGAAACGCTTGAGAAACTCAAAATTTTCGCAGTTCTGATGCTCGAAACGAATAACTAGAACGGCCTAGGGGAAAACTAAACATACCGTTGTAATCGTGCGAGTTTCTACTTTCAGATGCAACAGAAATTTTGCGGATTGATCAATCCGTTCGCGAGATATGGCAGTTTGGAGATAAGAAACGCTTGAGAAACTCAAAATTTTCGCAGTTCTGATGCTCGAAATGAATAACTGGAACGGCCTAGGGGAAAACTACACATACCGTTGTAATCGGGCGAGTTTCTACTTTCAGATGCAACAGAAATTTTGCGGATTGGTCAATCCGTTCGCGAGATATGGCAGTTTGGATGTAAGAAACGCTTGAGAAACTCAAAATTTTCGCAGTTCTGATGCTCGACACGAATAACTAGAACGGCCTAGGGGAAAAGTACGCATACCGTTGTAATCGGGCGAGTTTCTACTTTCAGATGCAACAGAAATTTTGCGGATTGGTCAATCCGTTCGCGAGATATGGCGGTTTGGAGGGAAGAAACGCTTGAGAAACTCAAAATTTGCGCAGTTCTGATGCTCGAAACGAATAACTAGAACGGCCTAGGGGAAAACTACACATAACGTTGTAAACGGGCGAGCTTCTACTTTCAGATGCAACAGAAATTTTGCGGATCGGTCAATCCGTTCGCGAGATATGGCAGTTTGCATGTAAGAAACGCTTGAGAAACTCAAAATTTTCGCAGTTCTGATGCTCGAAACGAATAACTGGAACGGCCTAGGGGAAAACTACACATACCGTTGTAATCGGGCGAGTCTCTACTTTCAGAAGCAACAGAAATTTTGCGGATTGGTCAATCCGTTCGCGAGATATGGCAGTTTGGAGGTAAGAAACGCTTGAGAAACTCAAAATTTTCGCAGCTCTGATGCTCGAAACGAATTACTAGAACGGCCTAGGGGAAAAGTGCGCATACCGTTGTAATCGGGCGAGTTTCTACTTTCAGATGCAACAGAAATTTTGCGGATTGATCAATCCGTTCGCGAGATATGGCAGTTTGGAGATAAGAAACGCTTTAGAAACTCAAAATTTTCGCAGTTCTGATGCTCGAAACGAATAACTAGAACGGCCCAGGGGAAAAGTGCGCATACCGTTGTAATCGGGCGAGTTTCTATTTTCAAATGCAACAGAAATTTTGCGGATTGATCAATCCGTTCGCGAGATATGGCAGTTTGGAGATAAGAAACGCTTGAGAAACTCAAAATTTTCGCAGTTCTGATGCTCGAAACGAGTAACTAGAACGGCCTACGGGAAAAGTGCGCATACCCTTGTAATCGGGAGAGTTTCTACTTTCAGAAGCAACAGAAATTTTGCGGATTGGTCAATCCGTTCGCGAGATATGGCAGTTTGGAGGTAAGAAACGCTTGAGAAACTCAAAATTTTCGCAGTTTTATGCTCGAAACGAATAACTAGAGCGGCCCAGGGGAAAAGTGCGCATACCTTTGTAATCGGGCGAGTTTCTACTTTCAAATGCAACAGAAATTTCGCGGATTGGTCAATCCGTTCGCGAGATATGGCAGTTTGGAGGTAAGAAACGCTTGAGAAACTCAAAATTTTCGCAGTTCTAATGCTCGAAACGAATAACTAGAACGGCCTAGGGGAAAAGTGCGCATACCGTTGTAATCGGGCGAGTTTCTACTTTCAGATGCAGCAGAAATTTTGCGGATTGATCAATCCGTTCGCGAGATATGGCAGTTTGGAGATAAGAAACGCTAGAGAAACTCAAAATTTTCGCAGTTCTGGTGCTCGAAATGAATAACTGGAACGGCCTAGGGGAAAACTAAACATACCGTTGTAATCGGGCGAGTCTCTACTTTCAGAGGCAACAGAAATTTTGCGGATTGGTCAATCCGTTCGCGAGATATGGCAGTTTGGAGATAAGAAACGCTTGAGAAACTCAAAATTTTCGCAGTTCTGATGCTCGAAACGACTAACTAGAACGGCCCAGGGGAAAAGTGCGCATACCGTTGTAATCGGGCGAGTTTCTACTTTCAGATGCGACAGATATTGTGCGGATTGGTCAATCCGTTCGCGAGATATGGCAGTTTGGATGTAAGAAACGCTTGAGAAACTCAAAATTTTCGCAGTTCTGATGCTCGAAACGACTAACTAGAACGGCCCAGGGGAAAAATGCGCATACCGTTGTAATCGGGCGAGTTTCTACTTTCAAATGCAACAGAAATTTTGCGGATTGGTCAATCCGTTCGCGAGATATGGCAGTTTCGAGGTAAGAAACGCTTGAGAAACTCAAAATTTTCGCAGTTCTGATGCTCGAAACGAATAACTGGAACGGTCTAGGGGAAAACTACACATACCGTTGTAATCGGGCGAGTTTCTACTTTCAGATGCAACAGAAATTTGCGGATTGATCAATCCGTTCGCGAGATATGGCAGTTTGGAGATAAGAAACGCTTGAGAAACTCAAAATTTTCGCAGCTTTATGCTCGAAACGAATAACTAGAACAGCCCAGGGGAAAAGTGCGCATACCGTTGTAATCGGGCGAGTTTCTAATTTCAAATTCAACAGGAATTTTGCGGATTGATCAATCCTTTCGCGAGATATGGCAGTTTGGAGATAAGAAACGCTTTAGAAACTCAAAATTTTCGCAGCTTTATGCTCGAAACGAATAACTAGAACGGCCCTGGGGAAAAGTGCGCATACCGTTGTAATCGGGCGAGTTTCTACTTTCAAATGCAACAGAAATTTTGCGGATTGGTCAATCCGTTCGCGAGATATGTCAGTTTGGATGTAAGAAACGCTTGAGAAACTCAAAATTTTCGCAGTTCTGATGCTCGAAACGAATAACTGGAACGGTCTAGGGGAAAACTACACATACCGTTGTAATCGGGCGAGTTTCTACTTAAAGATGCAACAGAAATTTTGCGGATTGATCAATCCGTTCGCCAGAAATGGCAGTTTGGAGATAAGAAACGCTTGAGAAACTCAAAATTTTCGCAGTTCTGATGCTAGAAACGAGTGACTAGAACGGCCTAGGGGCGAAGTACGCATACCGTTGTAATCGGGCGAGTGTCTACTTTCAGATACAACAGAAATTATGCGGATTGGTCAATCCGTTCGCGAGATATGGCCGTTTGGATGTAAGAAACGCTTTAGAAACTCAAAATTTTCGCAGTTTTATGCTCGAAACGAATAACTAGAACGGCCTAGGGGAAAAGAGCGCATACCCTTGTAATCGGGAGAGTTTCTACTTTCAGATGCAACAGAAATTTTGGGGATCGGTCAATCCGTTCGCGAGATATGGCAGTTTGGATGTAAGAAACGCTTGAGAAACTCAAAATTTTCGCAGTTCTGATGCTCGAAACGAATAACTGGAACGGCCTAGGGGAAAACTACACATACCGTTGTAATCGGGCGAGTTTCTACTATCAGATGCAACAGAAATTTTGCGGATTGGTCAATCCGTTCGCGAGATATGGCAGTTTGGAGGTAAGAAACGCTTGAGAAACTCAACATTTTCGCAGTTCTAATGCTCGAAACGAATAACTAGAACGGCCTAGGGGAAAAATGCGCATACCGTTGTAATCGGGCGAGTTTCTACTTTCAGATGCAACAGAAATTTTGCGGATCGGTCAATCCGTTCGCGAGATATGGCAGTTTGGATGTAAGAAACGCTTGAGAAACTCAAAATTTTCGCAGTTCTGATGCTCGAAACGAATAACTGGAACGGCCTAGGGGAAAACTACACATACCGTCGTAATCGGGCGAGTTTCTACTTTCAGATGCAACAGAAATTTTGCGGATTGGTCAATCCGTTCGCGAGATATGGCAGTTTGGAGGTAAGAAACGCTTGAGAAACTCAAAATTTTCGCAGTTCTGATGCTCGACACGAATAACTAGAACGGCCTAGGGGCGAAGTACGCATACCGTTGTAATCGGGCGAGTGTCTACTTTCAGATACGACAGAAATTATGCGGATTGGTCAATCCGTTCGCGAGATATGGCCGTTTGGATGTAAGAAACGCTTTAGAAACTCAAAATTTTCGCAGTTTTATGCTCGAAACGAATAACTAGAACGGCCCAGGGGAAGAGTGCGCATACCGTTGTAATCGGGCGAGTTTCTACTTTCAAATGCAACAGAAATTTTGCGGATTGGTCAATCCGTTCGCGAGATATGGCAGTTTGGAGGTAAGAAACGCTTGAGGAACTCAAAATTTTCGCAGTTCTGATGCTCGAAACGAATAACTGGAACGGTCTAGGGGAAAACTACACATACCGTTGTAATCGGGCGAGTTTCTACTTAAAGATGCAACAGAAATTTTGCGGATTGATCAATCCGTTCGCCAGAAATGGCAGTTTGGAGATAAGAAACGCTTGAGAAACTCAAAATTTTCGCAGTTCTGATGCTAGAAACGAATGACTAGAACGGCCTAGGGGCGAAGTACGCATACCG
Source organism: Ptiloglossa arizonensis (assembly GCF_051014685.1). Taxonomy (NCBI): domain Eukaryota; kingdom Metazoa; phylum Arthropoda; class Insecta; order Hymenoptera; family Colletidae; genus Ptiloglossa; species Ptiloglossa arizonensis. The sequence continues at coordinate 218,430 of NW_027478832.1, read as the reverse complement.
TTGTAATCGGGCGAGTGTCTACTTTCAGATACAACAGAAATTATGCGGATTGGTCAATCCGTTCGCGAGATATGGCCGTTTGGATGTAAGAAACGCTTTAGAAACTCAAAATTTTCGCAGTTCTAATGCTCGAAACGAATAACTAGAACGGCCTAGGGCAAAAGAGCGCATACCGTTGTAATCGGGCGAGTTTCTACTTTCAGATGCAACAGAAATTTTGTGGATTGGTCCATCCGTTCGCGAGATATGGCCGTTTGGATGTAAGAAACGCTTGAGAAACTCAAAATTTTCGCAGTTCTGATGCTCGAAACGAATAACTAGAACGGCCTACGGGAAAAGTGCGCATACCCTTGTAATCGGGAGAGTTTCTACTTTCAGATGCAACAGAAATTTTGGGGATCGGTCAATCCGTTCGCGAGATATGGCAGTTTGGATGTAAGAAACGCTTGAGAAACTCAAAATTTTCGCAGTTCTGATGCTCGAAACGAATAACTGGAACGGCCTAGGGGAAAACTACACATACCGTCGTAATCGGGCGAGTTTCTACTTTCAGATGCAACAGAAATTTTGCGGATTGGTCAATCCGTTCGCGAGATATGGCAGTTTGGAGGTAAGAAACGCTTGAGAAACTCAAAATTTTCGCAGTTCTGATGCTCGACACGAATAACTAGAACGGCCTAGGGGAAAAGTACGCATACCGTTGTAATCGGGCGAGTTTCTACTTTCAGATGCAACAGAAATTTTGCGGATTTGTCAATCCGTTCGCGAGATATGGCAGTTTGGATGTAAGAAACGCTTGAGAAACTCAAAATTTTCGCAGTTCTAATGCTCGAAACGAATAACTAGAACGGCCTAGGGGAAAAGTGCGCATACCGTTGTAATCGGGCGAGTTTCTACTTTCAAATGCAACAGAAATTTTGCGGATTGATCAATCCATTCGCGAGATATGGCAGTTTGGAGGTAAGAAACGCTTGAGAAACTCAAAATTTTCGCAGTTCTGATGCTCGACACGAATAACTAGAACGGCCTAGGGGAAAAGTACGCACACCTTTGTAATCGGGCGAGTTTCTACTTTCAGATGCAACAGAAATTTTGCGGATTGGTCAATCCGTTCGCGAGATATGGCGGTTTGGAGGGAAGAAACGCTTGAGAAACTCAAAATTTGCGCAGTTCTGATGCTCGAAACGAATAACTAGAACGGCCTAGGGGAAAACAACACATAACGTTGTAAACGGGCGAGCTTCTACTTTCAGATGCAACAGAAATTTTGCGGATCGGTCAATCCGTTCGCGAGATATGGCAGTTTGCATGTAAGAAACGCTTGAGAAACTCAAAATTTTCGCAGTTCTGATGCTCGAAACGAATAACTGGAACGGCCTAGGGGAAAACTACACATACCGTTGTAATCGGGCGAGTCTCTACTTTCAGAAGCAACAGAAATTTTGCGGATTGATCAATCCGTTCGCGAGATATGGCAGTTTGGAGATAAGAAACGCTTTAGAAACTCAAAATTTTCGCAGTTGTGATGCTCGAAACGAATAACTAGAACGGCCCAGGGGAAAAGTGCGCATACCTTTGTAATCGGGCGAGTTTCTACTTTCAAATGCAACAGAAATTTTGCGGATTGATCAATCCGTTCGCGAGATATGGCAGTTTGGAGATAAGAAACGCTTGAGAAACTCAAAATTTTCGCAGTTCTGATGCTCGAAACGAGTAACTAGAACGGCCTACGGGAAAAGTGCGCATACCCTTGTAATCGGGAGAGTTTCTACTTTCAGAAGCAACAGAAATTTTGCGGATTGGTCAATCCGTTCGCGAGATATGGCAGTTTGGAGGTAAGAAACGCTTGAGAAACTCAAAATTCTCGCAGTTTTATGCTCGAAACGAATAACTAGAGCGGCCCAGGGGAAAAGTGCGCATACCGTTGTATTCGGGCGAGTTTCTACTTTCAGATGCGACAGAAATTGTGCGGATTGGTCAATCCGTTCGCGAGATATGGCAGTTTGGAGGTAAGAAACGCTTGAGAAACTCAAAATTTTCGCAGTTCTGATGCTCGAAACGAATAACTGGAACGGCCTAGGGGAAAACTAAACCTACCGTTGTAATCGGGCGAGTTTCTACTTTCAGATGCAACAGAAATTTTGCGGATTGATCAATCCGTTCGCGAGATATGGCAGTTTGGAGATAAGAAACGCTTGAGAAACTCAAAATTTTCGCAGTTCTGATGCTCGAAACGAATAACTAGAACGGCCTAGGGGAAAAGTGCGCATACCGTTGTAATCGGGCGAGTTTCTACTTTCAGATGCGACAGAAATTGTGCGGATTGGTCAATCCGTTCGCGAGATATGGCAGTTTGGAGGTAAGAAACGCTTGAGAAACTCAAAATTTTCGCAGTTCTGATGCTCGAAACGAATAACTGGAACGGCCTAGGGGAAAACTACACATACCGTTGTAATCGGGCGAGTTTCTACTTTCAGATGCAACAGAAATTTTGAGGATTGGTCAATCCGTTCGCGAGATATGGCAGTTTGGAGGTAAGAAACGCTTGAGGAACTCAAAATTTTCGCAGTTCTGATGCTCGAAACGAATAACTGGAACGGCCTAGGGGAAAACTACACATACCGTCGTAATCGGGCGAGTTTCTACTTTCAGATGCAACAGAAATTTTGCGGATTGGTCAATCCGTTCGCGAGATATGGCAGTTTGGAGGTAAGAAACGCTTGAGAAACTCAAAATTTTCGCAGTTCTGATGCTCGACACGAATAACTAGAACGGCCTAGGGGCGAAGTACGCATACCGTTGTAATCGGGCGAGTGTCTACTTTCAGATACGACAGAAATTATGCGGATTGGTCAATCCGTTCGCGAGATATGGCCGTTTGGATGTAAGAAACGCTTTAGAAACTCAAAATTTTCGCAGTTTTATGCTCGAAACGAATAACTAGAACGGCCCAGGGGAAGAGTGCGCATACCGTTGTAATCGGGCGAGTTTCTACTTTCAAATGCAACAGAAATTTTGCGGATTGGTCAATCCGTTCGCGAGATATGGCAGTTTGGAGGTAAGAAACGCTTGAGGAACTCAAAATTTTCGCAGTTCTGATGCTCGAAACGAATAACTGGAACGGTCTAGGGGAAAACTACACATACCGTTGTAATCGGGCGAGTTTCTACTTAAAGATGCAACAGAAATTTTGCGGATTGATCAATCCGTTCGCCAGAAATGGCAGTTTGGAGATAAGAAACGCTTGAGAAACTCAAAATTTTCGCAGTTCTGATGCTAGAAACGAATGACTAGAACGGCCTAGGGGCGAAGTACGCATACCGTTGTAATCGGGCGAGTGTCTACTTTCAGATACAACAGAAATTATGCGGATTGGTCAATCCGTTCGCGAGATATGGCCGTTTGGATGTAAGAAACGCTTTAGAAACTCAAAATTTTCGCAGTTCTAATGCTCGAAACGAATAACTAGAACGGCCTAGGGCAAAAGAGCGCATACCGTTGTAATCGGGCGAGTTTCTACTTTCAGATGCAACAGAAATTTTGTGGATTGGTCCATCCGTTCGCGAGATATGGCCGTTTGGATGTAAGAAACGCTTGAGAAACTCAAAATTTTCGCAGTTCTGATGCTCGAAACGAATAACTAGAACGGCCTACGGGAAAAGTGCGCATACCCTTGTAATCGGGAGAGTTTCTACTTTCAGATGCAACAGAAATTTTGGGGATCGGTCAATCCGTTCGCGAGATATGGCAGTTTGGATGTAAGAAACGCTTGAGAAACTCAAAATTTTCGCAGTTCTGATGCTCGAAACGAATAACTGGAACGGCCTAGGGGAAAACTACACATACCGTCGTAATCGGGCGAGTTTCTACTTTCAGATGCAACAGAAATTTTGCGGATTGGTCAATCCGTTCGCGAGATATGGCAGTTTGGAGGTAAGAAACGCTTGAGAAACTCAAAATTTTCGCAGTTCTGATGCTCGACACGAATAACTAGAACGGCCTAGGGGAAAAGTACGCATACCGTTGTAATCGGGCGAGTTTCTACTTTCAGATGCAACAGAAATTTTGCGGATTTGTCAATCCGTTCGCGAGATATGGCAGTTTGGATGTAAGAAACGCTTGAGAAACTCAAAATTTTCGCAGTTCTAATGCTCGAAACGAATAACTAGAACGGCCTAGGGGAAAAGTGCGCATACCGTTGTAATCGGGCGAGTTTCTACTTTCAAATGCAACAGAAATTTTGCGGATTGATCAATCCATTCGCGAGATATGGCAGTTTGGAGGTAAGAAACGCTTGAGAAACTCAAAATTTTCGCAGTTCTGATGCTCGACACGAATAACTAGAACGGCCTAGGGGAAAAGTACGCACACCTTTGTAATCGGGCGAGTTTCTACTTTCAGATGCAACAGAAATTTTGCGGATTGGTCAATCCGTTCGCGAGATATGGCGGTTTGGAGGGAAGAAACGCTTGAGAAACTCAAAATTTGCGCAGTTCTGATGCTCGAAACGAATAACTAGAACGGCCTAGGGGAAAACAACACATAACGTTGTAAACGGGCGAGCTTCTACTTTCAGATGCAACAGAAATTTTGCGGATCGGTCAATCCGTTCGCGAGATATGGCAGTTTGCATGTAAGAAACGCTTGAGAAACTCAAAATTTTCGCAGTTCTGATGCTCGAAACGAATAACTGGAACGGCCTAGGGGAAAACTACACATACCGTTGTAATCGGGCGAGTCTCTACTTTCAGAAGCAACAGAAATTTTGCGGATTGATCAATCCGTTCGCGAGATATGGCAGTTTGGAGATAAGAAACGCTTTAGAAACTCAAAATTTTCGCAGTTGTGATGCTCGAAACGAATAACTAGAACGGCCCAGGGGAAAAGTGCGCATACCTTTGTAATCGGGCGAGTTTCTACTTTCAAATGCAACAGAAATTTTGCGGATTGATCAATCCGTTCGCGAGATATGGCAGTTTGGAGATAAGAAACGCTTGAGAAACTCAAAATTTTCGCAGTTCTGATGCTCGAAACGAGTAACTAGAACGGCCTACGGGAAAAGTGCGCATACCCTTGTAATCGGGAGAGTTTCTACTTTCAGAAGCAACAGAAATTTTGCGGATTGGTCAATCCGTTCGCGAGATATGGCAGTTTGGAGGTAAGAAACGCTTGAGAAACTCAAAATTCTCGCAGTTTTATGCTCGAAACGAATAACTAGAGCGGCCCAGGGGAAAAGTGCGCATACCGTTGTATTCGGGCGAGTTTCTACTTTCAGATGCGACAGAAATTGTGCGGATTGGTCAATCCGTTCGCGAGATATGGCAGTTTGGAGGTAAGAAACGCTTGAGAAACTCAAAATTTTCGCAGTTCTGATGCTCGAAACGAATAACTGGAACGGCCTAGGGGAAAACTAAACCTACCGTTGTAATCGGGCGAGTTTCTACTTTCAGATGCAACAGAAATTTTGCGGATTGATCAATCCGTTCGCGAGATATGGCAGTTTGGAGATAAGAAACGCTTGAGAAACTCAAAATTTTCGCAGTTCTGATGCTCGAAACGAATAACTAGAACGGCCTAGGGGAAAAGTGCGCATACCGTTGTAATCGGGCGAGTTTCTACTTTCAGATGCGACAGAAATTGTGCGGATTGGTCAATCCGTTCGCGAGATATGGCAGTTTGGAGGTAAGAAACGCTTGAGAAACTCAAAATTTTCGCAGTTCTGATGCTCGAAACGAATAACTGGAACGGCCTAGGGGAAAACTACACATACCGTTGTAATCGGGCGAGTTTCTACTTTCAGATGCAACAGAAATTTTGAGGATTGGTCAATCCGTTCGCGAGATATGGCAGTTTGGAGGTAAGAAACGCTTGAGGAACTCAAAATTTTCGCAGTTCTGATGCTCGAAACGAATAACTGGAACGGCCTAGGGGAAAACTACACATACCGTCGTAATCGGGCGAGTTTCTACTTTCAGATGCAACAGAAATTTTGCGGATTGGTCAATCCGTTCGCGAGATATGGCAGTTTGGAGGTAAGAAACGCTTGAGAAACTCAAAATTTTCGCAGTTCTGATGCTCGACACGAATAACTAGAACGGCCTAGGGGCGAAGTACGCATACCGTTGTAATCGGGCGAGTGTCTACTTTCAGATACGACAGAAATTATGCGGATTGGTCAATCCGTTCGCGAGATATGGCCGTTTGGATGTAAGAAACGCTTTAGAAACTCAAAATTTTCGCAGTTTTATGCTCGAAACGAATAACTAGAACGGCCCAGGGGAAGAGTGCGCATACCGTTGTAATCGGGCGAGTTTCTACTTTCAAATGCAACAGAAATTTTGCGGATTGGTCAATCCGTTCGCGAGATATGGCAGTTTGGAGGTAAGAAACGCTTGAGGAACTCAAAATTTTCGCAGTTCTGATGCTCGAAACGAATAACTGGAACGGTCTAGGGGAAAACTACACATACCGTTGTAATCGGGCGAGTTTCTACTTAAAGATGCAACAGAAATTTTGCGGATTGATCAATCCGTTCGCCAGAAATGGCAGTTTGGAGATAAGAAACGCTTGAGAAACTCAAAATTTTCGCAGTTCTGATGCTAGAAACGAATGACTAGAACGGCCTAGGGGCGAAGTACGCATACCGTTGTAATCGGGCGAGTGTCTACTTTCAGATACAACAGAAATTATGCGGATTGGTCAATCCGTTCGCGAGATATGGCCGTTTGGATGTAAGAAACGCTTTAGAAACTCAAAATTTTCGCAGTTCTAATGCTCGAAACGAATAACTAGAACGGCCTAGGGCAAAAGAGCGCATACCGTTGTAATCGGGCGAGTTTCTACTTTCAGATGCAACAGAAATTTTGTGGATTGGTCCATCCGTTCGCGAGATATGGCCGTTTGGATGTAAGAAACGCTTGAGAAACTCAAAATTTTCGCAGTTCTGATGCTCGAAACGAATAACTAGAACGGCCTACGGGAAAAGTGCGCATACCCTTGTAATCGGGAGAGTTTCTACTTTCAGATGCAACAGAAATTTTGGGGATCGGTCAATCCGTTCGCGAGATATGGCAGTTTGGATGTAAGAAACGCTTGAGAAACTCAAAATTTTCGCAGTTCTGATGCTCGAAACGAATAACTGGAACGGCCTAGGGGAAAACTACACATACCGTCGTAATCGGGCGAGTTTCTACTTTCAGATGCAACAGAAATTTTGCGGATTGGTCAATCCGTTCGCGAGATATGGCAGTTTGGAGGTAAGAAACGCTTGAGAAACTCAAAATTTTCGCAGTTCTGATGCTCGACACGAATAACTAGAACGGCCTAGGGGAAAAGTACGCATACCGTTGTAATCGGGCGAGTTTCTACTTTCAGATGCAACAGAAATTTTGCGGATTTGTCAATCCGTTCGCGAGATATGGCAGTTTGGATGTAAGAAACGCTTGAGAAACTCAAAATTTTCGCAGTTCTAATGCTCGAAACGAATAACTAGAACGGCCTAGGGGAAAAGTGCGCATACCGTTGTAATCGGGCGAGTTTCTACTTTCAAATGCAACAGAAATTTTGCGGATTGATCAATCCATTCGCGAGATATGGCAGTTTGGAGGTAAGAAACGCTTGAGAAACTCAAAATTTTCGCAGTTCTGATGCTCGACACGAATAACTAGAACGGCCTAGGGGAAAAGTACGCACACCTTTGTAATCGGGCGAGTTTCTACTTTCAGATGCAACAGAAATTTTGCGGATTGGTCAATCCGTTCGCGAGATATGGCGGTTTGGAGGGAAGAAACGCTTGAGAAACTCAAAATTTGCGCAGTTCTGATGCTCGAAACGAATAACTAGAACGGCCTAGGGGAAAACAACACATAACGTTGTAAACGGGCGAGCTTCTACTTTCAGATGCAACAGAAATTTTGCGGATCGGTCAATCCGTTCGCGAGATATGGCAGTTTGCATGTAAGAAACGCTTGAGAAACTCAAAATTTTCGCAGTTCTGATGCTCGAAACGAATAACTGGAACGGCCTAGGGGAAAACTACACATACCGTTGTAATCGGGCGAGTCTCTACTTTCAGAAGCAACAGAAATTTTGCGGATTGATCAATCCGTTCGCGAGATATGGCAGTTTGGAGATAAGAAACGCTTTAGAAACTCAAAATTTTCGCAGTTGTGATGCTCGAAACGAATAACTAGAACGGCCCAGGGGAAAAGTGCGCATACCTTTGTAATCGGGCGAGTTTCTACTTTCAAATGCAACAGAAATTTTGCGGATTGATCAATCCGTTCGCGAGATATGGCAGTTTGGAGATAAGAAACGCTTGAGAAACTCAAAATTTTCGCAGTTCTGATGCTCGAAACGAGTAACTAGAACGGCCTACGGGAAAAGTGCGCATACCCTTGTAATCGGGAGAGTTTCTACTTTCAGAAGCAACAGAAATTTTGCGGATTGGTCAATCCGTTCGCGAGATATGGCAGTTTGGAGGTAAGAAACGCTTGAGAAACTCAAAATTCTCGCAGTTTTATGCTCGAAACGAATAACTAGAGCGGCCCAGGGGAAAAGTGCGCATACCGTTGTATTCGGGCGAGTTTCTACTTTCAGATGCGACAGAAATTGTGCGGATTGGTCAATCCGTTCGCGAGATATGGCAGTTTGGAGGTAAGAAACGCTTGAGAAACTCAAAATTTTCGCAGTTCTGATGCTCGAAACGAATAACTGGAACGGCCTAGGGGAAAACTAAACCTACCGTTGTAATCGGGCGAGTTTCTACTTTCAGATGCAACAGAAATTTTGCGGATTGATCAATCCGTTCGCGAGATATGGCAGTTTGGAGATAAGAAACGCTTGAGAAACTCAAAATTTTCGCAGTTCTGATGCTCGAAACGAATAACTAGAACGGCCTAGGGGAAAAGTGCGCATACCGTTGTAATCGGGCGAGTTTCTACTTTCAGATGCGACAGAAATTGTGCGGATTGGTCAATCCGTTCGCGAGATATGGCAGTTTGGAGGTAAGAAACGCTTGAGAAACTCAAAATTTTCGCAGTTCTGATGCTCGAAACGAATAACTGGAACGGCCTAGGGGAAAACTACACATACCGTTGTAATCGGGCGAGTTTCTACTTTCAGATGCAACAGAAATTTTGAGGATTGGTCAATCCGTTCGCGAGATATGGCAGTTTGGAGGTAAGAAACGCTTGAGAAACTCAAAATTTTCGCAGTTCTGATGCTCGAAACGAATAACTAGAACGGCCTAGGGGAAAACTAAACCTACCGTTGTAATCGGGCGAGTTTCTACTTTCAGATGCAACAGAAATTTTGCGGATTGGTCAATCCGTTCGCGAGATATGGCAGTTTGGAGATAAGAAACGCTTGAGAAACTCTAAATTTTCGCAGTTCTGATGCTCGAAACGAATAACTAGAACGGCCTAGGGGAAAACTACACATAACGTTGTAAACGGGCGAGCTTCTACTTTCAGATGCAACAGAAAGTTTGCGGATCGGTCAATCCGTTCGCGAGATATGGCAGTTTGCATGTAAGAAACGCTTGAGAAACTCAAAATTTTCGCAGTTCTGATGCTCGAAACGAATAACTGGAACGGCCTAGGGGAAAACTACACATACCGTTGTAATCGGGCGAGTCTCTACTTTCAGAAGCAACAGAAATTTTGCGGATTGATCAATCCGTTCGCGAGATATGGCAGTTTGGAGATAAGAAACGCTTTAGAAACTCAAAATTTTCGCAGTTGTGATGCTCGAAACGAATAACTAGAACGGCCCAGGGGAAACGTGCGCATACCGTTGTAATCGGGCGAGTTTCTACTTTCAAATGCAACAGAAATTTTGCGGATTGATCAATCCGTTCGCGAGATATGGCAGTTTGGAGATAAGAAACGCTTGAGAAACTCAAAATTTTCGCAGTTCTGATGCTCGAAACGAGTAACTAGAACGGCCTACGGGAAAAGTGCGCATACCCTTGTAATCGGGAGAGTTTCTACTTTCAGAAGCAACAGAAATTTTGCGGATTGGTCAATCCGTTCGCGAGATATGGCAGTTTGGAGGTAAGAAACGCTTGAGAAACTCAAAATTTTCGCAGTTTTATGCTCGAAACGAATAACTAGAGCGGCCCAGGGGAAAAGTGCGCAAACCGTTGTATTCGGGCGAGTTTCTACTTTCAAATGCAACAGACATTTCGCGGATTGGTCAATCCGTTCGCGAGATATGGCAGTTTGGAGATATGAAACGCTTGAGAAACTCAAAATTTTCGCAGTTCTGATGCTCGAAATGAATAACTGGAATGGCCAAGGGGAAAACTACACATACGGTTGTAATCGGGCGAGTTTCTACTTTCAGATGCAACAGAAATTTTGCGGATTGATCAATCCGTTCGCGAGATATGGCAGTTTGGAGATAAGAAACGCTTGAGAAACTCAAAATTTTCGCAGTTCTGATGCTCGAAACGAGTAACTAGAACGGCCTACGGGAAAAGTGCGCATACCCTTGTAATCGGGAGAGTTTCTACTTTCAGAAGCAACAGAAATTTTGCGGATTGGTCAATCCGTTCGCGAGATATGGCAGTTTGGAGGTAAGAAACGCTTGAGAAACTCAAAATTTTCGCAGTTTTATGCTCGAAACGAATAACTAGAGTGGCCCAGGGGAAAACTACACATACCGTTGTAATCGGGCGAGTTTCTACTTTCAGATGCAACAGAAATTTTGCGGATTGGTCAATCCGTTCGCGAGATATGGCAGTTTGGAGGTAAGAAACGCTTGAGAAACTCAAAATTTTCGCAGTTTTGATGCTCGAAACGAATAACTAGAACGGCCTAGGGGAAAAGTGCGCATACCGTTGTAATCGGGCGAGTTTCTACTTTCAGATGCGACAGAAATTGTGCGGATTGGTCAATCCGTTCGCGAGATATGGCAGTTTGGAGGTAAGAAACGCTTGAGAAACTCAAAATTTTCGCCGTTCTGATGCTCGAAACGAATAACTAGAAAGGCCTAGGGGAAAAGTACCCATACCGTTGTAATCGGGCGAGTTTCTACTTTCAGATGCAACAGAAATTTTGCGGATTGGTCAATCCGTTCGCGAGATATGGCAGTTTGGAGGTAAGAAACGCTTGAGAAACTCAAAATTTTCGCAGTTCTGATGTTCGAAACGAATAACTAGAACGGCCCAGGTGAAAAGTGCGCATACCGTTGTAATCGGGCGAGTTTCTACTTTTAAATGCAACAGAAATTTTGAGGATTGATCAATCCGTTCGCGAGATATGGCAGTTTGGAGATAAGAAACGCTTTAGAAACTCAAAATTTTCGCAGTTTTATGCTCGAAACGAATAACTAGAACGGCCCAGGGGAAAAGTGCGCATACCGTTGTAATCGGGCGAGTTTCTACTTTCAAATGCAACAGAAATTTTGCGGATTGGTCAATCGGTTCGCGAGATGTGGCAGTTTGGATGTAAGAAACGCTTGAGAAACTCAAAATTTTCGCAGTTCTGATGCTCGAAACGAATGACTAGAACGGCCTAGGGGAAAAGTGCGCATACCGTTGTAATCGGGCGAGTTTCTACTTTCAGATGCAACAGAAATTTTGCGGATTGATCAATCCTTTCGCGAGATATGGCAGTTTGGAGATAAGAAACGCTTTAGAAACTCAAAATTTTCGCAGTTTTTTGCTCGAAACGAATAACCAGAACGGCCCAGGGGAAAAGTGCGCATACCGTTGTAATCGGGCGAGTTTCTACTTTCAAATGCAACAGAAATTTTGCGGATTGGTCAATCCGTTCGCGAGATATGGCAGTTTGGAGGTAAGAAACGCTTGAGAAACTCAAAATTTTCGCAGTTCTGATGCTCGTAACGAATAACTAGAACGGCCCAGGGGAAAAGTGCGCATACCGTTGTAATCGGGCGAGTTTCTACTTTCAAATGCAACAGAAATTTTGCGGATTGGTCAATCCGTTCGCGAGATATGGCAGTTTGGAGGTAAGAAACGCTTGAGAAACTCAAAATTTTCGCAGTTCTGATGCTCGAAACGAATAACTGGAGTGGCCTAGGGGAAAACTACACATACCCTTGTAATCGGGCGAGTTTCTACTTTCAGATGCAACAGAGATTATGCCGATTGGTCAATCCGTTCGCGAGATATGGCAGTTTGGAGGTAAGAAACGCTTGAGAAACTCAAAATTTTCGCAGTTCTGGTGCTCGAAACGAATAACTGGAACGGTGTAGGGGAAAACTACACATACCGTTGTAATCGGGCGAGTTTCTACTTTCAAATGCAACAGAAATTTTGCGGATTGGTCAATCCGTTCGCGAGATATGGCCGTTTGGATGTAAGAAACGCTTTAGAAACTCAAAATTTTCGCAGCTTTATGCTCGAAACGAATAACTAGAACGGCCCAGGGGAAAAGTGCGCATACCGTTGTAATCGGGCGAGTTTCTACTTTCAAATGCAACAGGAATTTTGCGGATTGGTCAATCCGTTCGCGAGATATGGCAGTTTGGAGGTAAGAAACGCTTGAGAAACTCAAAATTTTCGCAGTTCTGATGTTCGAAACGAATAACTAGAACGGCCCAGGTGAAAAGTGCGCATACCGTTGTAATCGGGCGAGTTTCTACTTTTAAATGCAACAGAAATTTTGAGGATTGATCAATCCGTTCGCGAGATATAGCAGTTTGGAGATAAGAAACGCTTTAGAAACTCAAAATTTTCGCAGTTTTATGCTCGAAACGAATAACTAGAACGGCCCAGGGGAAAAGTGCGCATACCGTTGTAATCGGGCGAGTTTCTACTTTCAAATGCAACAGAAATTTTGCGGATTGGTCAATCGGTTCGCGAGATGTGGCAGTTTGGATGTAAGAAACGCTTGAAAAACTCAAAATTTTCGCAGTTCTGATGCTCGAAACGAATGACTAGAACGGCCTAGGGGAAAAGTGCGCATACCGTTGTAATCGGGCGAGTTTCTACTTTCAGATGCAACAGAAATTTTGCGGATTGATCAATCCTTTCGCGAGATATGGCAGTTTGGAGATAAGAAACGCTTGAGAAACTCAAAATTTTCGCAGTTCTGATGTTCGAAACGAATAACTAGAACGGCCCAGGGGAAGAGTGCGCATACCGTTGTAATCGGGCGAGTTTCTACTTTCAAATGCAACAGAAATTTTGCGGATTGGTCAATCCGTTCGCGAGATATGGCAGTTTGGAGGTAAGAAACGCTTGAGAAACTCAAAATTTTCGCAGTTCTGATGCTCGAAACGAATAGTTAGAACGGCCCAGGGGAAGAGTGCGCATACCGTTGTAATCGGGCGAGTTTCTACTTTCAAATGCAACAGAAATTTTGCGGATTGGTCAATCCGTTCGCGAGATATGGCAGTTTGGAGGTAAGAAACGCTTGAGAAACTCAAAATTTTCGCAGTTCTGATGCTCGAAACGAATAACTGGAGTGGCCTAGGGGAAAACTACACATACCCTTGTAATCGGGCGAGTTTCTACTTTCAGATGCAACAGAGATTATGCCGATTGGTCAATCCGTTCGCGAGATATGGCAGTTTGGAGGTAAGAAACGCTTGAGAAACTCAAAATTTTCGCAGTTCTGGTGCTCGAAACGAATAACTGGAACGGTGTAGGGGAAAACTACACATACCGTTGTAATCGGGCGTGTTTCTACTTTCAAATGCAACAGAAATTTTGCGGATTGGTCAATCCGTTCGCGAGATATGGCCGTTTGGATGTAAGAAACGCTTTAGAAACTCAAAATTTTCGCAGCTTTATGCTCGAAACGAATAACTAGAACGGCCCAGGGGAAAAGTGCGCATACCGTTGTAATCGGGCGAGTTTCTACTTTCAAATGCAACAGGAATTTTGCGGATTGGTCAATCCGTTCGCGAGATATGGCAGTTTGGAGGTAAGAAACGCTTGAGAAACTCAAAATTTTCGCAGTTCTGATGTTCGAAACGAATAACTAGAACGGCCCAGGTGAAAAGTGCGCATACCGTTGTAATCGGGCGAGTTTCTACTTTTAAATGCAACAGAAATTTTGAGGATTGATCAATCCGTTCGCGAGATATAGCAGTTTGGAGATAAGAAACGCTTTAGAAACTCAAAATTTTCGCAGTTTTATGCTCGAAACGAATAACTAGAACGGCCCAGGGGAAAAGTGCGCATACCGTTGTAATCGGGCGAGTTTCTACTTTCAAATGCAACAGAAATTTTGCGGATTGGTCAATCCGTTCGCGAGATGTGGCAGTTTGGATGTAAGAAACGCTTGAGAAACTCAACATTTTCGCAGTTCTGATGCTCGAAACGAATGACTAGAACGGCCTAGGGGAAAAGTGTGCATACCGTTGTAATCGGGCGAGTTTCTACTTTCAGATGCAACAGAAAATTTGCGGATTGATCAATCCGTTCGCGAGATATGGCAGTTTGGAGATAAGAAACGCTTTAGAAACTCAAAATTTTCGCAGTTCTATGCTCGAAACGAATAACTAGAACGGCCCAGGGGAAAAGTGCGCATACCGTTGTAATCGGGCGAGTTTCTACTTTCAAATGCAACAGAAATTTTGCGGATTGGTCAATCCGTTCGCGAGATATGGCAGTTTGGAGGTAAGAAACGCTTGAGAAACTCAAAATTTTCGCAGTTCTGATGCTCGAAACGAATAACTAGAACGGCCCAGGGGAAGAGTGCGCATACCCTTGTAATCGGGCGAGTTTCTACTTTCAAATGCAACAGAAATTTTGCGGATTGGTCAATCCGTTCGCGAGATATGGCAGTTTGGAGGTAAGAAACGCTTGAGAAACTCAAAATTTTCGCAGTTCTGATGCTCGAAACGAATAACTAGAACGGCCCAGGGGAAAAGTGCGCATACCTTTGTAATCGGGCGAGTTTGTACTTTCGAATGCAACAGAAATTTTGCGGATCGGTCAATCCGTTCGCGAGATATGGCAGGTTGGAGGTAAGAAACGCTTTAGAAACTCAAAATTTTCGCAGTTCTATGCTCGAAACGAATAACTAGAACGGCCCAGGGGAAAAGTGCGCATACCGTTGTAATCGGGCGAGTTTCTACTTTCAGATGCAACAGAAATTTTGCGGATTGGTCAATCGGTTCGCGAGATGTGGCAGTTTGGAGGTAAGAAACGCTTGAGAAACTCAAAATTTTCGCAGTTCTGATGCTCGAAACGAATGACTAGAACGGCCTAGGGGAAAAGTGCGCATACCGTTGTAATCGGGCGAGTTTCTACTTTCAGATGCAACAGAAATTTTGCGGATTGATCAATCCGTTCGCGAGATATGGCAGTTTGGAGATAAGAAACGCTTTAGAAACTCAAAATTTTCGCAGTTTTTTGCTCGAAACGAATAACCAGAACGGCCCAGGGGAAAAGTGCGCATACCTTTGTAATCGGGCGAGTTTCTACTTTCAAATGCAACAGAAATTTTGCGGATTGGTCAATCCGTTCGCGAGATATGGCAGTTTGGAGGTAAGAAACGCTTGAGAAACTCAAAATTTTCGCAGTTCTGATGCTCGAAACGAATAACTGGAGTGGCCTAGGGGAAAACTACACATACCCTTGTAATCGGGCGAGTTTCTACTTTCAGATGCAACAGAAATTATGCGGATTGGTCAATCCGTTCGCGAGATATGGCAGTTTGGAGGTAAGAAACGCTTGAGAAACTCAAAATTTTCGCAGTTCTGGTGCTCGAAACGAATAACTGGAACGGTGAAGGGGAAAACTACACATACCGTTGTAATCGGGCGAGTTTCTACTTTCAAATGCAACAGAAATTTTGAGGATTGGTTAATCCGTTCGCGAGATATGGCAGTTTGGAGGTAAGAAACGCTGGAGAAACTCAAAATTTTCGCAGCTTTATGCTCGAAACGAATAACTAGAACGGCCCAGGGGAAAAGTGCGCATACCGTTGTAATCGGGCGAGTTTCTACTTTCAAATGCAATAGGAATTTTGCGGATCGGTCAATCCGTTCGCGAGATATGGCAGTTTGGAGGTAAGAAACGCTTGAGAAACTCAAAATTTTCGCAGTTCTGATGTTCGAAACGAATAACTAGAACGGCCCAGGGGAAGAGTGCGCATACCGTTGTAATCGGGCGAGTTTCTACTTTCAAATGCAACAGAAATTTTGCGGATTGGTCAATCCGTTCGCGAGATATGGCAGTTTGGAGGTAAGAAACGCTTGAGAAACTCAAAATTTTCGCAGTTTTTTGCTCGAAACGAATAACCAGAACGGCCCAGGGGAAAAGTGCGCATACCGTTGTAATCGGGCGAGTTTCTACTTTCAAATGCAACAGAAATTTTGCGGATTGGTCAATCCGTTCGCGAGATATGGCAGTTTGGAGGTAAGAAACGCTTGAGAAACTCAAAATTTTCGCAGTTCTGATGCTCGAAACGAATAACTAGAACGGCCCAGGGGAAGAGTGCGCATACCGTTGTAATCGGGCGAGTTTCTACTTTCAAATGCAACAGAAATTTTGCGGATTTGTCAATCCGTTCGCGAGATATGGCAGTTTGGAGGTAAGAAACGCTCGAGAAACTCAAAATTTTCGCAGTTCTGGTGCTCGAAACGAATAACTGGAACGGTGTAGGGGAAAACTACACATACCGTTGTAATCGGGCGAGTTTCTACTTTCAAATGCAACAGAAATTTTGTGGATTGGTCAATCCGTTCGCGAGATATGGCAGTTTGGAGGTAAGAAACGCTTGAGAAACTCAAAATTTTCGCAGTTCTGATGCTCGAAACGAATAACTAGAACGGCCCAGGGGAAAAGTGCGCATACCGTTGTAATCGGGCGAGTTTCTACTTTCAAATGCAACAGAAATTTTGCGGATTGGTCAATCCGTTCGCGAGATATGGCAGGATGGAGGTAAGAAACGCTTGAGAAACTCAAAATTTTCGCAGCTTTATGCTCGAAACGAATAACTGGAATGGCCAAGGGGAAAACTACACATACGGTTGTAATCGGGCGAGTTTCTACTTTCAGATGCAACAGAAATTTTGCGGATTGGTCAATCCGTTCGCGAGATGTGGCAGTTTGGAGGTAAGAAACGCTTGAGAAACTCAAAATTTTCGCAGTTCTGATGCTCGAAACGAATGACTAGAACGGCCTAGGGGAAAAGTGCGCATACCCTTGTAATCGGGCGAGTTTCTACTTTCAGATGCAACAGAAATTTTGCGGATTGATCAATCCGTTCGCGAGATATGGCAGTTTGGAGATAAGAAACGCTTGAGAAACTCAAAATTTTCGCAGTTCTGGTGCTCGAAACGAATAACTGGAACGGTGAAGGGGAAAACTACACATATCGTTGTAATCGGGCGAGTTTCTACTTTCAAATGCAACAGAAATTTTGCGGATTGGTCAATCCGTTCGCGAGATATGGCAGTTTGGAGGTAAGAAACGCTTGAGAAACTCAAAATTTTCGCAGCTTTATGCTCGAAACGAATAACTAGAACGGCCCAGGGGAAAAGTGCGCATACCGTTGTAATCGGGCGAGTTTCTACTTTCAAATGCAACAGGAATTTTGCGGATCGGTCAATCCGTTCGCGAGATATGGCAGTTTGGAGGTAAGAAACGCTTGAGAAACTCAAAATTTTCGCAGTTCTGATGTTCGAAACGAATAACTAGAACGGCCCAGGGGAAGAGTGCGCATACCGTTGTAATCGGGCGAGTTTCTACTTTCAAATGCAACAGAAATTTTGCGGATTGGTCAATCCGTTCGCGAGATATGGCAGTTTGGAGGTAAGAAACGCTTGAGAAACTCAAAATTTTCGCAGTTCTGATGCTCGAAACGAATAATTAGAACGGCCCAGGGGAAGAGTGCGCATACCGTTGTAATCGGGCGAGTTTCTACTTTCAAATGCAACAGAAATTTTGCGGATTGGTCAATCCGTTCGCGAGATATGGCAGTTTGGAGGTAAGAAACGCTTGAGAAACTCAAAATTTTCGCAGTTCTGATGCTCGAAACTGAATAACTAGAACGGCCCAGGGGAAAAATGCGCATACCGTTGTAATCGGGCGAGTTTCTACTTTCAAATGCAACAGAAATTTTGCGGATTGGTCAATCCGTTCGCGAGATATGGCAGGTTGGAGGTAAGAAACGCTTGAGAAACTCAAAATTTTCGCAGTTCTGATGCTCGAAACGAATGACTAGAACGGCCTAGGGGAAAAGTGCGCATACCCTTGTAATCGGGCGAGTTTCTACTTTCAGATGCAGCAGAAATTTTGCGGATTGATCAATCCGTTCGCGAGATATGGCAGTTTGGAGATAAGAAACGCTTTAGAAACTCAAAATTTTCGCAGTTTTTTGCTCGAAACGAATAACCAGAACGGCCCAGGGGAAAAGTGCGCATACCGTTGTAATCGGGCGAGTTTCTACTTTCAAATGCAACAGAAATTTTGCGGATTGGTCAATCCGTTCGCGAGATATGGCAGTTTGGAGGTAAGAAACGCTTGAGAAACTCAAAATTTTCGCAGTTCTGATGCTCGAAACGAATAACTAGAACGGCCCAGGGGAAAAGTGCGCATACCGTTGTAATCGGGCGAGTTTCTACTTTCAAATGCAACAGAAATTTTGCGGATTGGTCAATCCGTTCGCGAGATATGGCAGGATGGAGGTAAGAAACGCTTGAGAAACTCAAAATTTTCGCAGCTTTATGCTCGAAACGAATAACTGGAATGGCCAAGGGGAAAACTACACATACGGTTGTAATCGGGCGAGTTTCTACTTTCAGATGCAACAGAAATTTTGCGGATTGGTCAATCCGTTCGCGAGATGTGGCAGTTTGGAGGTAAGAAACGCTTGAGAAACTCAAAATTTTCGCAGTTCTGATGCTCGAAACGAATGACTAGAACGGCCTAGGGGAAAAGTGCGCATACCCTTGTAATCGGGCGAGTTTCTACTTTCAGATGCAACAGAAATTTTGCGGATTGATCAATCCGTTCGCGAGATATGGCAGTTTGGAGATAAGAAACGCTTTAGAAACTCAAAATTTTCGCAGTTTTTTGCTCGAAACGAATAACCAGAACGGCCTAGGGGAAAACTACACATACCCTTGTAATCGGGCGAGTTTCTACTTTCAGATGCAACAGAAATTATGCGGATTGGTCAATCCGTTCGCGAGATATGGCAGTTTGGAGATAAGAAACGCTTTAGAAACTCAAAATTTTCGCAGTTTTTTGCTCGAAACGAATAACCAGAACGGCCTAGGGGAAAACTACACATACCCTTGTAATCGGGTGAGTTTCTACTTTCAGATGCAACAGAAATTATGCGGATTGGTCAATCCGTTCGCGAGATATGGCAGTTTGGAGGTAAGAAACGCTTGAGAAACTCAAAATTTTCGCAGTTCTGGTGCTCGAAACGAATAACTGGAACGGTGAAGGGGAAAACTACACATACCGTTGTAATCGGGCGAGTTTCTACTTTCAAATGCAACAGAAATTTTGCGGATTGGTCAATCCGTTCGCGAGATATGGCAGTTTGGAGGTAAGAAACGCTTGAGAAACTCAAAATTTTCGCAGCTTTATGCTCGAAACGAATAACTAGAACGGCCCAGGGGAAAAGTGCGCATACCGTTGTAATCGGGCGAGTTTCTACTTTCAAATGCAACAGGAATTTTGCGGATCGGTCAATCCGTTCGCGAGATATGGCAGTTTGGAGGTAAGAAACGCTTGAGAAACTCAAAATTTTCGCAGTTCTGATGTTCGAAACGAATAACTAGAACGGCCCAGGGGAAGAGTGCGCATACCGTTGTAATCGGGCGAGTTTCTACTTTCAAATGCAACAGAAATTTTGCGGATTGGTCAATCCGTTCGCGAGATATGGCAGTTTGGAGGTAAGAAACGCTTGAGAAACTCAAAATTTTCGCAGTTCTGATGCTCGAAACGAATAGTTAGAACGGCCCAGGGGAAGAGTGCGCATACCGTTGTAATCGGGCGAGTTTCTACTTTCAAATGCAACAGAAATTTTGCGGATTGGTCAATCCGTTCGCGAGATATGGCAGTTTGGAGGTAAGAAACGCTTGAGAAACTCAAAATTTTCGCAGTTCTGATGCTCGAAACGTATAACTAGAACGGCCCAGGGGAAAAATGCGCATACCGTTGTAATCGGGCGAGTTTCTACTTTCAAATGCAACAGAAATTTTGCGGATTGGTCAATCCGTTCGCGAGATATGGCAGGTTGGAGGTAAGAAACGCTTGAGAAACTCAAAATTTTCGCAGTTCTGATGCTCGAAACGAATGACTAGAACGGCCTAGGGGAAAAGTGCGCATACCCTTGTAATCGGGCGAGTTTCTACTTTCAGATGCAACAGAAATTTTGCGGATTGATCAATCCGTTCGCGAGATATGGCAGTTTGGAGATAAGAAACGCTTTAGAAACTCAAAATTTTCGCAGTTTTTTGCTCGAAACGAATAACCAGAACGGCCCAGGGGAAAAGTGCGCATACCGTTGTAATCGGGCGAGTTTCTACTTTCAAATGCAACAGAAATTTTGCGGATTGGTCAATCCGTTCGCGAGATATGGCAGTTTGGAGGTAAGAAACGCTTGAGAAACTCAAAATTTTCGCAGTTCTGATGCTCGAAACGAATAACTAGAACGGCCCAGGGGAAGAGTGCGCATACCGTTGTAATCGGGCGAGTTTCTACTTTCAAATGCAACAGAAATTTTGCGGATTTGTCAATCCGTTCGCGAGATATGGCAGGTTGGAGGTAAGAAACGCTTGAGAAACTCAAAATTTTCGCAGTTCTGATGCTCGAAACGAATAACTGGAGTGGCCTAGGGGAAAACTACACATACCGTTGTAATCGGGCGAGTTTCTACTTTCAGATGCAACAGAAATTATGCGGATTGGTCAATCCGTTCGCGAGATATGGCAGTTTGGAGGTAAGAAACGCTCGAGAAACTCAAAATTTTCGCAGTTCTGGTGCTCGAAACGAATAACTGGAACGGTGTAGGGGAAAACTACACATACCGTTGTAATCGGGCGAGTTTCTACTTTCAAATGCAACAGAAATTTTGCGGATTGGTCAATCCGTTCGCGAGATATGGCAGTTTGGAGGTAAGAAACGCTTGAGAAACTCAAAATTTTCGCAGTTCTGATGCTCGAAACGAATAACTAGAACGGCCCAGGGGAAAAGTGCGCATACCGTTGTAATCGGGCGAGTTTCTACTTTCAAATGCAACAGAAATTTTGCGGATTGGTCAATCCGTTCGCGAGATATGGCAGGTTGGAGGTAAGAAACGCTTGAGAAACTCAAAATTTTCGCAGTTCTGATGCTCGAAACGAATAACTGGAATGGCCAAGGGGAAAACTACACATACGGTTGCAATCGGGCGAGTTTCTACTTTCAGATGCAACAGAAATTTTGCGGATTGGTCAATCCGTTCGCGAGATGTGGCAGTTTGGAGGTAAGAAACGCTTGAGAAACTCAAAATTTTCGCAGTTCTGATGCTCGAAACGAATGACTAGAACGGCCTAGGGGAAAAGTGCGCATACCCTTGTAATCGGGCGAGTCTCTACTTTCAGATGCAACAGAAATTTTGCGGATTGATCAATCCGTTCGCGAGATATGGCAGTTTGGAGATAAGAAACGCTTTAGAAACTCAAAATTTTCGCAGTTTTTTGCTCGAAACGAATAACCAGAACGGCCCAGGGGAAAAGTGCGCATACCGTTGTAATCGGGCGAGTTTCTACTTTCAAATGCAACAGAAATTTTGCGGATTGGTCAATCCGTTCGCGAGATATGGCAGTTTGGATGTAAGAAACGCTTGAGAAACTCAAAATTTTCGCAGTTCTGATGCTCGAAACGAATAACTAAAACGGCCCAGGGGAAAAGTGCGCATACCGTTGTAATCGGGCGAGTTTCTACTTTCAAATGCAACAGAAATTTTGCGGATTGGTCAATCCGTTCGCGAGATATGGCAGTTTGGAGGTAAGAAACGCTTGAGAAACTCAAAATTTTCGCAGTTCTGATGCTCGAAACGAATAACTAGAACGGCCCAGGGGAAGAATGCGCATACCGTTGTAATCGGGCGAGTTTCTACTTTCAAATGCAACAGAAATTTTGCGGATTGGTCAATCCGTTCACGAGATGTGGCAGTTTGGAGGTAAGAAACGCTTGAGAAACTCAAAATTTTCGCAGTTCTGATGCTCGAAACGAATAACTGGAGTGGCCTAGGGGAAAACTACACATACCGTTGTAATCGGGCGAGTTTCTACTTTCAGATGCAACAGAAATTATGCGGATTGGTCAATCCGTTCGCGAGATATGGCAGTTTGGAGGTAAGAAACGCTTGAGAAACTCAAAATTTTCGCAGTTCTGGTGCTCGAAACGAATAACTGGAACGTTGTAGGGGAAAACTACACATACCGTTGTAATCGGGCGAGTTTCTACTTTCAAATGCAACAGAAATTTTGCGGATTGGTCAATCCGTTCGCGAGATATGGCAGTTTGGAGGTAAGAAACGCTTGAGAAACTCAAAATTTTCGCAGCTTTATGCTCGAAACGAATAACTAGAACGGCCCAGGGGAAAAGTGCGCATACCGTTGTAATCGGGCGAGTTTCTACTTTCAAATGCAACAGGAATTTTGCGGATCGGTCAATCCGTTCGCGAGATATGGCGGTTTGGAGGTAAGAAACGCTTGAGAAACTCAAAATTTTCGCAGTTCTGATGTTCGAAACGAATAACTATAACGGCCCAGGGGAAGAGTGCGCATACCGTTGTAATCGGGCGAGTTTCTACTTTCAAATGCAACAGAAATTTTGCGGATTGGTCAATCCGTTCGCGAGATATGGCAGTTTGGAGGTAAGAAACGCTTGAGAAACACAAAATTTTCGCAGTTCTGATGCTCGAAACGAATAACTAGAACGGCCCAGGGGAAGAGTGCGCATACCGTTGTAATCGGGCGAGTTTCTACTTTCAAATGCAACAGAAATTTTGCGGATTGGTCAATCCGTTCGCGAGATATGGCAGTTTGGAGGTAAGAAACGCTTGAGAAACTCAAAATTTTCGCAGTTCTGATGCTCGAAACGAATAACTAGAACGGCCCAGGGGAAGAGTGCGCATACCGTTGTAATCGGGCGAGTTTCTACTTTCAAATGCAACAGAAATTTTGCGGATTGGTCAATCCGTTCACGAGATGTGGCAGTTTGGAGGTAAGAAACGCTTGAGAAACTCAAAATTTTCGCAGTTCTGATGCTCGAAACGAATAACTGGAGTGGCCTAGGGGAAAACTACACATACCGTTGTAATCGGGCGAGTTTCTACTTTCAGATGCAACAGAAATTATGCGGATTGGTCAATCCGTTCGCGAGATATGGCAGTTTGGAGGTAAGAAACGCTTGAGAAACTCAAAATTTTCGCAGTTCTGGTGCTCGAAACGAATAACTGGAACGTTGTAGGGGAAAACTACACATACCGTTGTAATCGGGCGAGTTTCTACTTTCAAATGCAACAGAAATTTTGCGGATTGGTCAATCCGTTCGCGAGATATGGCAGTTTGGAGGTAAGAAACGCTTGAGAAACTCAAAATTTTCGCAGCTTTATGCTCGAAACGAATAACTAGAACGGCCCAGGGGAAAAGTGCGCATACCGTTGTAATCGGGCGAGTTTCTACTTTCAAATGCAACAGGAATTTTGCGGATCGGTCAATCCGTTCGCGAGATATGGCGGTTTGGAGGTAAGAAACGCTTGAGAAACTCAAAATTTTCGCAGTTCTGATGTTCGAAACGAATAACTATAACGGCCCAGGGGAAGAGTGCGCATACCGTTGTAATCGGGCGAGTTTCTACTTTCAAATGCAACAGAAATTTTGCGGATTGGTCAATCCGTTCGCGAGATATGGCAGTTTGGAGGTAAGAAACGCTTGAGAAACACAAAATTTTCGCAGTTCTGATGCTCGAAACGAATAACTAGAACGGCCCAGGGGAAGAGTGCGCATACCGTTGTAATCGGGCGAGTTTCTACTTTCAAATGCAACAGAAATTTTGCGGATTGGTCAATCCGTTCGCGAGATATGGCAGTTTGGAGGTAAGAAACGCTTGAGAAACTCAAAATTTTCGCAGTTCTGATGCTCGAAACGAATAACTAGAACGGCCCAGGGGAAGAGTGCGCATACCGTTGTAATCGGGCGAGTTTCTACTTTCAAATGCAACAGAAATTTTGCGGATTGGTCAATCCGTTCACGAGATGTGGCAGTTTGGAGGTAAGAAACGCTTGAGAAACTCAAAATTTTCGCAGTTCTGATGCTCGAAACGAATAACTGGAGTGGCCTAGGGGAAAACTACACATACCGTTGTAATCGGGCGAGTTTCTACTTTCAGATGCAACAGAAATTATGCGGATTGGTCAATCCGTTCGCGAGATATGGCAGTTTGGAGGTAAGAAACGCTTGAGAAACTCAAAATTTTCGCAGTTCTGGTGCTCGAAACGAATAACTGGAACGTTGTAGGGGAAAACTACACATACCGTTGTAATCGGGCGAGTTTCTACTTTCAAATGCAACAGAAATTTTGCGGATTGGTCAATCCGTTCGCGAGATATGGCAGTTTGGAGGTAAGAAACGCTTGAGAAACTCAAAATTTTCGCAGCTTTATGCTCGAAACGAATAACTAGAACGGCCCAGGGGAAAAGTGCGCATACCGTTGTAATCGGGCGAGTTTCTACTTTCAAATGCAACAGGAATTTTGCGGATCGGTCAATCCGTTCGCGAGATATGGCGGTTTGGAGGTAAGAAACGCTTGAGAAACTCAAAATTTTCGCAGTTCTGATGTTCGAAACGAATAACTATAACGGCCCAGGGGAAGAGTGCGCATACCGTTGTAATCGGGCGAGTTTCTACTTTCAAATGCAACAGAAATTTTGCGGATTGGTCAATCCGTTCGCGAGATATGGCAGTTTGGAGGTAAGAAACGCTTGAGAAACACAAAATTTTCGCAGTTCTGATGCTCGAAACGAATAACTAGAACGGCCCAGGGGAAGAGTGCGCATACCGTTGTAATCGGGCGAGTTTCTACTTTCAAATGCAACAGAAATTTTGCGGATTGGTCAATCCGTTCGCGAGATA
This sequence comes from Ptiloglossa arizonensis, assembly GCF_051014685.1. Taxonomy (NCBI): domain Eukaryota; kingdom Metazoa; phylum Arthropoda; class Insecta; order Hymenoptera; family Colletidae; genus Ptiloglossa; species Ptiloglossa arizonensis. The sequence goes on along the minus strand of NW_027478832.1, from coordinate 193,362 downwards.
TGGCAGGTTGGAGGTAAGAAACGCTTGAGAAACTCAAAATTTTCGCAGTTTAATGCTCGAAACGAATAACTAGAACGGCCCAGGGGAAAAGTGCGCATACCGTTGTAATCGGGCGAGTTTCTACTTTCAAATGCAACAGAAATTTTGCGGATTGGTCAATCCGTTCGCGAGATATGGCAGTTTGGAGGTAAGAAACGCTAGAGAAACTCAAAATTTTCGCAGTTCTGATGCTCGAAACGAATAACTAGAGCGGCCCAGGGGAAGAGTGCGCATACTGTTGTAATCGGGCGAGTTTCTACTTTCAAATGCAGCAGAAATTTTGCGGATTGGTCAATCCGTTCGCGAGATATGGCAGTTTGGAGGTAAGAAACGCTTGAGAAACTCAAAATTTTCGCAGTTCTGATGCTCGAAACGAATAACTAGAACGGCCCAGGGGAAAAGTGCGCATACCGTTGTAATCGGGCGAGTTTCTACTTTCAAATGCAACAGAAATTTTGCCGATCGGTCAATCCGTTCGCGAGATATGGCAGGTTGGAGGTAAGAAATGCTTGAGAAACTCAAAATTTTCGCAGTTTTATGCTCGAAACGAATAACTAGAACGGCCCAGGGGAAAAGTGCGCATACCGTTGTAATCGGGCGAGTTTCTACTTTCAAATGCAACAGGAATTTTGCGGATTGGTCAATCCGTTCGCGAGATATGGCAGTTTGGATGTAAGAAACGCTTGAGAAACTCAAAATTTTCGCAGTTTTATGCTCGAAACGAATAACTAGAGCGGCCCAGGGGAAAAGTGCGCATACCGTTGTAATCGGGCGAGTTTCTACTTTCAAATGCAACAGAAATTTTGCGGAGTGGTCAATCCGTTCGCGAGATGTGGCAGTTTGGATGTAAGAAACGCTTGAGAAACTCAAAATTATCGCAGTTCTGATGCTCGAAACGAATACCTGGAATGGCCCAGGGGAAAAGTGCGCATACCGTTGTAATCAGGCGAGTTTCTACTTTCAAATGCAACAGAAATTTTGCGGATTGGTCAATCCGTTCGCGAGATATGGCAGTTTGGAGGTAAGAAACGCTTGAGAAACTCAAAATTTTCGCAGTTTTATGCTCGAAACGAATAACTAGAGCGGCACAGGGGAAAAGTGCGCATACCGTTGCAATCGGGCGAGTTTCTACTTTCAAATGCAACAGAAATTTTGCGGATTGGTCAATCCGTTCGCGAGATATGGCAGTTTGGAGGTAAGAAACGCTTGAGAAACTCAAAATTTTCGCAGTTCTGATGCTCGAAACGAATACCTGGAATGGCCCAGGGGAAGAGTGCGCATACCGTTGTAATCGGGCGAGTTTCTACTTTCAAATGCAACAGAAATTTTGCGGATTTGTCAATCCGTTCGCGAGATATGGCAGGTTGGAGGTAAGAAACGCTTGAGAAACTCAAAATTTTCGCAGTTTTATGCTCGAAACGAATAACTAGAACGGCCCAGGGGAAAAGTGCGCATACCGTTGTAATCGGGCGAGTTTCTACTTTCAAATGCAACAGAAATTTTGCGGATTGGTCAATCCGTTCACGAGATGTGGCAGTTTGGAGGTAAGAAACGCTTGAGAAACTCAAAATTTTCGCAGTTCTGATGCTCGAAACGAATAACTGGAGTGGCCTAGGGGAAAACTACACATACCGTTGTAATCGGGCGAGTTTCTACTTTCAGATGCAACAGAAATTATGCGGATTGGTCAATCCGTTCGCGAGATATGGCAGTTTGGAGGTAAGAAACGCTTGAGAAACTCAAAATTTTCGCAGTTCTGGTGCTCGAAACGAATAACTGGAACGGTGTAGGGGAAAACTACACACACTGTTGTAATCGGGCGAGTTTCTACTTTCAAATGCAACAGAAATTTTGCGGATTGGTCAATCCGTTAGCGAGATATGGCAGTTTGGAGGTAAGAAACGCTTGAGAAACTCAAAATTTTCGCAGCTTTATGCTCGAAACGAATAACTAGAACGGCCCAGGGGAAAAGTGCGCATACCGTTGTAATCGGGCGAGTTTCTACTTTCAAATGCAACAGGAATTTTGCGGATCGGTCAATCCGTTCGCGAGATATGGCAGTTTGGAGGTAAGAAACGCTTGAGAAACTCAAAATTTTCGCAGTTCTGATGTTCGAAACGAATAACTAGAACGGCCCAGGGGAAGAGTGCGCATACCGTTGTAATCGGGCGAGTTTCTTCTTTCAAATGCAACAATAATTTTGCGGATTGGTCAATCCGTTCGTGAGATATGGCAGTTTGGAGGTAAGAAACGCTTGAGAAACTCAAAATTTTCGCAGTTCTGATGCTCGAAACGAATAACTAGAACGGCCCAGGGGAAGAGTGCGCATACCGTTGTAATCGGGCGAGTTTCTACTTTCAAATGCAACAGAAATTTTGCGGATTGGTCAATCCGTTCGCGAGATATGGCAGGTTGGAGGTAAGAAACGCTTGAGAAACTCAAAATTTTCGCAGTTTTATGCTCGAAACGAATAACTAGAACGGCCCAGGGGAAAAGTGCGCATGCCGTTGTAATCGGGCGAGTTTCTACTTTCAAATGCAACAGAAATTTTGCGGATTGGTCAATCCGTTCGCGAGATATGGCAGTTTGGAGGTAAGAAACGCTAGAGAAACTCAAAATTTTCGCAGTTCTGATGCTCGAAACGAATAACTAGAACGTCCCAGGGGAAGAGTGCGCATACCGTTGTAATCGGGCGAGTTTCTACTTTCAAATGCAACAGAAATTTTGCCGATCGGTCAATCCGTTCGCGAGATATGGCAGGTTGGAGGTAAGAAATGCTTCAGAAACTCAAAATTTTCGCAGTTTTATGCTCGAAACGAAAAACTAGAACGGCCCAGGGGAAAAGTGCGCATACCGTTGTAATCGGGCGAGTTTCTACTTTCAAATGCAACAGGAATTTTGCGGATTGGTCAATCCGTTCGCGAGATATGGCAGTTTGGAGGTAAGAAACGCTTGAGAAACTCAAAATTTTCGCAGTTCTGGTGCTCGAAACGAATAACTAGAACGGTCTAGGGGAAAACTACACATACCGTTGTAATCAGGCGAGTTTCTACTTTCAAATGCAACAGAAATTTTGCGGATTGGTCAATCCGTTCGCGAGATATGGCAGTTTGGAGGTAAGAAACGCTTGAGAAACTCAAAATTTTCGCAGTTTTATGCTCGAAACGAATAACTAGAGCGGCACAGGGGAAAAGTGCGCATACCGTTGCAATCGGGCGAGTTTCTACTTTCAAATGCAACAGAAATTTTGCGGATTGGTCAATCCGTTCGCGAGATATGGCAGTTTGGAGGTAAGAAACGCTTGAGAAACTCAAAATTTTCGCAGTTCTGATGCTCGAAACGAATACCTGGAATGGCCCAGGGGAAGAGTGCGCATACCGTTGTAATCGGGCGAGTTTCTACTTTCAAATGCAACAGAAATTTTGCGGATTTGTCAATCCGTTCGCGAGATATGGCAGGTTGGAGGTAAGAAACGCTTGAGAAACTCAAAATTTTCGCAGTTTTATGCTCGAAACGAATAACTAGAACGGCCCAGGGGAAAAGTGCGCATACCGTTGTAATCGGGCGAGTTTCTACTTTCAAATGCAACAGAAATTTTGCGGATTGGTCAATCCGTTCACGAGATGTGGCAGTTTGGAGGTAAGAAACGCTTGAGAAACTCAAAATTTTCGCAGTTCTGATGCTCGAAACAAATAACTGGAGTGGCCTAGGGGAAAACTACACATACCGTTGTAATCGGGCGAGTTTCTACTTTCAGATGCAACAGAAATTATGCGGATTGGTCAATCCGTTCGCGAGATATGGCAGTTTGGAGGTAAGAAACGCTTGAGAAACTCAAAATTTTCGCAGTTCTGGTGCTCGAAACGAATAACTGGAACGGTGTAGGGGAAAACTACACACACTGTTGTAATCGGGCGAGTTTCTACTTTCAAATGCAACAGAAATTTTGCGGATCGGTCAATCCGTTAGCGAGATATGGCAGTTTGGAGGTAAGAAACGCTTGAGAAACTCAAAATTTTCGCAGCTTTATGCTCGAAACGAATAACTAGAACGGCCCAGGGGAAAAGTGCGCATACCGTTGTAATCGGGCGAGTTTCTACTTTCAAATGCAACAGGAATTTTGCGGATCGGTCAATCCGTTCGCGAGATATGGCAGTTTGGAGGTAAGAAATGCTTGAGAAACTCAAAATTTTCGCAGTTCTGATGTTCGAAACGAATAACTAGAACGGCCCAGGGGAAGAGTGCGCATACCGTTGTAATCGGGCGAGTTTCTTCTTTCAAATGCAACAATAATTTTGCGGATTGGTCAATCCGTTCGCGAGATATGGCAGTTTGGAGGTAAGAAACGCTTGAGAAACTCAAAATTTTCGCAGTTTTATGCTCGAAACGAATAACTAGAACGGCCCAGGGGAAAAGTGCGCATACCGTTGTAATCGGGCGAGTTTCTACTTTCAAATGCAACAGGAATTTTGCGGATTGGTCAATCCGTTCGCGAGATATGGCAGTTTGGAGGTAAGAAACGCTTGAGAAACTCAAAATTTTCGCAGTTCTGGTGCTCGAAACGAATAACTAGAACGGTCTAGGGGAAAACTACACATACCGTTGTAATCAGGCGAGTTTCTACTTTCAAATGCAACAGAAATTTTGCGGATTGGTCAATCCGTTCGCGAGATATGGCAGTTTGGAGGTAAGAAACGCTTGAGAAACTCAAAATTTTCGCAGTTCTGATGCTCGAAACGAATACCTGGAATGGCCCAGGGGAAGAGTGCGCATACCGTTGTAATCGGGCGAGTTTCTACTTTCAAATGCAACAGAAATTTTGCGGATTTGTCAATCCGTTCGCGAGATATGGCAGGTTGGAGGTAAGAAACGCTTGAGAAACTCAAAATTTTCGCAGTTTTATGCTCGAAACGAATAACTAGAACGGCCCAGGGGAAAAGTGCGCATACCGTTGTAATCGGGCGAGTTTCTACTTTCAAATGCAACAGAAATTTTGCGGATTGGTCAATCCGTTCACGAGATGTGGCAGTTTGGAGGTAAGAAACGCTTGAGAAACTCAAAATTTTCGCAGTTCTGATGCTCGAAACGAATAACTGGAGTGGCCTAGGGGAAAACTACACATACCGTTGTAATCGGGCGAGTTTCTACTTTCAGATGCGACAGAAATTATGCGGATTGGTCAATCCGTTCGCGAGATATGGCAGTTTGGAGGTAAGAAACGCTTGAGAAACTCAAAATTTTCGCAGTTCTGGTGCTCGAAACGAATAACTGGAACGGTGTAGGGGAAAACTACACACACTGTTGTAATCGGGCGAGTTTCTACTTTCAAATGCAACAGGAATTTTGCGGATTGGTCAATCCGTTCGCGAGATATGGCAGTTTGGAGGTAAGAAACGCTTGAGAAACTCAAAATTTTCGCAGTTCTGGTGCTCGAAACGAATAACTAGAACGGTCTAGGGGAAAACTACACATACCGTTGTAATCAGGCGAGTTTCTACTTTCAAATGCAACAGAAATTTTGCGGATTGGTCAATCCGTTCGCGAGATATGGCAGTTTGGAGGTAAGAAACGCTTGAGAAACTCAAAATTTTCGCAGTTTTATGCTCGAAACGAATAACTAGAGCGGCACAGGGGAAAAGTGCGCATACCGTTGCAATCGGGCGAGTTTCTACTTTCAAATGCAACAGAAATTTTGCGGATTGGTCAATCCGTTCACGAGATGTGGCAGTTTGGAGGTAAGAAACGCTTGAGAAACTCAAAATTTTCGCAGTTCTGATGCTCGAAACGAATAACTGGAGTGGCCTAGGGGAAAACTACACATACCGTTGTAATCGGGCGAGTTTCTACTTTCAGATGCGACAGAAATTATGCGGATTGGTCAATCCGTTCGCGAGATATGGCAGTTTGGAGGTAAGAAACGCTTGAGAAACTCAAAATTTTCGCAGTTCTGGTGCTCGAAACGAATAACTGGAACGGTGTAGGGGAAAACTACACACACTGTTGTAATCGGGCGAGTTTCTACTTTCAAATGCAACAGAAATTTTGCGGATCGGTCAATCCGTTAGCGAGATATGGCAGTTTGGAGGTAAGAAACGCTTGAGAAACTCAAAATTTTCGCAGCTTTATGCTCGAAACGAATAACTAGAACGGCCCAGGGGAAAAGTGCGCATACCGTTGTAATCGGGCGAGTTTCTACTTTCAAATGCAACAGGAATTTTGCGGATCGGTCAATCCGTTCGTGAGATATGGCAGTTTGGAGGTAAGAAACGCTTGAGAAACTCAAAATTTTCGCAGTTCTGATGTTCGAAACGAATGACTAGAACGGCCCAGGGGAAGAGTGCGCATACCGTTGTAATCGGGCGAGTTTCTTCTTTCAAATGCAACAATAATTTTGCGGATTGGTCAATCCGTTCGCGAGATATGGCAGTTTGGAGGTAAGAAACGCTTGAGAAACTCAAAATTTTCGCAGTTCTGATGCTCGAAACGAATAACTAGAACGGCCCAGGGGAAGAGTGCGCATACCGTTGTAATCGGGCGAGTTTCTACTTTCAAATGCAACAGAAATTTTGCGGATTGGTCAATCCGTTCGCGAGATATGGCAGGTTGGAGGTAAGAAACGCTTGAGAAACTCAAAATTTTCGCAGTTTTATGCTCGAAACGAATAACTAGAACGGCCCAGGGGAAAAGTGCGCATGCCGTTGTAATCGGGCGAGTTTCTACTTTCAAATGCAACAGAAATTTTGCGGATTGGTCAATCCGTTCGCGAGATATGGCAGTTTGGAGGTAAGAAACGCTAGAGAAACTCAAAATTTTCGCAGTTCTGATGCTCGAAACGAATAACTAGAACGTCCCAGGGGAAGAGTGCGCATACCGTTGTAATCGGGCGAGTTTCTACTTTCAAATGCAACAGAAATTTTGCCGATCGGTCAATCCGTTCGCGAGATATGGCAGGTTGGAGGTAAGAAATGCTTCAGAAACTCAAAATTTTCGCAGTTTTATGCTCGAAACGAAAAACTAGAACGGCCCAGGGGAAAAGTGCGCATACCGTTGTAATCGGGCGAGTTTCTACTTTCAAATGCAACAGAAATTTTGCGGATTGGTCAATCCGTTCACGAGATGTGGCAGTTTGGAGGTAAGAAACGCTTGAGAAACTCAAAATTTTCGCAGTTCTGATGCTCGAAACGAATAACTGGAGTGGCCTAGGGGAAAACTACACATACCGTTGTAATCGGGCGAGTTTCTACTTTCAGATGCAACAGAAATTATGCGGATTGGTCAATCCGTTCGCGAGATATGGCAGTTTGGAGGTAAGAAACGCTTGAGAAACTCAAAATTTTCGCAGTTCTGGTGCTCGAAACGAATAACTGGAACGGTGTAGGGGAAAACTACACACACTGTTGTAATCGGGCGAGTTTCTACTTTCAAATGCAACAGAAATTTTGCGGAGCGGTCAATCCGTTAGCGAGATATGGCAGTTTGGAGGTAAGAAACGCTTGAGAAACTCAAAATTTTCGCAGCTTTATGCTCGAAACGAATAACTAGAACGGCCCAGGGGAAAAGTGCGCATACCGTTGTAATCGGGCGAGTTTCTACTTTCAAATGCAACAGGAATTTTGCGGATCGGTCAATCCGTTCGCGAGATATGGCAGTTTGGAGGTAAGAAACGCTTGAGAAACTCAAAATTTTCGCAGTTCTGATGTTCGAAACGAATAACTAGAACGGCCCAGGGGAAGAGTGCGCATACCGTTGTAATCGGGCGAGTTTCTTCTTTCAAATGCAACAATAATTTTGCGGATTGGTCAATCCGTTCGCGAGATATGGCAGTTTGGAGGTAAGAAACGCTTGAGAAACTCAAAATTTTCGCAGTTCTGATGCTCGAAACGAATAACTAGAACGGCCCAGGGGAAGAGTGCGCATACCGTTGTAATCGGGCGAGTTTCTACTTTCAAATGCAACAGAAATTTTGCGGATTGGTCAATCCGTTCGCGAGATATGGCAGGTTGGAGGTAAGAAACGCTTGAGAAACTGAAAATTTTCGCAGTTTTATGCTCGAAACGAATAACTAGAACGGCCCAGGGGAAAAGTGCGCATGCCGTTGTAATCGGGCGAGTTTCTACTTTCAAATGCAACAGAAATTTTGCGGATTGGTCAATCCGTTCGCGAGATATGGCAGTTTGGAGGTAAGAAACGCTAGAGAAACTCAAAATTTTCGCAGTTCTGATGCTCGAAACGAATAACTAGAACGTCCCAGGGGAAGAGTGCGCATACCGTTGTAATCGGGCGAGTTTCTACTTTCAAATGCAACAGAAATTTTGCCGATCGGTCAATCCGTTCGCGAGATATGGCAGGTTGGAGGTAAGAAATGCTTCAGAAACTCAAAATTTTCGCAGTTTTATGCTCGAAACGAAAAACTAGAACGGCCCAGGGGAAAAGTGCGCATACCGTTGTAATCGGGCGAGTTTCTACTTTCAAATGCAACAGGAATTTTGCGGATTGGTCAATCCGTTCGCGAGATATGGCAGTTTGGATGTAAGAAACGCTTGAGAAACTCAAAATTTTCGCAGTTCTGGTGCTCGAAACGAATAACTAGAACGGTCTAGGGGAAAACTACACATTCCGTTGTAATCAGGCGAGTTTCTACTTTCAAATGCAACAGAAATTTTGCGGATTGGTCAATCCGTTCGCGAGATATGGCAGGTTGGAGGTAAGAAACGCTTGAGAAACTCAAAATTTTCGCAGTTTTATGCTCGAAACGAATAACTAGAACGGCCCAGGGGAAAAGTGCGCATACCGTTGTAATCGGGCGAGTTTCTACTTTCAAATGCAACAGAAATTTTGCGGATTGGTCAATCCGTTCACGAGATGTGGCAGTTTGGAGGTAAGAAACGCTTGAGAAACTCAAAATTTTCGCAGTTCTGATGCTCGAAACGAATAACTGGAGTGGCCTAGGGGAAAACTACACATACCGTTGTAATCGGGCGAGTTTCTACTTTCAGATGCAACAGAAATTATGCGGATTGGTCAATCCGTTCGCGAGATATGGCAGTTTGGAGGTAAGAAACGCTTGAGAAACTCAAAATTTTCGCAGTTCTGGTGCTCGAAACGAATAACTGGAACGGTGTAGGGGAAAACTACACATACCGTTGTAATCGGGCGAGTTTCTACTTTCAAATGCAACAGAAATTTTGCGGATTGGTCAATCCGTTCGCGAGATATGGCAGTTTGGAGGTAAGAAACGCTTGAGAAACTCAAAATTTTCGCAGCTTTATGCTCGAAACGAATAACTAGAACGGCCCAGGGGAAAAGTGCGCATACCATTGTAATCGGGCGAGTTTCTACTTTCAAATGCAACAGAAATTTTGCGGATTGGTCAATCCGTTCGCGAGATATGGCAGTTTGGAGGTAAGAAACGCTTGAGAAACTCAAAATTTTCGCAGTTCTGATGCTCGAAACGAATAACTAGAACGGCCCAGGGGAAGAGTGCGCATACCGTTGTAATCGGGCGAGTTTCTACTTTCAAATGCAACAGAAATTTTGCGGATTGGTCAATCCGTTCGCGAGATATGGCAGGTTGGAGGTAAGAAACGCTTGAGAAACTCAAAATTTTCGCAGTTTTATGCTCGAAACGAATAACTAGAACGGCCCAGGGGAAAAGTGCGCATACCGTTGTAATCGGGCGAGTTTCTACTTTCAAATGCAACAGAAATTTTGCGGATTGGTCAATCCGTTCACGAGATGTGGCAGTTTGGAGGTAAGAAACGCTTGAGAAACTCAAAATTTCCGCAGTTCTGATGCTCGAAACGAATGACTAGAACGGCCTAGGGGAAAAGTGTGCATACCGTTGTAATGGGGCGAGTTTCTACTTTCAGATGCAACAGAAATTTTGCGGATTGATCAATCCGTTCGCGAGATATGGCAGTTTGGAGATAAGAAACGCTTTAGAAACTCAAAATTTTCGCAGTTTTATGCTCGAAACGAATAACTAGAACGGCCCAGGGGAAAAGTGCGCATGCCGTTGTAATCGGGCGAGTTTTTACTTTCAAATGCAACAGAAATTTTGCGGATTGGTCAATCCGTTCGCGAGATATGGCAGTTTGGAGGTAAGAAACGCTTGAGAAACTCAAAATTTTCGCAGTTTTATGCTCGAAACGAATAACTAGAACGGCCCAGGGGAAAAGTGCGCATACCGTTGTAATCGGGCGAGTTTCTACTTTCAAATGCAACAGAAATTTTGCGGATTGGTCAATCCGTTCGCGAGATATGGCAGTTTGGAGGTAAGAAACGCTTGAGAAACTCAAAATTTTCGCAGCTTTATGCGCGAAACGAATAACTAGAACGGCCCAGGGGAAAAGTGCGCATACCGTTGTAATCGGGCGAGTTTCTACTTTCAAATGCAACAGGAATTTTGCGGATCGGTCAATCCGTTCAGGAGATATGGCAGTTTGGAGGTAAGAAACGCTTGAGAAACTCAAAATTTTCGCAGTTCTGATGTTCGAAACGAATAACTAGAACGGCCCAGGGGAAGAGTGCGCATACCGTTGTAATCGGGCGAGTTTCTACTTTCAAATGCAACAGAAATTTTGCGGATTGGTCAATCCGTTCGCGAGATATGGCAGTTTGGAGGTAAGAAACGCTTGAGAAACTCAAAATTTTCGCAGTTCTGATGCTCGAAACGAATAACTAGAACGGCCCAGGGGAAGAGTGCGCATACCGTTGTAATCGGGCGAGTTTCTACTTTCAAATGCAACAGAAATTTTGCGGATTGGTCAATCCCTTCGCGAGATATGGCAGGTTGGAGGTAAGAAACGCTTGAGAAACTCAAAATTTTCGCAGTTTTATGCTCGAAACGAATAACTAGAACGGCCCAGGGGAAAAGTGCGCATACCGTTGTAATCGGGCGAGTTTCTACTTTCAAACGCAACAGAAATTTTGCGGATTGGTCAATCCGTTCGCGAGATATGGCAGTTTGGAGGTAAGAAACGCTTGAGAAACTCAAAATTTTCGCAGTTCTGATGCTCGAAACGAATAACTAGGACGGCCCAGGGGAAGAGTGCGCATACCGTTGTAATCGGGCGAGTTTCTACTTTCAAATGCAACAGAAATTTTGCGGATTGGTCAATCCGTTCGCGAGATATGGCAGGTTGGAGGTAAGAAACGATTGAGAAACTCAAAATTTTCGCAGTTTTATGCTCGAAACGAATAACTAGAACGGCCCAGGGGAAAAGTGCGCATACCGTTGTAATCGGGCGAGTTTCTACTTTCAAATGCAACAGAAATTTTGCGGATTGGTCAATCCGTTCACGAGATGTGGCAGTTTGGAGGTAAGAAACGCTTGAGAAACTCAAAATTTCCGCAGTTCTGATGCTCGAAACGAATGACTAGAACGGCCTAGGGGAAAAGTGTGCATAGCGTTGTAATGGGGCGAGTTTCTACTTTCAGATGCAACAGAAATTTTGCGGATTGATCAATCCGTTCGCGAGATATGGCAGTTTGGAGATAAGAAACGCTTTAGAAACTCAAAATTTTCGCAGTTTTATGCTCGAAACGAATAACTAGAACGGCCCAGGGGAAAAGTGCGCATGCCGTTGTAATCGGGCGAGTTTCTACTTTCAAATGCAACAGAAATTTTGCGGATTGGTCAATCCGTTCGCGAGATATGGCAGTTTGGAAGTAAGAAACGCTAGAGAAACTCAAAATTTTCGCAGTTCTGATGCTCGAAACGAATAACTAGAACGGCCCAGGGGAAGAGTGCGCATACCGTTGTAATCGGGCGAGTTTCTACTTTCTAATGCAACAGAAATTTTGCGGATTGGTCAATCCGTTCGCGAGATATGGCAGTTTGGAGGTAAGAAACGCTTGAGAAACTCAAAATTTTCGCAGTTCTGATGCTCGAAACGAATAACTAGAACGGCCCAGGGGAAAAGTGCGCATACCGTTGTAATCGGGCGAGTTTCTACTTTCAAATGCAACAGAAATTTTGCCGATCGGTCAATCCGTTCGCGAGATATGGCAGGTTGGAGGTAAGAAACGCTTGAGAAACTCAAAATTTTCGCAGTTTTATTCTCGAAACGAATAACTAGAACGGCCCAGGGGAAAAGTGCGCATACCGTTGTAATCGGGCGAGTTTCTACTTTCAAATGCAACAGGAATTTTGCGGATTGGTCAATCCGTTCGCGAGATATGGCAGTTTGGAGGTAAGAAACGCTTGAGAAACTCAAAATTTTCGCAGTTCTGGTGCTCGAAACGAATAACTGGAACGGTCTAGGGGAAAACTACACATACCGTTGTAATCAGGCGAGTTTCTACTTTCAAATGCAACAGAAATTTTGCGGATTGGTCAATCCGTTCGCGAGATATGGCAGTTTGGAGGTAAGAAACGCTTGAGAAGCTCAAAATTTTCGCAGTTTTATGCTCGAAACGAATAACTAGAACGGCCCAGGGGAAAAGTGCGCATACCGTTGCAATCGGGCGAGTTTCTACTTTCAGATGCAACAGAAATTTTGCGGATTGGTCAATCCGTTCGCGAGATGTGGCAGTTTGGAGGTAAGAAACGCTTGAGAAACTCAAAATTTTCGCAGTTCTGATGCTCGAAACGAATGACTAGAACGGCCTAGGGGAAAAGTGTGCATAGCGTTGTAATGGGGCGAGTTTCTACTTTCAAATGCAACAGAAATTTTGCCGATCGGTCAATCCGTTCGCGAGATATGGCAGGTTGGAGGTAAGAAACGCTTGAGAAACTCAAAATTTTCGCAGTTTTATGCTCGAAACGAATAACTAGAACGGCCCAGGGGAAAAGTGCGCATACCGTTGTAATCGGGCGAGTTTCTACTTTCAAATGCAACAGGAATTTTGCGGATTGGTCAATCTGTTCGCGAGATATGGCAGTTTGGAGGTAAGAAACGCTTGAGAAACTCAAAATTTTCGCAGTTCTGGTGCTCGAAACGAATAACTGGAACGGTCTAGGGGAAAACTACACATACCGTTGTAATCAGGCGAGTTTCTACTTTCAAATGCAACAGAAATTTTGCGGATTGGTCAATCGGTTCGCGAGATATGGCAGTTTGGAGGTAAGAAACGCTTGAGAAACTCAAAATTTTCGCAGTTTTATGCTCGAAACGAATAACTAGAGCGGCACAGGGGAAAAGTGCGCATACCGTTGTAATCGGGCGAGTTTCTACTTTCAGATGCAACAGAAATTTTGCGGATTGGTCAATCCGTTCGCGAGATGTGGCAGTTTGGAGGTAAGAAACGCTTTAGAAACTCAAAATTTTCGCAGCTTTATGCTCGAAACGAATAACTAGAACGGCCCAGGGGAAAAGTGCGAATACCGTTGTAATCGGGCGAGTTTCTACTTTCAAATGCAACAGAAATTTTGCCGATCGGTCAATCCGTTCGCGAGATATGGCAGGTTGGAGGTAAGAAACGCTTGAGAAACTCAAAATTTTCGCAGTTTTATGCTCGAAACGAATAACTAGAACGGCCCAGGGGAAAAGTGCGCATACCGTTGTAATCGGGCGAGTTTCTACTTTCAAATGCAACAGAAATTTTGCGAATTGGTCAATCCGTTCACGAGATGTGGCAGTTTGGAGGTAAGAAACGCTTGAGAAACTCAAAATTTCCGCAGTTCTGATGCTCGAAACGAATGACTAGAACGGCCTAGGGGAAAAGTGTGCATAGCGTTGTAATGGGGCGAGTTTCTACTTTCAGATGCAACAGAAATTTTGCGGATTGATCAATCCGTTCGCGAGATATGGCAGTTTGGAGATAAGAAACGCTTTAGAAACTCAAAATTTTCGCAGTTTTATGCTCGAAACGAATAACTAGAACGGCCCAGGGGAAAAGTGCGCATGCCGTTGTAATCGGGCGAGTTTCTACTTTCAAATGCAACAGAAATTTTGCGGATTGGTCAATCCGTTCGCGAGATATGGCAGTTTGGAAGTAAGAAACGCTAGAGAAACTCAAAATTTTCGCAGTTCTGATGCTCGAAACGAATAACTAGAACGGCCCAGGGGAAGAGTGCGCATACCGTTGTAATCGGGCGAGTTTCTACTTTCTAATGCAACAGAAATTTTGCGGATTGGTCAATCCGTTCGCGAGATATGGCAGTTTGGAGGTAAGAAACGCTTGAGAAACTCAAAATTTTCGCAGTTCTGATGCTCGAAACGAATAACTAGAACGGCCCAGGGGAAAAGTGCGCATACCGTTGTAATCGGGCGAGTTTCTACTTTCAAATGCAACAGAAATTTTGCCGATCGGTCAATCCGTTCGCGAGATATGGCAGGTTGGAAGTAAGAAACGCTTGAGAAACTCAAAATTTTCGCAGTTTTATTCTCGAAACGAATAACTAGAACGGCCCAGGGGAAAAGTGCGCATACCGTTGTAATCGGGCGAGTTTCTACTTTCAAATGCAACAGGAATTTTGCGGATTGGTCAATCCGTTCGCGAGATATGGCAGTTTGGAGGTAAGAAACGCTTGAGAAACTCAAAATTTTCGCAGTTCTGGTGCTCGAAACGAATAACTGGAACGGTCTAGGGGAAAACTACACATACCGTTGTAATCAGGCGAGTTTCTACTTTCAAATGCAACAGAAATTTTGCGGATTGGTCAATCCGTTCGCGAGATATGGCAGTTTGGAGGTAAGAAACGCTTGAGAAGCTCAAAATTTTCGCAGTTTTATGCTCGAAACGAATAACTAGAACGGCCCAGGGGAAAAGTGCGCATACCGTTGCAATCGGGCGAGTTTCTACTTTCAGATGCAACAGAAATTTTGCGGATTGGTCAATCCGTTCGCGAGATGTGGCAGTTTGGAGGTAAGAAACGCTTGAGAAACTCAAAATTTTCGCAGTTCTGATGCTCGAAACGAATGACTAGAACGGCCTAGGGGAAAAGTGTGCATAGCGTTGTAATGGGGCGAGTTTCTACTTTCAAATGCAACAGAAATTTTGCCGATCGGTCAATCCGTTCGCGAGATATGGCAGGTTGGAGGTAAGAAACGCTTGAGAAACTCAAAATTTTCGCAGTTTTATGCTCGAAACGAATAACTAGAACGGCCCAGGGGAAAAGTGCGCATACCGTTGTAATCGGGCGAGTTTCTACTTTCAAATGCAACAGGAATTTTGCGGATTGGTCAATCTGTTCGCGAGATATGGCAGTTTGGAGGTAAGAAACGCTTGAGAAACTCAAAATTTTCGCAGTTCTGGTGCTCGAAACGAATAACTGGAACGGTCTAGGGGAAAACTACACATACCGTTGTAATCAGGCGAGTTTCTACTTTCAAATGCAACAGAAATTTTGCGGATTGGTCAATCGGTTCGCGAGATATGGCAGTTTGGAGGTAAGAAACGCTTGAGAAACTCAAAATTTTCGCAGTTTTATGCTCGAAACGAATAACTAGAGCGGCACAGGGGAAAAGTGCGCATACCGTTGTAATCGGGCGAGTTTCTACTTTCAGATGCAACAGAAATTTTGCGGATTGGTCAATCCGTTCGCGAGATGTGGCAGTTTGGAGGTAAGAAACGCTTTAGAAACTCAAAATTTTCGCAGCTTTATGCTCGAAACGAATAACTAGAACGGCCCAGGGGAAAAGTGCGAATACCGTTGTAATCGGGCGAGTTTCTACTTTCAAATGCAACAGAAATTTTGCCGATCGGTCAATCCGTTCGCGAGATATGGCAGGTTGGAGGTAAGAAACGCTTGAGAAACTCAAAATTTTCGCAGTTTTATGCTCGAAACGAATAACTAGAACGGCCCAGGGGAAAAGTGCGCATACCGTTGTAATCGGGCGAGTTTCTACTTTCAAATGCAACAGAAATTTTGCGAATTGGTCAATCCGTTCACGAGATGTGGCAGTTTGGAGGTAAGAAACGCTTGAGAAACTCAAAATTTCCGCAGTTCTGATGCTCGAAACGAATGACTAGAACGGCCTAGGGGAAAAGTGTGCATAGCGTTGTAATGGGGCGAGTTTCTACTTTCAGATGCAACAGAAATTTTGCGGATTGATCAATCCGTTCGCGAGATATGGCAGTTTGGAGATAAGAAACGCTTTAGAAACTCAAAATTTTCGCAGTTTTATGCTCGAAACGAATAACTAGAACGGCCCAGGGGAAAAGTGCGCATGCTGTTGTAATCGGGCGAGTTTCTACTTTCAAATGCAACAGAAATTTTGCGGATTGGTCAATCCGTTCGCGAGATATGGCAGTTTGGAAGTAAGAAACGCTAGAGAAACTCAAAATTTTCGCAGTTCTGATGCTCGAAACGAATAACTAGAACGGCCCAGGGGAAGAGTGCGCATACCGTTGTAATCGGGCGAGTTTCTACTTTCAAATGCAACAGAAATTTTGCCGATCGGTCAATCCGTTCGCGAGATATGGCAGGTTGGAGGTAAGAAACGCTTGAGAAACTCAAAATTTTCGCAGTTTTATTCTCGAAACGAATAACTAGAACGGCCCAGGGGAAAAGTGCGCATACCGTTGTAATCGGGCGAGTTTCTACTTTCAAATGCAACAGGAATTTTGCGGATTGGTCAATCCGTTCGCGAGATATGGCAGTTTGGAGGTAAGAAACGCTTGAGAAACTCAAAATTTTCGCAGTTCTGGTGCTCGAAACGAATAACTGGAACGGTCTAGGGGAAAACTACACATACCGTTGTAATCAGGCGAGTTTCTACTTTCAAATGCAACAGAAATTTTGCGGATTGGTCAATCCGTTCGCGAGATATGGCAGTTTGGAGGTAAGAAACGCTTGAGAAGCTCAAAATTTTCGCAGTTTTATGCTCGAAACGAATAACTAGAGCGGCACAGGGGAAAAGTGCGCATACCGTTGCAATCGGGCGAGTTTCTACTTTCAAATGCAACAGAAATTTTGCGGATTGGTCAATCCGTTCGCGAGATATGGCAGTTTGGAGGTAGGAAACGCTTGAGAAACTCAAAATTTTCGCAGTTCTGATGCTCGAAACGAATACCTGGAATGGCCCAGGGGAAAAGTGCGCATACCGTTGTAATCGGGCGAGCTTCTACTTTCAGATGCAACAGAAATTTTGCGGATTGGTCAATCCGTTCGCGAGATGTGGCAGTTTGGAGGTAAGAAACGCTTTAGAAACTCAAAATTTTCGCAGCTTTATGCTCGAAACGAATAACTAGAACGGCCCAGGGGAAAAGTGCGCATACCGTTGTAATCGGGCGAGCTTCTACTTTCAGATGCAACAGAAATTTTGCGGATTGGTCAATCCGTTCGCGAGATGTGGCAGTTTGGAGGTAAGAAACGCTTGAGAAACTCAAAATTTTCGCAGTTCTGATGCTCGAAACGAATAACTAGAACGGCCCAGGGGAAAAGTGCGCATACCGTTGTAATCGGGCGAGTTTCTACTTTCAAATGCAACAGAAATTTTGCGGATTGGTCAATCCGTTCGCGAGATATGGCAGTTTGGAGGTAAGAAACGCTTGAGAAACTCAAAATTTTCGCAGTTCTGGTGCTCGAAACGAATAACTGGAACGGTCTAGGGGAAAACTACACATACCGTTGTAATCAGGCGAGTTTCTACTTTCAAATGCAACAGAAATTTTGCGGATTGGTCAATCCGTTCGCGAGATATGGCAGTTTGGAGGTAAGAAACGCTTGAGAAGCTCAAAATTTTCGCAGTTTTATGCTCGAAACGAATAACTAGAACGGCCCAGGGGAAAAGTGCGCATACCGTTGCAATCGGGCGAGTTTCTACTTTCAGATGCAACAGAAATTTTGCGGATTGGTCAATCCGTTCGCGAGATGTGGCAGTTTGGAGGTAAGAAACGCTTTAGAAACTCAAAATTTTCGCAGCTTTATGCTCGAAACGAATAACTAGAACGGCCCAGGGGAAAAGTGCGCATTCCGTTGTAATCGGGCGAGTTTCTACTTTCAAATGCAACAGGAATTTTGCGGATTGGTCAATCCGTTCGCGAGATATGGCAGCTTGGAGGTAAGAAACGCTTGAGAAACTCAAAATTTTCGCAGTTCTGATGCTCGAAACGAATAACTAGAACGGCCCAGGGGAAAAGTGCGCATACCGTTGTAATCGGGCGAGTTTCTACTTTCAAATGCAACAGATATTTTGCGGATTGGTCAATCCGTTCGCGAGATATGGCAGTTTGGAGGTAAGAAACGCTTGAGAAACTCAAAATTTTCGCAGTTCTGGTGCTCGAAACGAATAACTGGAACGGTCTAGGGGAAAACTACACATACCGTTGTAATCAGGCGAGTTTCTACTTTCAAATGCAACAGAAATTTTGCCGATCGGTCAATCCGTTCGCGAGATATGGCAGGTTGGAGGTAAGAAACGCTTGAGAAACTCAAAATTTTCGCAGTTTTATGCTCGAAACGAATAACTAGAACGGCCCAGGGGAAAAGTGCGCATACCGTTGTAATCGGGCGAGTTTCTACTTTCAAATGCAACAGAAATTTTGCGAATTGGTCAATCCGTTCACGAGATGTGGCAGTTTGGAGGTAAGAAACGCTTGAGAAACTCAAAATTTCCGCAGTTCTGATGCTCGAAACGAATGACTAGAACGGCCTAGGGGAAAAGTGTGCATAGCGTTGTAATGGGGCGAGTTTCTACTTTCAGATGCAACAGAAATTTTGCGGATTGATCAATCCGTTCGCGAGATATGGCAGTTTGGAGATAAGAAACGCTTTAGAAACTCAAAATTTTCGCAGTTTTATGCTCGAAACGAATAACTAGAACGGCCCAGGGGAAAAGTGCGCATGCCGTTGTAATCGGGCGAGTTTCTACTTTCAAATGCAACAGAAATTTTGCGGATTGGTCAATCCGTTCGCGAGATATGGCAGTTTGGAAGTAAGAAACGCTAGAGAAACTCAAAATTTTCGCAGTTCTGATGCTCGAAACGAATAACTAGAACGGCCCAGGGGAAGAGTGCGCATACCGTTGTAATCGGGCGAGTTTCTACTTTCAAATGCAACAGAAATTTTGCGGATTGGTCAATCCGTTCGCGAGATATGGCAGTTTGGAGGTAAGAAACGCTTGAGAAACTCAAAATTTTCGCAGTTCTGATGCTCGAAACGAATAACTAGAACGGCCCAGGGGAAAAGTGCGCATACCGTTGTAATCGGGCGAGTTTCTACTTTCAAATGCAACAGAAATTTTGCCGATCGGTCAATCCGTTCGCGAGATATGGCAGGTTGGAGGTAAGAAACGCTTGAGAAACTCAAAATTTTCGCAGTTTTATTCTCGAAACGAATAACTAGAACGGCCCAGGGGAAAAGTGCGCATACCGTTGTAATCGGGCGAGTTTCTACTTTCAAATGCAACAGGAATTTTGCGGATTGGTCAATCCGTTCGCGAGATATGGCAGTTTGGAGGTAAGAAACGCTTGAGAAACTCAAAATTTTCGCAGTTCTGGTGCTCGAAACGAATAACTGGAACGGTCTAGGGGAAAACTACACATACCGTTGTAATCAGGCGAGTTTCTACTTTCAAATGCAACAGAAATTTTGCGGATTGGTCAATCCGTTCGCGAGATATGGCAGTTTGGAGGTAAGAAACGCTTGAGAAGCTCAAAATTTTCGCAGTTTTATGCTCGAAACGAATAACTAGAGCGACACAGGGGAAAAGTGCGCATACCGTTGCAATCGGGCGAGTTTCTACTTTCAAATGCAACAGAAATTTTGCGGATTGGTCAATCCGTTCGCGAGATATGGCAGTTTGGAGGTAGGAAACGCTTGAGAAACTCAAAATTTTCGCAGTTCTGATGCTCGAAACGAATACCTGGAATGGCCCAGGGGAAAAGTGCGCATACCGTTGTAATCGGGCGAGCTTCTACTTTCAGATGCAACAGAAATTTTGCGGATTGGTCAATCCGTTCGCGAGATGTGGCAGTTTGGAGGTAAGAAACGCTTTAGAAACTCAAAATTTTCGCAGCTTTATGCTCGAAACGAATAACTAGAACGGCCCAGGGGAAAAGTGCGCATTCCGTTGTAATCGGGCGAGTTTCTACTTTCAAATGCAACAGGAATTTTGCGGATTGGTCAATCCGTTCGCGAGATATGGCAGTTTGGAGGTAAGAAACGCTTGAGAAACTCAAAATTTTCGCAGTTCTGATGCTCGAAACGAATAACTAGAACGGCCCAGGGGAAAAGTGCGCATACCGTTGTATTCGGGCGAGTTTCTACTTTCAAATGCAACAGAAATTTTGCGGATTGGTCAATCCGTTCGCGAGATATGGCAGTTTGGAGGTAAGAAACGCTTGAGAAACTCAAAATTTTCGCAGTTCTGGTGCTCGAAACGAATAACTGGAATGGTCTAGGGGAAAACTACACATACCGTTGTAATCAGGCGAGTTTCTACTTTCAAATGCAACAGAAATTTTGCGGATTGGTCAATCCGTTCGCGAGATATGGCAGTTTGGAGGTAAGAAACGCTTGAGAAGCTCAAAATTTTCGCAGTTTTATGCTCGAAACGAATAACTAGAACGGCCCAGGGGAAAAGTGCGCATACCGTTGCAATCGGGCGAGTTTCTACTTTCAGATGCAACAGAAATTTTGCGGATTGGTCAATCCGTTCGCGAGATGTGGCAGTTTGGAGGTAAGAAACGCTTTAGAAACTCAAAATTTTCGCAGCTTTATGCTCGAAACGAATAACTAGAACGGCCCAGGGGAAAAGTGCGCATTCCGTTGTAATCGGGCGAGTTTCTACTTTCAAATGCAACAGGAATTTTGCGGATTGGTCAATCCGTTCGCGAGATATGGCAGCTTGGAGGTAAGAAACGCTTGAGAAACTCAAAATTTTCGCAGTTCTGATGCTCGAAACGAATAACTAGAACGGCCCAGGGGAAAAGTGCGCATACCGTTGTAATCGGGCGAGTTTCTACTTTCAAATGCAACAGAAATTTTGCGGATTGGTCAATCCGTTCGCGAGATATGTCAGTTTGGAGGTAAGAAACGCTTGAGAAACTCAAAATTTTCGCAGTTCTGATGCTCGAAACGAATAACTAGAACGGCCCAGGGGAAAAGTGCGCATACCGTTGCAATCGGGCGAGTTTCTACTTTCAGATGCAACAGAAATTTTGCGGATTGGTCAATCCGTTCGCGAGATGTGGCAGTTTGGAGGTAAGAAACGCTTTAGAAACTCAAAATTTTCGCAGCTTTATGCTCGAAACGAATAACTAGAACGGCCCAGGGGAAAAGTGCGCATTCCGTTGTAATCGGGCGAGTTTCTACTTTCAAATGCAACAGAAATTTTGCCGATCGGTCAATCCGTTCGCGAGATATGGCAGGTTGGAGGTAAGAAACGCTTGAGAAACTCAAAATTTTCGCAGTTTTATGCTCGAAACGAATAACTAGAACGGCCCAGGGGAAAAGTGCGCATACCGTTGTAATCGGGCGAGTTTCTACTTTCAAATGCAACAGGAATTTTGCGGATTGGTCAATCCGTTCGCGAGATATGGCAGTTTGGAGGTAAGAAACGCTTGAGAAACTCAAAATTTTCGCAGTTCTGGTGCTCGAAACGAATAACTGGAACGGTCTAGGGGAAAACTACACATACCGTTGTAATCAGGCGAGTTTCTACTTTCAAATGCAACAGAAATTTTGCGGATTGGTCAATCGGTTCGTGAGATATGGCAGTTTGGAGGTAAGAAACGTTTGAGAAACTCAAAATTTTCGCAGTTCTGATGCTCGAAACGAATAACTAGAACGGCCCAGGGGAAAAGTGCGCATACCGTTGTAATCGGGCGAGTTTCTACTTTCAAATGCAACAGATATTTTGCGGATTGGTCAATCCGTTCGCGAGATATGGCAGTTTGGAGGTAAGAAACGCTTGAGAAACTCAAAATTTTCGCAGTTCTGGTGCTCGAAACGAATAACTGGAACGGTCTAGGGGAAAACTACACATACCGTTGTAATCAGGCGAGTTTCTACTTTCAAATGCAACAGAAATTTTGCCGATCGGTCAATCCGTTCGCGAGATATGGCAGGTTGGAGGTAAGAAACGCTTGAGAAACTCAAAATTTTCGCAGTTTTATGCTCGAAACGAATAACTAGAACGGCCCAGGGGAAAAGTGCGCATACCGTTGTAATCGGGCGAGTTTCTACTTTCAAATGCAACAGAAATTTTGCGAATTGGTCAATCCGTTCACGAGATGTGGCAGTTTGGAGGTAAGAAACGCTTGAGAAACTCAAAATTTCCGCAGTTCTGATGCTCGAAACGAATGACTAGAACGGCCTAGGGGAAAAGTGTGCATAGCGTTGTAATGGGGCGAGTTTCTACTTTCAGATGCAACAGAAATTTTGCGGATTGATCAATCCGTTCGCGAGATATGGCAGTTTGGAGATAAGAAACGCTTTAGAAACTCAAAATTTTCGCAGTTTTATGCTCGAAACGAATAACTAGAACGGCCCAGGGGAAAAGTGCGCATGCCGTTGTAATCGGGCGAGTTTCTACTTTCAAATGCAACAGAAATTTTGCGGATTGGTCAATCCGTTCGCGAGATATGGCAGTTTGGAAGTAAGAAACGCTAGAGAAACTCAAAATTTTCGCAGTTCTGATGCTCGAAACGAATAACTAGAACGGCCCAGGGGAAGAGTGCGCATACCGTTGTAATCGGGCGAGTTTCTACTTTCAAATGCAACAGAAATTTTGCGGATTGGTCAATCCGTTCGCGAGATATGGCAGTTTGGAGGTAAGAAACGCTTGAGAAACTCAAAATTTTCGCAGTTCTGATGCTCGAAACGAATAACTAGAACGGCCCAGGGGAAAAGTGCGCATACCGTTGTAATCGGGCGAGTTTCTACTTTCAAATGCAACAGAAATTTTGCCGATCGGTCAATCCGTTCGCGAGATATGGCAGGTTGGAGGTAAGAAACGCTTGAGAAACTCAAAATTTTCGCAGTTTTATTCTCGAAACGAATAACTAGAACGGCCCAGGGGAAAAGTGCGCATACCGTTGTAATCGGGCGAGTTTCTACTTTCAAATGCAACAGGAATTTTGCGGATTGGTCAATCCGTTCGCGAGATATGGCAGTTTGGAGGTAAGAAACGCTTGAGAAACTCAAAATTTTCGCAGTTCTGGTGCTCGAAACGAATAACTGGAACGGTCTAGGGGAAAACTACACATACCGTTGTAATCAGGCGAGTTTCTACTTTCAAATGCAACAGAAATTTTGCGGATTGGTCAATCCGTTCGCGAGATATGGCAGTTTGGAGGTAAGAAACGCTTGAGAAGCTCAAAATTTTCGCAGTTTTATGCTCGAAACGAATAACTAGAGCGACACAGGGGAAAAGTGCGCATACCGTTGCAATCGGGCGAGTTTCTACTTTCAAATGCAACAGAAATTTTGCGGATTGGTCAATCCGTTCGCGAGATATGGCAGTTTGGAGGTAGGAAACGCTTGAGAAACTCAAAATTTTCGCAGTTCTGATGCTCGAAACGAATACCTGGAATGGCCCAGGGGAAAAGTGCGCATACCGTTGTAATCGGGCGAGCTTCTACTTTCAGATGCAACAGAAATTTTGCGGATTGGTCAATCCGTTCGCGAGATGTGGCAGTTTGGAGGTAAGAAACGCTTTAGAAACTCAAAATTTTCGCAGCTTTATGCTCGAAACGAATAACTAGAACGGCCCAGGGGAAAAGTGCGCATTCCGTTGTAATCGGGCGAGTTTCTACTTTCAAATGCAACAGGAATTTTGCGGATTGGTCAATCCGTTCGCGAGATATGGCAGTTTGGAGGTAAGAAACGCTTGAGAAACTCAAAATTTTCGCAGTTCTGATGCTCGAAACGAATAACTAGAACGGCCCAGGGGAAAAGTGCGCATACCGTTGTATTCGGGCGAGTTTCTACTTTCAAATGCAACAGAAATTTTGCGGATTGGTCAATCCGTTCGCGAGATATGGCAGTTTGGAGGTAAGAAACGCTTGAGAAACTCAAAATTTTCGCAGTTCTGGTGCTCGAAACGAATAACTGGAACGGTCTAGGGGAAAACTACACATACCGTTGTAATCAGGCGAGTTTCTACTTTCAAATGCAACAGAAATTTTGCGGATTGGTCAATCCGTTCGCGAGATATGGCAGTTTGGAGGTAAGAAACGCTTGAGAAGCTCAAAATTTTCGCAGTTTTATGCTCGAAACGAATAACTAGAACGGCCCAGGGGAAAAGTGCGCATACCGTTGCAATCGGGCGAGTTTCTACTTTCAGATGCAACAGAAATTTTGCGGATTGGTCAATCCGTTCGCGAGATGTGGCAGTTTGGAGGTAAGAAACGCTTTAGAAACTCAAAATTTTCGCAGCTTTATGCTCGAAACGAATAACTAGAACGGCCCAGGGGAAAAGTGCGCATTCCGTTGTAATCGGGCGAGTTTTCTACTTTCAAATGCAACAGGAATTTTGCGGATTGGTCAATCCGTTCGCGAGATATGGCAGCTTGGAGGTAAGAAACGCTTGAGAAACTCAAAATTTCGCAGTTCTGATGCTCGAAACGAATAACTAGAACGGCCCAGGGGAAAAGTGCGCATACCGTTGTAATCGGGCGAGTTTCTACTTTCAAATGCAACAGAAATTTTGCGGATTGGTCAATCCGTTCGCGAGATATGTCAGTTTGGAGGTAAGAAACGCTTGAGAAACTCAAAATTTTCGCAGTTCTGATGCTCGAAACGAATAACTAGAACGGCCCAGGGGAAAAGTGCGCATACCGTTGCAATCGGGCGAGTTTCTACTTTCAGATGCAACAGAAATTTTGCGGATTGGTCAATCCGTTCGCGAGATGTGGCAGTTTGGAGGTAAGAAACGCTTTAGAAACTCAAAATTTTCGCAGCTTTATGCTCGAAAACGAATAACTAGAACGGCCCAGGGGAAAAGTGCGCATTCCGTTGTAATCGGGCGAGTTTCTACTTTCAAATGCAACAGAAATTTTGCCGATCGGTCAATCCGTTCGCGAGATATGGCAGGTTGGAGGTAAGAAACGCTTGAGAAACTCAAAATTTTCGCAGTTTTATGCTCGAAACGAATAACTAGAACGGCCCAGGGAAAAGTGCGCATACCGTTGTAATCGGGCGAGTTTCTACTTTCAAATGCAACAGGAATTTTGCGGATTGGTCAATCCGTTCGCGAGATATGGCAGTTTGGAGGTAAGAAACGCTTGAGAAACTCAAAATTTTCGCAGTTCTGGTGCTCGAAACGAATAACTGGAACGGTCTAGGGGAAAACTACACATACCGTTGTAATCAGGCGAGTTTCTACTTTCAAATGCAACAGAAATTTTGCGGATTGGTCAATCGGTTCGTGAGATATGGCAGTTTGGAGGTAAGAAACGTTTGAGAAACTCAAAATTTTCGCAGTTTTATGCTCGAAACGAATAACTAGAGCGGCACAGGGGAAAAGTGCGCATACCGTTGTAATCGGGCGAGTTTCTACTTTCAGATGCAACAGAAATTTTGCGGATTGGTCAATCCGTTCGCGAGATATGGCAGTTTGGAGGTAAGAAACGCTTGAGAAACTCAAAATTTTCGCAGTTCTGGTGCTCGAAACGAATAACTGGAACGGTCTAGGGGAAAACTACACATACCGTTGTAATCAGGCGAGTTTCTACTTTCAAATGCAACTGAAATTTTGCCGATCGGTCAATCCGTTCGCGAGATATGGCAGGTTGGAGGTAAGAAACGCTTGAGAAACTCAAAATTTTCGCAGTTTTATGCTCGAAACGAATAACTAGAACGGCCCAGGGGAAAAGTGCGCATACCGTTGCAATCGGGCGAGTTTCTACTTTCAGATGCAACAGAAATTTTGCGGATTGGTCAATCCGTTCGCGAGATGTGGCAGTTTGGAGGTAAGAAACGCTTTAGAAACTCAAAATTTTCGCAGCTTTATGCTCGAAACGAATAACTAGAACGGCCCAGGGGAAAAGTGCGAATACCGTTGTAATCGGCGAGTTTCTACTTTCAAATGCAACAGAAATTTTGCCGATCGGTCAATCCGTTCGCGAGATATGGCAGGTTGGAGGTAAGAAACGCTTGAGAAACTCAAAATTTTCGCAGTTTTATGCTCGAAACGAATAACTAGAACGGCCCAGGGGAAAAGTGCGCATACCGTTGTAATCGGGCGAGTTTCTACTTTCAAATGCAACAGAAATTTTGCGGATTGGTCAATCCGTTCGCGAGATATGTCAGTTTGGAGGTAAGAAACGCTTGAGAAACTCAAAATTTTCGCAGTTCTGATGCTCGAAACGAATAACTAGAACGGCCCAGGGGAAAAGTGCGAATACCGTTGTAATCGGGCGAGTTTCTACTTTCAAATGCAACAGAAATTTTGCCGATCGGTCAATCCGTTCGCGAGATGTGGCAGTTTGGAGGTAAGAAACGCTTTAGAAACTCAAAATTTTCGCAGCTTTATGCTCGAAACGAATAACTAGAACGGCCCAGGGGAAAAGTGCGAATACCGTTGTAATCGGGCGAGTTTCTACTTTCAAATGCAACAGAAATTTTGCCGATCGGTCAATCCGTTCGCGAGATATGGCAGGTTGGAGGTAAGAAACGCTTGAGAAACTCAAAATTTTCGCAGTTTTATGCTCGAAACGAATAACTAGAACGGCCCAAGGGAAAAGTGCGCATACCGTTGTAATCGGGCGAGTTTCTACTTTCAAATGCAACAGGAATTTTGCGGATTGGTCAATCCGTTCGCGAGATATGGCAGTTTGGAGGTAAGAAACGCTTGAGAAACTCAAAATTTTCGCAGTTCTGGTGCTCGAAACGAATAACTGGAACGGTCTAGGGGAAAACTACACATACCGTTGTAATCAGGCGAGTTTCTACTTTCAAATGCAACTGAAATTTTGCCGATCGGTCAATCCGTTCGCGAGATATGGCAGGTTGGAGGTAAGAAACGCTTGAGAAACTCAAAATTTTCGCAGTTTTATGCTCGAAACGAATAACTAGAACGGCCCAGGGGAAAAGTGCGCATACCGTTGCAATCGGGCGAGTTTCTACTTTCAGATGCAACAGAAATTTTGCGGATTGGTCAATCCGTTCGCGAGATGTGGCAGTTTGGAGGTAAGAAACGCTTTAGAAACTCAAAATTTTCGCAGCTTTATGCTCGAAACGAATAACTAGAACGGCCCAGGGGAAAAGTGCGAATACCGTTGTAATCGGGCGAGTTTCTACTTTCAAATGCAACAGAAATTTTGCGGATTGGTCAATCCGTTCGCGAGATGTGGCAGTTTGGAGGTAAGAAACGCTTTAGAAACTCAAAATTTTCGCAGCTTTATGCTCGAAACGAATAACTAGAACGGCCCAGGGGAAAAGTGCGAATACCGTTGTAATCAGGCGAGTTTCTACTTTCAAATGCAACAGAAATTTTGCCGATCGGTCAATCCGTTCGCGAGATATGGCAGGTTGGAGGTAAGAAACGCTTGAGAAACTCAAAATTTTCGCAGTTTTATGCTCGAAACGAATAACTAGAACGGCCCAGGGGAAAAGTGCGCATACCGTTGTAATCGGGCGAGTTTCTACTTTCAAATGCAACAGGAATTTTGCGGATTGGTCAATCCGTTCGCGAGATATGGCAGTTTGGAGGTAAGAAACGCTTGAGAAACTCAAAATTTTCGCAGTTCTGGTGCTCGAAACGAATAACTGGAACGGTCTAGGGGAAAACTACACATACCGTTGTAATCAGGCGAGTTTCTACTTTCAAATGCAACAGAAATTTTGCCGATCGGTCAATCCGTTCGCGAGATATGGCAGGTTGGAGGTAAGAAACGCTTGAGAAACTCAAAATTTTCGCAGTTTTATGCTCGAAACGAATAACTAGAACGGCCCAGGGGAAAAGTGCGCATACCGTTGTAATCGGGCGAGTTTCTACTTTCAAATGCAACAGAAATTTTGCGGATTGGTCAATCCGTTCGCGAGATATGGCAGTTTGGAGGTAAGAAACGCTTGAGAAACTCAAAATTTTCGCAGTTCTGATGCTCGAAACGAATACCTGGAATGGCCCAGGGGAAAAGTGCGCATACCGTTGTAATCGGGCGAGTTTCTACTTTCAGATGCAACAGAAATTTTGCGGATTGGTCAATCCGTTCGCGAGATGTGGCAGTTTGGAGGTAAGAAACGCTTTAGAAACTCAAAATTTTCGCAGTTCTGATGCTCGAAACGAATAACTAGAACGGCCCAGGGGAAAAGTGCGCATACCGTTGTAATCGGGCGAGTTTCTACTTTCAAATGCAACAGAAATTTTGCGGATTGGTCAATCCGTTCGCGAGATATGGCAGTTTGGAGGTAAGAAACGCTTGAGAAACTCAAAATTTTCGCAGTTCTGATGCTCGAAACGAATACCTGGAATGGCCCAGGGGAAAAGTGCGCATACCGTTGTAATCGGGCGAGTTTCTACTTTCAAATGCAACAGGAATTTTGCGGATTGGTCAATCCGTTCGCGAGATATGGCAGTTTGGAGGTAAGAAACGCTTGAGAAACTCAAAATTTTCGCAGTTCTGATGCTCGAAACGAATAACTAGAACGGCCCAGGGGAAAAGTGCGCATACCGTTGTAATCGGGCGAGTTTCTACTTTCAAATGCAACAGAAATTTTGCGGATTGGTCAATCCGTTCGCGAGATATGGCAGTTTGGAGGTAAGAAACGCTTGAGAAACTCAAAATTTTCGCAGTTCTGATGCTCGAAACGAATAACTAGAACGGCCCAGGGGAATAGTGCGCATACCGTTGTAATCGGGCGAGTTTCTACTTTCAAATGCAACAGAAATTTTGCCGATCGGTCAATCCGTTCGCGAGATATGGCAGGTTGGAGGTAAGAAACGCTTGAGAAACTCAAAATTTTCGCAGTTTTATGCTCGAAACGAATAACTAGAACGGCCCAGGGGAAAAGTGCGCATACCGTTGTAATCGGGCGAGTTTCTACTTTCAAATGCAACAGGAATTTTGCGGATTGGTCAATCCGTTCGCGAGATATGGCAGTTTGGAGGTAAGATACGCTTGAGAAACTCAAAATTTTCGCAGTTCTGGTGCTCGAAACGAATAACTGGAACGGTCTAGGGGAAAACTACACATACCGTTGTAATCAGGCGAGTTTCTACTTTCAAATGCAACAGAAATTTTGCGGATTGGTCAATCGGTTCGCGAGATATGGCAGTTTGGAGGTAAGAAACGCTTGAGAAACTCAAAATTTTCGCAGTTTTATGCTCGAAACGAATAACTAGAGCGGCACAGGGGAAAAGTGCGCATACCGTTGTAATCGGGCGAGTTTCTACTTTCAAATGCAACAGAAATTTTGCGGATTGGTCAATCCGTTCGCGAGATATGGCAGTTTGGAGGTAAGAAACGCTTGAGAAACTCAAAATTTTCGCAGTTCTGATGCTCGAAACGAATGACTAGAACGGCCTAGGGGAAAAGTGTGCATACCGTTGTAATCGGGCGAGTTTCTACTTTCAGATGCAACAGAAATTTTGCGGATTGATCAATCCGTTCGCGAGATATGGCAGTTTGGAGATAAGAAACGCTTTAGAAACTCAAAATTTTCGCAGTTTTATGCTCGAAACGAATAACTAGAACGGCCCAGGGGAAAAGTGCGCATACCGTTGTAATCGGGCGAGTTTCTACTTTCAAATGCAACAGGAATTTTGCGGATTGGTCGATCCGTTCGCGAGATATGGCAGGTTGGAGGTAAGAAACGCTTTAGAAACTCAAAATTTTCGCAGTTTTATGCTCGAAACGAATAACTAGAACGGCCCAGGGGAAAAGTGCGCATACCGTTGTAATCGGGCGAGTTTCTACTTTCAAATGCAACAGGAATTTTGCGGATTGGTCAATCCGTTCGCGAGATATGGCAGTTTGGAGGTAAGATACGCTTGAGAAACTCAAAATTTTCGCAGTTCTGGTGCTCGAAACGAATAACTGGAACGGTCTAGGGGAAAACTACACATACCGTTGTAATCAGGCGAGTTTCTACTTTCAAATGCAACAGAAATTTTGCGGATTGGTCAATCGGTTCGCGAGATATGGCAGTTTGGAGGTAAGAAAAGCTTGAGAAACTCAAAATTTTCGCAGTTTTATGCTCGAAACGAATAACTAGAGCGGCACAGGGGAAAAGTGCGCATACCGTTGTAATCGGGCGAGTTTCTACTTTCAAATGCAACAGAAATTTTGCCGATCGGTCAATCCGTTCGCGAGATATGGCAGGTTGGAGGTAAGAAACGCTTGAGAAACTCAAAATTTTCGCAGTTTTATGCTCGAAACGAATAACTAGAACGGCCCAAGGGAAAAGTGCGCATACCGTTGCAATCGGGCGAGTTTCTACTTTCAGATGCAACAGAAATTTTGCGGATTGGTCAATCCGTTCGCGAGATGTGGCAGTTTGGAGGTAAGAAACGCTTTAGAAACTCAAAATTTTCGCAGCTTTATGCTCGAAACGAATAACTAGAACGGCCCAGGGGAAAAGTGCGAATACCGTTGTAATCGGGCGAGTTTCTACTTTCAAATGCAACAGAAATTTTGCCGATCGGTCAATCCGTTCGCGAGATGTGGCAGGTTGGAGGTAAGAAACGCTTGAGAAACTCAAAATTTTCGCAGTTTTATGCTCGAAACGAATAACTAGAACGGCCCAGGGGAAAAGTGCGCATACCGTTGTAATCGGGCGAGTTTCTACTTTCAAATGCAACAGAAATTTTGCGGATTGGTCAATCCGTTCGCGAGATATGTCAGTTTGGAGGTAAGAAACGCTTGAGAAACTCAAAATTTTCGCAGTTCTGATGCTCGAAACGAATAACTAGAACGGCCCAGGGGAAAAGTGCGAATACCGTTGTAATCGGGCGAGTTTCTACTTTCAAATGCAACAGAAATTTTGCCGATCGGTCAATCCGTTCGCGAGATATGGCAGGTTGGAGGTAAGAAACGCTTGAGAAACTCAAAATTTTCGCAGTTTTATGCTCGAAACGAATAACTAGAACGGCCCAGGGGAAAAGTGCGCATACCGTTGTAATCGGGCGAGTTTCTACTTTCAAATGCAACAGGAATTTTGCGGATTGGTCAATCCGTTCGCGAGATATGGCAGTTTGGAGGTAAGAAACGCTTGAGAAACTCAAAATTTTCGCAGTTCTGGTGCTCGAAACGAATAACTGGAACGGTCTAGGGGAAAACTACACATACCGTTGTAATCAGGCGAGTTTCTACTTTCAAATGCAACAGAAATTTTGCGGATTGGTCAATCGGTTCGCGAGATATGGCAGTTTGGAGGTAAGAAACGTTTGAGAAACTCAAAATTTTCGCAGTTTTATGCTCGAAACGAATAACTAGAGCGGCACAGGGGAAAAGTGCGCATACCGTTGTAATCGGGCGAGTTTCTACTTTCAGATGCAACAGAAATTTTGCGGATTGGTCAATCCGTTCGCGAGATGTGGCAGTTTGGAGGTAAGAAACGCTTTAGAAACTCAAAATTTTCGCAGCTTTATGCTCGAAACGAATAACTAGAACGGCCCAGGGGAAAAGTGCGAATACCGTTGTAATCGGGCGAGTTTCTACTTTCAAATGCAACAGAAATTTTGCCGATCGGTCAATCCGTTCGCGAGATATGGCAGGTTGGAGGTAAGAAACGCTTGAGAAACTCAAAATTTTCGCAGTTTTATGCTCGAAACGAATAACTAGAACGGCCCAAGGGAAAAGTGCGCATACCGTTGTAATCGGGCGAGTTTCTACTTTCAAATGCAACAGGAATTTTGCGGATTGGTCAATCCATTCGCGAGATATGGCAGTTTGGAGGTAAGAAACGCTTGAGAAACTCAAAATTTTCGCAGTTCTGGTGCTCGAAACGAATAACTGGAACGGTCTAGGGGAAAACTACACATACCGTTGTAATCAGGCGAGTTTCTACTTTCAAATGCAACTGAAATTTTGCCGATCGGTCAATCCGTTCGCGAGATATGGCAGGTTGGAGGTAAGAAACGCTTGAGAAACTCAAAATTTTCGCAGTTTTATGCTCGAAACGAATAACTAGAACGGCCCAGGGGAAAAGTGCGCATACCGTTGCAATCGGGCGAGTTTCTACTTTCAGATGCAACAGAAATTTTGCGGATTGGTCAATCCGTTCGCGAGATGTGGCAGTTTGGAGGTAAGAAACGCTTTAGAAACTCAAAATTTTCGCAGCTTTATGCTCGAAACGAATAACTAGAACGGCCCAGGGGAAAAGTGCGAATACCGTTGTAATCGGGCGAGTTTCTACTTTCAAATGCAACAGAAATTTTGCGGATTGGTCAATCCGTTCGCGAGATGTGGCAGTTTGGAGGTAAGAAACGCTTTAGAAACTCAAAATTTTCGCAGCTTTATGCTCGAAACGAATAACTAGAACGGCCCAGGGGAAAAGTGCGAATACCGTTGTAATCGGGCGAGTTTCTACTTTCAAATGCAACAGAAATTTTGCCGATCGGTCAATCCGTTCGCGAGATATGGCAGGTTGGAGGTAAGAAACGCTTGAGAAACTCAAAATTTTCGCAGTTTTATGCTCGAAACGAATAACTAGAACGGCCCAGGGGAAAAGTGCGCATACCGTTGTAATCGGGCGAGTTTCTACTTTCAAATGCAACAGGAATTTTGCGGATTGGTCAATCCGTTCGCGAGATATGGCAGTTTGGAGGTAAGAAACGCTTGAGAAACTCAAAATTTTCGCAGTTCTGGTGCTCGAAACGAATAACTGGAACGGTCTAGGGGAAAACTACACATACCGTTGTAATCAGGCGAGTTTCTACTTTCAAATGCAACAGAAATTTTGCCGATCGGTCAATCCGTTCGCGAGATATGGCAGGTTGGAGGTAAGAAACGCTTGAGAAACTCAAAATTTTCGCAGTTTTATGCTCGAAACGAATAACTAGAACGGCCCAGGGGAAAAGTGCGCATACCGTTGTAATCGGGCGAGTTTCTACTTTCAAATGCAACAGAAATTTTGCGGATTGGTCAATCCGTTCGCGAGATATGGCAGTTTGGAGGTAAGAAACGCTTGAGAAACTCAAAATTTTCGCAGTTCTGATGCTCGAAACGAATGACTAGAACGGCCTAGGGGAAAAGTGTGCATACCGTTGTAATCGGGCGAGTTTCTACTTTCAGATGCAACAGAAATTTTGCGGATTGATCAATCCGTTCGCGAGATATGGCAGTTTGGAGATAAGAAACGCTTTAGAAACTCAAAATTTTCGCAGTTTTATGCTCGAAACGAATAACTAGAACGGCCCAGGGGAAAAGTGCGCATACCGTTGTAATCGGGCGAGTTTCTACTTTCAAATGCAACAGGAATTTTGCGGATTGGTCGATCCGTTCGCGAGATATGGCAGGTTGGAGGTAAGAAACGCTTTAGAAACTCAAAATTTTCGCAGTTTTATGCTCGAAACGAATAACTAGAACGGCCCAGGGGAAAAGTGCGCATACCGTTGTAATCGGGCGAGTTTCTACTTTCAAATGCAACAGAAATTTTGCGGATTGGTCAATCCGTTCGCGAGATATGGCAGTTTGGAGGTAAGAAACGCTTGAGAAACTCAAAATTTTCGCAGTTCTGATGCTCGAAACGAATAACTAGAACGGCCCAGGGGGAAAGTGCGCATACCGTTGTAATCGGCCGAGCTTCTACTTTCAAATGCAACAGGAATTTTGCGGATTGGTCAATCCGTTCGCGAGATATGGCAGTTTCGAGGTAAGAAACGCTTGAGAAACTCAAAATTTTCGCAGTTTTATGCTCGAAACGAATAACTAGAGCGGCCCAGGGGAAAAGTGCGCATACCGTTGTAATCGGGCGAGTTTCTACTTTCAAATGCAACAGAAATTTTGCGGATTGGTCAATCCGTTCGCGAGATGTGGCAGTTTGGAGGTAAGAAACGCTTGAGAAACTCAAAATTTTCGCAGTTCTGATGCTCGAAACGAATGACTAGAACGGCCTAGGGGAAAAGTGTGCATACCGTTGTATTGGGGCGAGTTTCTACTTTCAGATGCAACAGAAATTTTGCGGATTGATCAATCCGTTCGCGAGATATGGCAGTTTGGAGGTAAGAAACGCTTGAGAAACTCAAAATTTTCGCAGTTCTGATGCTCGAAACGAATAACTAGAACGGCCTAGGAGAAGAGTGCGCATACCGTTGTAATCGGGCGAGTTTCTACTTTCAAATGCAACAGAAATTTTGCGGATTGGTCAATTCGTTCGCGAGATATGGCAGTTTGGAGGTAAGAAACGCTTGAGGAACTCAAAATTTTCGCAGTTCTGATGCTCGAAACGAATAACTAGAACGGCCCAGGGGGAAAGTGCGCATACCGTTGTAATCGGCCGAGTTTCTACTTTCAAATGCAACAGGAATTTTGCGGATTGGTCAATCCGTTCGCGAGATATGGCAGTTTGGATGTAAGAAACGCTTGAGAAACTCAAAATTTTCGCAGTTCTGATGCTCGAAACGAATAACTAGAACGGCCCAGGGGAAAAGTGCGCATACCGTTGTAATCGGGCGAGTTTCTACTTTCAAATGCAACAGGAATTTTGCGGATTGGTCAATCCGTTCGCGAGATATGGCAGTTTCGAGGTAAGAAACGCTTGAGAAACTCAAAATTTTCGCAGTTTTATGCTCGAAACGAATAACTAGAGCGGCCCAGGGGAAAAGTGCGCATACCGTTGTAATCGGGCGAGTTTCTACTTTCAAATGCAACAGAAATTTTGCGGAGTGGTCAATCCGTTCGCGAGATGTGGCAGTTTGGAGGTAAGAAACGCTTGAGAAACTCAAAATTTTCGCAGTTCTGATGCTCGAAACGAATGACTAGAACGGCCTAGGGGAAAAGTGTGCATACCGTTGTAATCGGGCGAGTTTCTACTTTCAGATGCAACACAAATTTTGCGGATTGATCAATCCGTTCGCGAGATATGGCACTTTGGAGATAAGAAACGCTTTAGAAACTCAAAATTTTCGCAGTTTTATGCTCGAAACGAATAACTAGAACGGCCCAGGGGAAAAGTGCGCATACCGTTGTAATCGGGCGAGTTTCTACTTTCAAATGCAACAGAAATTTTGCGGATTGGTCAATCCGTTCGCGAGATATGGCAGTTTGGAGGTAAGAAACGCTTGAGAAACTCAAAATTTTCGCAGTTCTGATGCTCGAAACGAATAACTAGAACGGCCTAGGAGAAGACTGCGCATACCGTTGTAATCGGGCGAGTTTCTACTTTCAAATGCAACAGAAATTTTGCGGATTGGTCAATCCGTTCGCGAGATATGGCAGTTTGGAGGTAAGAAACGCTTGAGGAACTCAAAATTTTCGCAGTTCTGATGCTCGAAACGAATGACTAGAACGGCCTAGGGGAAAAGTGTGCATACCGTTGTAATGGGGCGAGTTTCTACTTTCAGATGCAACAGAAATTTTGCGGATTGATCAATCCGTTCGCGAGATATGGCAGTTTGGAGATAAGAAACGCTTTAGAAACTCAAAATTTTCGCAGTTCTGATGCTCGAAACGAATAACTGGAATGGCCAAGGGGAAAACTACACATACCGTTGTAATCGGGCGAGTTTCTACTTTCAGATGCAACAGAAATTTTGCGGATTGGTCAATCCGTTCGCGAGATATGGCAGGTTGGAGGTAAGAAACGCTTTAGAAACTCAAAATTTTCGCAGTTTTATGCTCGAAACGAATAACTAGAACGGCCCTGGGGAAAAGTGCGCATACCGTTGTAATCGGGCGAGTTTCTACTTTCAAATGGAACAGAAATCTTGCGGATTGGTCAATCCGTTCGCGAGATATGGCAGTTTGGAGGTAAGAAACGCTTGAGAAACTCAAAATTTTCGCAGTTCTGATGCTCGAAACGAATAACTAGAACGGCCTAGGAGAAGACTGCGCATACCGTTGTAATCGGGCGAGTTTCTACTTTCAAATGCAACAGAAATTTTGCGGATTGGTCAATCCGTTCGCGAGATATGGCAGTTTGGAGGTAAGAAACGCTTGAGGAACTCAAAATTTTCGCAGTTCTGATGCTCGAAACGAATGACTAGAACGGCCCAGGGGAGAAGTGCGCATACCGTTGTAATCGGGCGAGTTTCTACTTTCAAATGCAACAGAAATTTTGCGGATTGGTCAATCCGTTCGCGAGATATGGCAGGTTGGAGGTAAGAAACGCTTGAGAAACTCAAAATTTTCGCAGTTCTGATGCTCGAAACGAATAACTGGAATGGCCAAGGGGAAAACTACACATACCGTTGTAATCGGGCGAGTTTCTACTTTCAGATGCAACAGAAATTTTGCGGATTGGTCAATCCGTTCGCGAGATATGGCAGGTTGGAGGTAAGAAACGCTTTAGAAACTCAAAATTTTCGCAGTTTTATGCTCGAAACGAGTGACCAGAACGGCCTAGGGGAAAAGTGCGCATACCGTTGTAATCAGCCGAGTTTCTACTTTCAAATGCAACAGGAATTTTGCGGATTGGTCAATCCGTTCGCGAGATATGGCAGTTTCGAGGTAAGAAACGCTTGAGAAACTCAAAATTTTCGCAGTTTTATGCTCGAAACGAATAACTAGAGCGGCCCAGGGGAAAAGTGCGCATACCGTTGTAATCGGGCGAGTTTCTACTTTCAAATGCAACAGAAATTTTGCGGATTGGTCAATCCGTTCGCGAGATGTGGCAGTTTGGAGGTAAGAAACGCTTGAGAAACTCAAAATTTTCGCAGTTCTGATGCTCGAAACGAATGACTAGAACGGCCTAGGGTAAAAGTGTGCATACCGTTGTAATGGGGCGAGTTTCTACTTTCAGATGCAACAGAAATTTTGCGGATTGATCAATCCGTTCGCGAGATATGGCAGTTTGGAGATAAGAAACGCTTTAGAAACTCAAAATTTTCGCAGTTTTATGCTCGAAACGAATAACTAGAACGGCCCAGGGGAAAAGTGCGCATACCGTTGTAATCGGGCGAGTTTCTACTTTCAAATGCAACAGAAATTTTGCGGATTGGTCAATCCGTTCGCGAGATATGGCAGTTTGGAGGTAAGAAACGCTTGAGAAACTCAAAATTTTCGCAGTTCTGATGCTCGAAACGAATAACTAGAACGGCCCAGGGGGAAAGTGCGCATACCGTTGTAATCGGCCGAGCTTCTACTTTCAAATGCAACAGGAATTTTGCGGATTGGTCAATCCGTTCGCGAGATATGGCAGTTTCGAGGTAAGAAACGCTTGAGAAACTCAAAATTTTCGCAGTTTTATGCTCGAAACGAATAACTAGAGCGGCCCAGGGGAAAAGTGCGCATACCGTTGTAATAGGGCGAGTTTCTACTTTCAAATGCAACAGAAATTTTGCGGATTGGTCAATCCGTTCGCGAGATGTGGCAGTTTGGAGGTAAGAAACGCTTGAGAAACTCAAAATTTTCGCAGTTCTGATGCTCGAAACGAATGACTAGAACGGCCTAGGGGAAAAGTGTGCATACCGTTGTAATGGGGCGAGTTTCTACTTTCAGATGCAACAGAAATTTTGCGGATTGATCAATCCGTTCGCGAGATATGGCAGTTTGGAGGTAAGAAACGCTTGAGAAACTCAAAATTTTCGCAGTTCTGATGCTCGAAACGAATAACTAGAACGGCCTAGGAGAAGAGTGCGCATACCGTTGTAATCGGGCGAGTTTCTACTTTCAAATGCAACAGAAATTTTGCGGATTGGTCAATTCGTTCGCGAGATATGGCAGTTTGGAGGTAAGAAACGCTTGAGGAACTCAAAATTTTCGCAGTTCTGATGCTCGAAACGAATAACTAGAACGGCCCAGGGGGAAAGTGCGCTTACCGTTGTAATCGGCCGAGTTTCTACTTTCAAATGCAACAGGAATTTTGCGGATTGGTCAATCCGTTCGCGAGATATGGCAGTTTGGATGTAAGAAACGCTTGAGAAACTCAAAATTTTCGCAGTTCTGATGCTCGAAACGAATAACTAGAACGGCCCAGGGGAAAAGTGCGCATACCGTTGTAATCGGGCGAGTTTCTACTTTCAAATGCAACAGGAATTTTGCGGATTGGTCAATCCGTTCGCGAGATATGGCAGTTTCGAGGTAAGAAACGCTTGAGAAACTCAAAATTTTCGCAGTTTTATGCTCGAAACGAATAACTAGAGCGGCCCAGGGGAAAAGTGCGCATACCATTGTAATCGGGCGAGTTTCTACTTTCAAATGCAACAGAAATTTTGCGGAGTGGTCAATCCGTTCGCGAGATGTGGCAGTTTGGAGGTAAAAAACGCTTGAGAAACTCAAAATTTTCGCAGTTCTGATGCTCGAAACGAATGACTAGAACGGCCTAGGGGAAAAGTGTGCATACCGTTGTAATCGGGCGAGTTTCTACTTTCAGATGCAACACAAATTTTGCGGATTGATCAATCCGTTCGCGAGATATGGCACTTTGGAGATAAGAAACGCTTTAGAAACTCAAAATTTTCGCTGTTTTATGCTCGAAACGAATAACTAGAACGGCCCAGGGGAAAAGTGCGCATACCGTTGTAATCGGGCGAGTTTCTACTTTCAAATGCAACAGAAATTTTGCGGATTGGTCAATCCGTTCGCGAGATATGGCAGTTTGGAGGTAAGAAACGCTTGAGAAACGCAAAATTTTCGCAGTTCTGATGCTCGAAACGAATAACTAGAACGGCCTAGGAGAAGACTGCGCATACCGTTGTAATCGGGCGAGTTTCTACTTTCAAATGCAACAGAAATTTTGCGGATTGGTCAATCCGTTCGCGAGATATGGCAGTTTGGAGGTAAGAAACGCTTGAGGAACTCAAAATTTTCGCAGTTCTGATGCTCGAAACGAATGACTAGAACGGCCTAGGGGAAAAGTGTGCATACCGTTGTAATGGGGCGAGTTTCTACTTTCAGATGCAACAGAAATTTTGCGGA
The DNA here is from genome assembly GCF_051014685.1 of Ptiloglossa arizonensis. Lineage (NCBI taxonomy): Eukaryota > Metazoa > Arthropoda > Insecta > Hymenoptera > Colletidae > Ptiloglossa > Ptiloglossa arizonensis. Next base: position 154,467 of record NW_027478832.1, on the reverse strand, counting down.
TTGATCAATCCGTTCGCGAGATATGGCAGTTTGGAGATAAGAAACGCTTTAGAAACTCAAAATTTTCGCAGTTCTGATGCTCGAAACGAATAACTGGAATGGCCAAGGGGAAAACTACACATACCGTTGTAATCGGGCGAGTTTCTACTTTCAGATGCAACAGAAATTTTGCGGATTGGTCAATCCGTTCGCGAGATATGGCAGTTTGGAGATAAGAAACGCTTTAGAAACTCAAAATTTTCGCAGTTTTATGCTCGAAACGAATAACTAGAACGGCCCAGGGGAAAAGTGCGCATACCGTTGTAATCGGGCGAGTTTCTACTTTCAAATGCAACAGAAATTTTGCGGATTGGTCAATCCGTTCGCGAGATATGGCAGTTTGGAGGTAAGAAACGCTTGAGAAACTCAAAATTTTCGCAGTTCTGATGCTCGAAACGAATAACTAGAACGGCCCAGGGGGAAAGTGCGCATACCGTTGTAATCGGCCGAGCTTCTACTTTCAAATGCAACAGGAATTTTGCGGATTGGTCAATCCGTTCGCGAGATATGGCAGTTTCGAGGTAAGAAACGCTTGAGAAACTCAAAATTTTCGCAGTTTTATGCTCGAAACGAATAACTAGAGCGGCCCAGGGGAAAAGTGCGCATACCGTTGTAATCGGGCGAGTTTCTACTTTCAAATGCAACAGAAATTTTGCGGATTGGTCAATCCGTTCGCGAGATGTGGCAGTTTGGAGGTAAGAAACGCTTGAGAAACTCAAAATTTTCGCAGTTCTGATGCTCGAAACGAATGACTAGAACGGCCTAGGGGAAAAGTGTGCATACCGTTGTAATGGGGCGAGTTTCTACTTTCAGATGCAACAGAAATTTTGCGGATTGATCAATCCGTTCGCGAGATATGGCAGTTTGGAGGTAAGAAACGCTTGAGAAACTCAAAATTTTCGCAGTTCTGATGCTCGAAACGAATAACTAGAACGGCCTAGGAGAAGAGTGCGCATACCGTTGTAATCGGGCGAGTTTCTACTTTCAAATGCAACAGAAATTTTGCGGATTGGTCAATTCGTTCGCGAGATATGGCAGTTTGGAGGTAAGAAACGCTTGAGGAACTCAAAATTTTCGCAGTTCTGATGCTCGAAACGAATAACTAGAACGGCCCAGGGGGAAAGTGCGCTTACCGTTGTAATCGGCCGAGTTTCTACTTTCAAATGCAACAGGAATTTTGCGGATTGGTCAATCCGTTCGTGAGATATGGCAGTTTGGATGTAAGAAACGCTTGAGAAACTCAAAATTTTCGCAGTTCTGATGCTCGAAACGAATAACTAGAACGGCCCAGGGGGAAAGTGCGCATACCGTTGTAATCGGCCGAGCTTCTACTTTCAAATGCAACAGGAATTTTGCGGATTGGTCAATCCGTTCGCGAGATATGGCAGTTTCGAGGTAAGAAACGCTTGAGAAACTCAAAATTTTCGCAGTTTTATGCTCGAAACGAATAACTAGAGCGGCCCAGGGGAAAAGTGCGCATACCATTGTAATCGGGCGAGTTTCTACTTTCAAATGCAACAGAAATTTTGCGGAGTGGTCAATCCGTTCGCGAGATGTGGCAGTTTGGAGGTAAGAAACGCTTGAGAAACTCAAAATTTTCGCAGTTCTGATGCTCGAAACGAATGACTAGAACGGCCTAGGGGAAAAGTGTGCATACCGTTGTAATCGGGCGAGTTTCTACTTTCAGATGCAACACAAATTTTGCGGATTGATCAATCCGTTCGCGAGATATGGCACTTTGGAGATAAGAAACGCTTTAGAAACTCAAAATTTTCGCTGTTTTATGCTCGAAACGAATAACTAGAACGGCCTAGGAGAAGACTGCGCATACCGTTGTAATCGGGCGAGATTCTACTTTCAAATGCAACAGAAATTTTGCGGATTGGTCAATCCGTTCGCGAGATATGGCAGTTTGGAGGTAAGAAACGCTTGAGGAACTCAAAATTTTCGCAGTTCTGATGCTCGAAACGAATGACTAGAACGGCCTAGGGGAAAAGTGTGCATACCGTTGTAATGGGGCGAGTTTCTACTTTCAGATGCAACAGAAATTTTGCGGATTGATCAATCCGTTCGCGAGATATGGCAGTTTGGAGATAAGAAACGCTTTAGAAACTCAAAATTTTCGCAGTTCTGATGCTCGAAACGAATAACTGGAATGGCCAAGGGGAAAACTACACATACCGTTGTAATCGGGCGAGTTTCTACTTTCAGATGCAACAGAAATTTTGCGGATTGGTCAATCCGTTCGCGAGATATGGCAGGTTGGAGGTAAGAAACGCTTTAGAAACTCAAAATTTTCGCAGTTTTATGCTCGAAACGAATAACTAGAACGGCCCAGGGGAAAAGTGCGCATACCGTTGAAATCGGGCGAGTTTCTACTTTCAAATGCAACAGAAATTTTGCGGATTGGTCAATCCGTTCGCGAGATATGGCAGTTTGGAGGTAAGAAACGCTTGAGAAACTCAAAATTTTCGCAGTTCTGATGCTCGAAACGAATAACTAGAACGGCCTAGGAGAAGACTGCGCATACCGTTGTAATCGGGCGAGTTTCTACTTTCAAATGCAACAGAAATTTTGCGGATTGGTCAATCCGTTCGCGAGATATGGCAGTTTGGAGGTAAGAAACGCTTGAGGAACTCAAAATTTTCGCAGTTCTGATGCTCGAAACGAATGACTAGAACGGCCCAGGGGAAAAGTGCGCATACCGTTGTAATCGGGCGAGTTTCTACTTTCAAATGCAACAGAAATTTTGCGGATTGGTCAATCCGTTCGCGAGATATGGCAGGTTGGAGGTAAGAAACGCTTGAGAAACTCAAAATTTTCGCAGTTCTGATGCTCGAAACGAATAACTGGAATGGCCAAGGGGAAAACTACACATACCGTTGTAATCGGGCGAGTTTCTACTTTCAGATGCAACAGAAATTTTGCGGATTGGTCAATCCGTTCGCGAGATATGGCAGGTTGGAGGTAAGAAACGCTTTAGAAACTCAAAATTTTCGCAGTTTTATGCTCGAAACGAATGACCAGAACGGCCTAGGGGAAAAGTGCGCATACCGTTGTAATCGGCCGAGTTTCTACTTTCAAATGCAACAGGAATTTTGCGGATTGGTCAATCCGTTCGCGAGATATGGCAGTTTCGAGGTAAGAAACGCTTGAGAAACTCAAAATTTTCGCAGTTTTATGCTCGAAACGAATAACTAGAACGGCCCAGGGGAAAAGTGCGCATACCGTTGTAATCGGGCGAGTTTCTACTTTCAAATGCAACAGGAATTTTGGGGATTGGTCAATCCGTTCGCGAGATATGGCAGGTTGAAGGTAAGAAACGCTTTAGAAACTCAAAATTTTCGCAGTTTTATGCTCGAAACGAATAACTAGAACGGCCAAGGGGAAAAGTGCGCATACCTTTGTAATCGGGCGAGTTTCTACTTTCAAATGCAACAGAAATTTTGCGGATTGGTCAATCCGTTCGCGAGATATGGCAGTTTGGAGATAAGAAACGCTTGAGAAACTCAAAATTTTCGCAGTTCTGGTGCTCGAAACGTATAACTGGAACGGTGTAGGGGAAAACTACACATACCGTTGTAATCAGGCGAGTTTCTACTTTCAAATGCAACAGAAATTTTGCGGATTGGTCAATCCGTTCGCGAGATATGGCAGTTTGGACGTAAGAAACGCTTGAGAAACTCAAAATTTTCGCAGTTTTATGCTCGAAACGAATAACTAGAGAGGCCCAGGGGAAAAGTGCGCATACCGTTGTAATCGGGCGAGTTTCTACTTTCAAATGCAACAGAAATTTTGCGGATTGGTCAATCCGTTCGCGAGATATGGCCGTTTGGATGTAAGAAACGCTTTAGAAACTCAAAATTTTCGCAGCTTTATGCTCGAAACGAATAACTAGAACGGCCCAGGGGAAGAGTGCGCATACCGTTGTGATCGGGCGAGTTTCTACTTTCAAATGCAACAGAAATTTTGCGGATTGGTCAATCCGTTCGCGAGTTATGGCAGTTTGGATGTAAGAAACGCTTGAGAAACTCAAAATTTTCGCAGTTCTGATGCTCGAAACGAATAACTAGAAAGGCCCAGGAGAAGAGTGCGCATACCGTTGTGATCGGGCGAGTTTCTACTTTCAAATGCAACAGAAATTTTGCGGATTGGTCAATCCGTTCGCGAGATATGGCAGTTTGGAGGTAAGAAACGCTTGAGAAACTCAAAATTTTCGCAGTTCTGATGCTCGAAACGAATAACTAGAACGGCCCAGGGGAAAAGTGCCCATACCGTTGTAATCGGGCGAGTTTCTACTTTCAAATGCAACAGAAATTTTGCGGATTGGTCAATCCGTTCGCGAGATATGGCAGGTTGGATGTAAGAAACGCTTGAGAAACTCAAAATTTTCGCAGTTCTGATGCTCGAAACGAATAACTGGAATGGCCAAGGGGAAAACTACACATACCGTTGTAATCGGGCGAGTTTCTACTTTCAGATGCAACAGAAATTTTGCGGATTGGTCAATCCGTTCGCGAGATATGGCAGGTTGGAGGTAAGAAACGCTTTAGAAACTCAAAATTTTCGCAGTTTTATGCTCGAAACGAATGACTAGAACGGCCTAGGGGAAAAGTGCGCATACCGTTGTAATCGGCCGAGTTTCTACTTTCAAATGCAACAGGAATTTTGCGGATTGGTCAATCCGTTCGCGAGATATGGCAGTTACGAGGTAAGAAACGCTTGAGAAACTCAAAATTTTCGCAGTTTTATGCTCGAAACGAATAACTAGAGCGGCCCAGGGGAAAAGTGCGCATACCGTTGTAATCGGGCGAGTTTCTACTTTCAAATGCAACAGAAATTTTGCGGATTGGTCAATCCGTTCGCGAGATATGGCAGTTTGGATGTAAGAAACGCTTGAGAAACTCAAAATTTTCGCAGTTCTGATGCTCGAAACGAATAACTAGAACGGCCCAGGGGAAAAGTGCGCATACCGTTGTAATCGGGCGAGTTTCTACTTTCAAATGCAACAGAAATTTTGCGGATTGGTCAATCCGTTCGCGAGATATGGCAGTTTGGAGATAAGAAACGCTTGAGAAACTCAAAATTTTCGCAGTTCTGATGCTCGAAACGAATAACTAGAAAGGCCCAGGAGAAGAGTGCGCATACCGTTGTGATCGGGCGAGTTTCTACTTTCAAATGCAACAGAAATTTTGCGGATTGGTCAATCCGTTCGCGAGATATGGCAGTTTGGAGGTAAGAAACGCTTGAGAAACTCAAAATTTTCGCAGTTCTGATGCTCGAAACGAATAACTAGAACGGCCCAGGGGAAAAGTGCCCATACCGTTGTAATCGGGCGAGTTTCTACTTTCAAATGCAACAGAAATTTTGCGGATTGGTCAATCCGTTCGCGAGATATGGCAGGTTGGAGGTAAGAAACGCTTGAGAAACTCAAAATTTTCGCAGTTCTGATGCTCGAAACGAATAACTGGAATGGCCAAGGGGAAAACTACACATACCGTTGTAATCGGGCGAGTTTCTACTTTCAGATGCAACAGAAATTTTGCGGATTGGTCAATCCGTTCGCGAGATATGGCAGGTTGGAGGTAAGAAACGCTTTAGAAACTCAAAATTTTCGCAGTTTTATGCTCGAAACGAATGACTAGAACGGCCTAGGGGAAAAGTGCGCATACCGTTGTAATCGGGCGAGTTTCTACTTTCAAATGCAACAGGAATTTTGCGGATTGGTCAATCCGTTCGCGAGATATGGCAGTTTCGAGGTAAGAAACGCTTGAGAAACTCAAAATTTTCGCAGTTTTATGCTCGAAACGAATAACTAGAGCGGCCCAGGGGAAAAGTGCGCATACCCTTGAAATCGGGCGAGTTTCTACTTTCAAATGCAACAGAAATTTTGCGGAGTGGTCAATCCGTTCGCGAGATGTGGCAGTTTGGATGTAAGAAACGCTTGAGAAACTCAAAATTTTCGCAGTTCTGATGCTCGAAACGAATGACTAGAACGGCCTAGGGGAAAAGTGTGCATACCGTTGTAATGGGGCGAGTTTCTACTTTCAGATGCAGCAGAAATTTTGCGGATTGATCAATCCGTTCGCGAGATATGGCAGTTTGGAGATAAGAAACGCTTTAGAAACTCAAAATTTTCGCAGTTTTATGCTCGAAACGAATAACTAGAACGGCCCAGGGGAAAAGTGCGCATACCGTTGTAATCGGGCGAGTTTCTACTTTCAAATGCAACAGGAATTTTGCGGATTGGTCAATCCGTTCGCGAGATATGGCTGGTTGGAGGTAAGAAACGCTTTAGAAACTCAAAATTTTCGCAGTTTTATGCTCGAAACGAATAACTAGAACGGCCAAGGGGAAAAGTGCGCATACCTTTGTAATCGGGCGAGTTTCTACTTTCAAATGCAACAGAAATTTTGCGGATTGGTCAATCCGTTCGCGAGATATGGCAGTTTGGATGTAAGAAACGCTTGAGAAACTCAAAATTTTCGCAGTTCTGATGCTCGAAACGAATAACTAGAACGGCCCAGGAGAAGAGTGCGCATACCGTTGTGATCGGGCGAGTTTCTACTTTCAAATGCAACAGAAATTTTGCGGATTGGTCAATCCGTTCGCGAGATATGGCAGTTTGGAGGTAAGAAACGCTTGAGAAACTCAAAATTTTCGCAGTTCTGATGCTCGAAACGAATAACTAGAACGGCCCAGGGGAAAAGTGCGCATACCGTTGTAATCGGGCGAGTTTCTACTTTCAAATGCAACAGAAATTTTGCGGATTGGTCAATCCGTTCGCGAGATATGGCAGGTTGGAGGTAAGAAACGCTTGAGAAACTCAAAATTTTCGCAGTTCTGATGCTCGAAACGAATAACTGGAATGGCCAAGGGGAAAACTACACATACCGTTGTAATCGGGCGAGTTTCTACTTTCAGATGCAACAGAAATTTTGCGGATTGGTCAATCCGTTCGCGAGATATGGCAGGTTGGAGGTAAGAAACGCTTTAGAAACTCAAAATTTTCGCAGTTTTATGCTCGAAACGAATGACTAGAACGGCCTAGGGGAAAAGTGCGCATACCGTTGTAATCGGCCGAGTTTCTACTTTCAAATGCAACAGGAATTTTGCGGATTGGTCAATCCGTTCGCGAGATATGGCAGTTACGAGGTAAGAAACGCTTGAGAAACTCAAAATTTTCGCAGTTTTATGCTCGAAACGAATAACTAGAGCGGCCCAGGGGAAAAGTGCGCATACCGTTGTAATCGGGCGAGTTTCTACTTTCAAATGCAACAGAAATTTTGCGGATTGGTCAATCCGTTCGCGAGATATGGCAGTTTGGATGTAAGAAACGCTTGAGAAACTCAAAATTTTCGCAGTTCTGATGCTCGAAACGAATAACTAGAACGGCCCAGGGGAAAAGTGCGCATACCGTTGTAATCGGGCGAGTTTCTACTTTCAAATGCAACAGGAATTTTGCGGATTGGTCAATCCGTTCGCGAGATATGGCAGTTTCGAGGTAAGAAACGCTTGAGAAACTCAAAATTTTCGCAGTTTTATGCTCGAAACGAATAACTAGAGCGGCCCAGGGGAAAAGTGCGCATACCCTTGAAATCGGGCGAGTTTCTACTTTCAAATGCAACAGAAATTTTGCGGAGTGGTCAATCCGTTCGCGAGATGTGGCAGTTTGGATGTAAGAAACGCTTGAGAAACTCAAAATTTTCGCAGTTCTGATGCTCGAAACGAATGACTAGAACGGCCTAGGGGAAAAGTGTGCATACCGTTGTAATGGGGCGAGTTTCTACTTTCAGATGCAGCAGAAATTTTGCGGATTGATCAATCCGTTCGCGAGATATGGCAGTTTGGAGATAAGAAACGCTTTAGAAACTCAAAATTTTCGCAGTTTTATGCTCGAAACGAATAACTAGAACGGCCCAGGGGAAAAGTGCGCATACCGTTGTAATCGGGCGAGTTTCTACTTTCAAATGCAACAGGAATTTTGCGGATTGGTCAATCCGTTCGCGAGATATGGCTGGTTGGAGGTAAGAAACGCTTTAGAAACTCAAAATTTTCGCAGTTTTATGCTCGAAACGAATAACTAGAACGGCCAAGGGGAAAAGTGCGCATACCTTTGTAATCGGGCGAGTTTCTACTTTCAAATGCAACAGAAATTTTGCGGATTGGTCAATCCGTTCGCGAGATATGGCAGTTTGGATGTAAGAAACGCTTGAGAAACTCAAAATTTTCGCAGTTCTGATGCTCGAAACGAATAACTAGAACGGCCCAGGAGAAGAGTGCGCATACCGTTGTGATCGGGCGAGTTTCTACTTTCAAATGCAACAGAAATTTTGCGGATTGGTCAATCCGTTCGCGAGATATGGCAGTTTGGAGGTAAGAAACGCTTGAGAAACTCAAAATTTTCGCAGTTCTGATGCTCGAAACGAATAACTAGAACGGCCCAGGGGAAAAGTGCGCATACCGTTGTAATCGGGCGAGTTTCTACTTTCAAATGCAACAGAAATTTTGCGGATTGGTCAATCCGTTCGCGAGATATGGCAGGTTGGAGGTAAGAAACGCTTGAGAAACTCAAAATTTTCGCAGTTCTGATGCTCGAAACGAATAACTGGAATGGCCAAGGGGAAAACTACACATACCGTTGTAATCGGGCGAGTTTCTACTTTCAGATGCAACAGAAATTTTGCGGATTGGTCAATCCGTTCGCGAGATATGGCAGGTTGGAGGTAAGAAACGCTTTAGAAACTCAAAATTTTCGCAGTTTTATGCTCGAAACGAATGACTAGAACGGCCTAGGGGAAAAGTGCGCATACCGTTGTAATCGGCCGAGTTTCTACTTTCAAATGCAACAGGAATTTTGCGGATTGGTCAATCCGTTCGCGAGATATGGCAGTTTCGAGGTAAGAAACGCTTGAGAAACTCAAAATTTTCACAGTTTTATGCTCGAAACGAATAACTAGAGCGGCCCAGGGGAAAAGTGCGCATACCGTTGTAATCGGGCGAGTTTCTACTTTCAAATGCAACAGAAATTTTGCGGATTGGTCAATCCGTTCGCGAGATGTGGCAGTTTGGAGGTAAGAAACGCTTGAGAAACTCAAAATTTTCGCAGTTCTGATGCTCGAAACGAATGACTAGAACGGCCTAGGGGAAAAGTGTGCATACCGTTGTAATGGGGCGAGTTTCTACTTTCAGATGCAACAGAAATTTTGCGGATTGATCAATCCGTTCGCGAGATATGGCAGTTTGGAGATAAGAAACGCTTTAGAAACTCAAAATTTTCGCAGTTTTATGCTCGAAACGAATAACTAGAACGGCCCAGGGGAAAAGTGCGCATACCGTTGTAATCGGGCGAGTTTCTACTTTCAAATGCAACAGGAATTTTGCGGATTGGTCAATCCGTTCGCGAGATATGGCAGGTTGGAGGTAAGAAACGCTTTAGAAACTCAAAATTTTCGCAGTTTTATGCTCGAAACGAATAACTAGAACGGCCAAGGGGAAAAGTGCGCATACCTTTGTAATCGGGCGAGTTTCTACTTTCAAATGCAACAGAAATTTTGCGGATTGGTCAATCCGTTCGCGAGATATGGCAGTTTGGAGATAAGAAACGCTTGAGAAACTCAAAATTTTCGCAGTTCTGGTGCTCGAAACGTATAACTGGAACGGTGTAGGGGAAAACTACACATACCGTTGTAATCAGGCGAGTTTCTACTTTCAAATGCAACAGAAATTTTGCGGATTGGTCAATCCGTTCGCGAGATATGGCAGTTTGGAGGTAAGAAACGCTTGAGAAACTCAAAATTTTCGCAGTTTTATGCTCGAAACGAATAACTAGAGAGGCCCAGGGGAAAAGTGCCCATACCGTTGTAATCGGGCGAGTTTCTACTTTCAAATGCAACAGAAATTTTGCGGATTGGTCAATCCGTTCGCGAGATATGGCAGGTTGGAGGTAAGAAACGCTTGAGAAACTCAAAATTTTCGCAGTTCTGATGCTCGAAACGAATAACTAGAGCGGCCCAGGGGAAAAGTGCGCATACCCTTGAAATCGGGCGAGTTTCTACTTTCAAATGCAACAGAAATTTTGCGGATTGGTCAATCCGTTCGCGAGATATGGCAGTTTGGAGATAAGAAACGCTTGAGAAACTCAAAATTTTCGCAGTTCTGATGCTCGAAACGAATAACTAGAAAGGCCCAGGAGAAGAGTGCGCATACCGTTGTGATCGGGCGAGTTTCTACTTTCAAATGCAACAGAAATTTTGCGGATTGGTCAATCCGTTCGCGAGATATGGCAGTTTGGAGGTAAGAAACGCTTGAGAAACTCAAAATTTTCGCAGTTCTGATGCTCGAAACGAATAACTAGAACGGCCCAGGGGAAAAGTGCCCATACCGTTGTAATCGGGCGAGTTTCTACTTTCAAATGCAACAGAAATTTTGCGGATTGGTCAATCCGTTCGCGAGATATGGCAGGTTGGAGGTAAGAAACGCTTGAGAAACTCAAAATTTTCGCAGTTCTGATGCTCGAAACGAATAACTGGAATGGCCAAGGGGAAAACTACACATACCGTTGTAATCGGGCGAGTTTCTACTTTCAGATGCAACAGAAATTTTGCGGATTGGTCAATCCGTTCGCGAGATATGGCAGGTTGGAGGTAAGAAACGCTTTAGAAACTCAAAATTTTCGCAGTTTTATGCTCGAAACGAATGACTAGAACGGCCTAGGGGAAAAGTGCGCATACCGTTGTAATCGGCCGAGTTTCTACTTTCAAATGCAACAGGAATTTTGCGGATTGGTCAATCCGTTCGCGAGATATGGCAGTTACGAGGTAAGAAACGCTTGAGAAACTCAAAATTTTCGCAGTTTTATGCTCGAAACGAATAACTAGAGCGGCCCAGGGGAAAAGTGCGCATACCGTTGTAATCGGGCGAGTTTCTACTTTCAAATGCAACAGAAATTTTGCGGATTGGTCAATCCGTTCGCGAGATATGGCAGTTTGGATGTAAGAAACGCTTGAGAAACTCAAAATTTTCGCAGTTCTGATGCTCGAAACGAATAACTAGAACGGCCCAGGGGAAAAGTGCGCATACCGTTGTAATCGGGCGAGTTTCTACTTTCAAATGCAACAGGAATTTTGCGGATTGGTCAATCCGTTCGCGAGATATGGCAGTTTCGAGGTAAGAAACGCTTGAGAAACTCAAAATTTTCGCAGTTTTATGCTCGAAACGAATAACTAGAGCGGCCCAGGGGAAAAGTGCGCATACCCTTGAAATCGGGCGAGTTTCTACTTTCAAATGCAACAGAAATTTTGCGGAGTGGTCAATCCGTTCGCGAGATGTGGCAGTTTGGATGTAAGAAACGCTTGAGAAACTCAAAATTTTCGCAGTTCTGATGCTCGAAACGAATGACTAGAACGGCCTAGGGGAAAAGTGTGCATACCGTTGTAATGGGGCGAGTTTCTACTTTCAGATGCAGCAGAAATTTTGCGGATTGATCAATCCGTTCGCGAGATATGGCAGTTTGGAGATAAGAAACGCTTTAGAAACTCAAAATTTTCGCAGTTTTATGCTCGAAACGAATAACTAGAACGGCCCAGGGGAAAAGTGCGCATACCGTTGTAATCGGGCGAGTTTCTACTTTCAAATGCAACAGGAATTTTGCGGATTGGTCAATCCGTTCGCGAGATATGGCTGGTTGGAGGTAAGAAACGCTTTAGAAACTCAAAATTTTCGCAGTTTTATGCTCGAAACGAATAACTAGAACGGCCAAGGGGAAAAGTGCGCATACCTTTGTAATCGGGCGAGTTTCTACTTTCAAATGCAACAGAAATTTTGCGGATTGGTCAATCCGTTCGCGAGATATGGCAGTTTGGATGTAAGAAACGCTTGAGAAACTCAAAATTTTCGCAGTTCTGATGCTCGAAACGAATAACTAGAACGGCCCAGGAGAAGAGTGCGCATACCGTTGTGATCGGGCGAGTTTCTACTTTCAAATGCAACAGAAATTTTGCGGATTGGTCAATCCGTTCGCGAGATATGGCAGTTTGGATGTAAGAAACGCTTGAGAAACTCAAAATTTTCGCAGTTCTGATGCTCGAAACGAATAACTAGAACGGCCCAGGGGAAAAGTGCGCATACCGTTGTAATCGGGCGAGTTTCTACTTTCAAATGCAACAGGAATTTTGCGGATTGGTCAATCCGTTCGCGAGATATGGCAGTTTCGAGGTAAGAAACGCTTGAGAAACTCAAAATTTTCGCAGTTTTATGCTCGAAACGAATAACTAGAGCGGCCCAGGGGAAAAGTGCGCATACCCTTGAAATCGGGCGAGTTTCTACTTTCAAATGCAACAGAAATTTTGCGGAGTGGTCAATCCGTTCGCGAGATGTGGCAGTTTGGATGTAAGAAACGCTTGAGAAACTCAAAATTTTCGCAGTTCTGATGCTCGAAACGAATGACTAGAACGGCCTAGGGGAAAAGTGTGCATACCGTTGTAATGGGGCGAGTTTCTACTTTCAGATGCAGCAGAAATTTTGCGGATTGATCAATCCGTTCGCGAGATATGGCAGTTTGGAGATAAGAAACGCTTTAGAAACTCAAAATTTTCGCAGTTTTATGCTCGAAACGAATAACTAGAACGGCCCAGGGGAAAAGTGCGCATACCGTTGTAATCGGGCGAGTTTCTACTTTCAAATGCAACAGGAATTTTGCGGATTGGTCAATCCGTTCGCGAGATATGGCTGGTTGGAGGTAAGAAACGCTTTAGAAACTCAAAATTTTCGCAGTTTTATGCTCGAAACGAATAACTAGAACGGCCAAGGGGAAAAGTGCGCATACCTTTGTAATCGGGCGAGTTTCTACTTTCAAATGCAACAGAAATTTTGCGGATTGGTCAATCCGTTCGCGAGATATGGCAGTTTGGATGTAAGAAACGCTTGAGAAACTCAAAATTTTCGCAGTTCTGATGCTCGAAACGAATAACTAGAACGGCCCAGGAGAAGAGTGCGCATACCGTTGTGATCGGGCGAGTTTCTACTTTCAAATGCAACAGAAATTTTGCGGATTGGTCAATCCGTTCGCGAGATATGGCAGTTTGGAGGTAAGAAACGCTTGAGAAACTCAAAATTTTCGCAGTTCTGATGCTCGAAACGAATAACTAGAACGGCCCAGGGGAAAAGTGCGCATACCTTTGTAATCGGGCGAGTTTCTACTTTCAAATGCAACAGAAATTTTGCGGATTGGTCAATCCGTTCGCGAGATATGGCAGGTTGGAGGTAAGAAACGCTTGAGAAACTCAAAATTTTCGCAGTTCTGATGCTCGAAACGAATAACTGGAATGGCCAAGGGGAAAACTACACATACCGTTGTAATCGGGCGAGTTTCTACTTTCAGATGCAACAGAAATTTTGCGGATTGGTCAATCCGTTCGCGAGATATGGCAGGTTGGAGGTAAGAAACGCTTTAGAAACTCAAAATTTTCGCAGTTTTATGCTCGAAACGAATGACTAGAACGGCCTAGGGGAAAAGTGCGCATACCGTTGTAATCGGCCGAGTTTCTACTTTCAAATGCAACAGGAATTTTGCGGATTGGTCAATCCGTTCGCGAGATATGGCAGTTTCGAGGTAAGAAACGCTTGAGAAACTCAAAATTTTCACAGTTTTATGCTCGAAACGAATAACTAGAGCGGCCCAGGGGAAAAGTGCGCATACCGTTGTAATCGGGCGAGTTTCTACTTTCAAATGCAACAGAAATTTTGCGGATTGGTCAATCCGTTCGCGAGATGTGGCAGTTTGGAGGTAAGAAACGCTTGAGAAACTCAAAATTTTCGCAGTTCTGATGCTCGAAACGAATGACTAGAACGGCCTAGGGGAAAAGTGTGCATACCGTTGTAATGGGGCGAGTTTCTACTTTCAGATGCAACAGAAATTTTGCGGATTGATCAATCCGTTCGCGAGATATGGCAGTTTGGAGATAAGAAACGCTTTAGAAACTCAAAATTTTCGCAGTTTTATGCTCGAAACGAATAACTAGAACGGCCCAGGGGAAAAGTGCGCATACCGTTGTAATCGGGCGAGTTTCTACTTTCAAATGCAACAGGAATTTTGCGGATTGGTCAATCCGTTCGCGAGATATGGCAGGTTGGAGGTAAGAAACGCTTTAGAAACTCAAAATTTTCGCAGTTTTATGCTCGAAACGAATAACTAGAACGGCCAAGGGGAAAAGTGCGCATACCTTTGTAATCGGGCGAGTTTCTACTTTCAAATGCAACAGAAATTTTGCGGATTGGTCAATCCGTTCGCGAGATATGGCAGTTTGGAGGTAAGAAACGCTTGAGAAACTCAAAATTTTCGCAGTTTTATGCTCGAAACGAATAACTAGAGAGGCCCAGGGGAAAAGTGCGCATACCGTTGTAATCGGGCGAGTTTCTACTTTCAAATGCAACAGAAATTTTGCGGATTGGTCAATCCGTTCGCGAGATATGGCCGTTTGGATGTAAGAAACGCTTTAGAAACTCAAAATTTTCGCAGCTTTATGCTCGAAACGAATAACTAGAACGGCCCAGGGGAAGAGTGCGCATACCGTTGTGATCGGGCGAGTTTCTACTTTCAAATGCAACAGAAATTTTGCGGATTGGTCAATCCGTTCGCGAGATATGGCAGGTTGGAGGTAAGAAACGCTTGAGAAACTCAAAATTTTCGCAGTTCTGATGCTCGAAACGAATAACTGGAATGGCCAAGGGGAAAAGTGCGCATACCTTTGTAATCGGGCGAGTTTCTACTTTCAAATGCAACAGAAATTTTGCGGATTGGTCAATCCGTTCGCGAGATATTGCAGTTTGGATGTAAGAAACGCTTGAGAAACTCAAAATTTTCGCAGTTCTGATGCTCGAAACGAATAACTAGAACGGCCCAGGAGAAGAGTGCGCATACCGTTGTGATCGGGCGAGTTTCTACTTTCAAATACAACAGAAATTTTGCGGATTGGTCAATCCGTTCGCGAGATATGGCAGTTTCGAGGTAAGAAACGCTTGAGAAACTCAAAATTTTCACAGTTTTATGCTCGAAACGAATAACTAGAGCGGCCCAGGGGAAAAGTGCGCATACCGTTGTAATCGGGCGAGTTTCTACTTTCAAATGCAACAGAAATTTTGCGGATTGGTCAATCCGTTCGCGAGATGTGGCAGTTTGGAGGTAAGAAACGCTTGAGAAACTCAAAATTTTCGCAGTTCTGATGCTCGAAACGAATGACTAGAACGGCCTAGGGGAAAAGTGTGCATACCGTTGTAATGGGGCGAGTTTCTACTTTCAGATGCAACAGAAATTTTGCGGATTGATCAATCCGTTCGCGAGATATGGCAGTTTGGAGATAAGAAACGCTTTAGAAACTCAAAATTTTCGCAGTTTTATGCTCGAAACGAATAACTAGAACGGCCCAGGGGAAAAGTGCGCATACCGTTGTAATCGGGCGAGTTTCTACTTTCAAATGCAACAGGAATTTTGCGGATTGGTCAATCCGTTCGCGAGATATGGCAGGTTGGAGGTAAGAAACGCTTTAGAAACTCAAAATTTTCGCAGTTTTATGCTCGAAACGAATAACTAGAACGGCCAAGGGGAAAAGTGCGCATACCTTTGTAATCGGGCGAGTTTCTACTTTCAAATGCAACAGAAATTTTGCGGATTGGTCAATCCGTTCGCGAGATATGGCAGTTTGGAGGTAAGAAACGCTTGAGAAACTCAAAATTTTCGCAGTTTTATGCTCGAAACGAATAACTAGAGAGGCCCAGGGGAAAAGTGCGCATACCGTTGTAATCGGGCGAGTTTCTACTTTCAAATGCAACAGAAATTTTGCGGATTGGTCAATCCGTTCGCGAGATATGGCCGTTTGGATGTAAGAAACGCTTTAGAAACTCAAAATTTTCGCAGCTTTATGCTCGAAACGAATAACTAGAACGGCCCAGGGGAAGAGTGCGCATACCGTTGTGATCGGGCGAGTTTCTACTTTCAAATGCAACAGAAATTTTGCGGATTGGTCAATCCGTTCGCGAGATATGGCAGGTTGGAGGTAAGAAACGCTTGAGAAACTCAAAATTTTCGCAGTTCTGGTGCTCGAAACGTATAACTGGAACGGTGTAGGGGAAAACTACACATACCGTTGTAATCAGGCGAGTTTCTACTTTCAAATGCAACAGAAATTTTGCGGATTGGTCAATCCGTTCGCGAGATATGGCAGTTTGGAGGTAAGAAACGCTTGAGAAACTCAAAATTTTCGCA
Organism: Ptiloglossa arizonensis; assembly: GCF_051014685.1. NCBI lineage: Eukaryota > Metazoa > Arthropoda > Insecta > Hymenoptera > Colletidae > Ptiloglossa > Ptiloglossa arizonensis. The sequence goes on along the minus strand of NW_027478832.1, from coordinate 138,167 downwards.
GTTTTATGCTCGAAACGAATAACTAGAGAGGCCCAGGGGAAAAGTGCGCATACCGTTGTAATCGGGCGAGTTTCTACTTTCAAATGCAACAGAAATTTTGCGGATTGGTCAATCCGTTCGCGAGATATGGCCGTTTGGATGTAAGAAACGCTTTAGAAACTCAAAATTTTCGCAGCTTTATGCTCGAAACGAATAACTAGAACGGCCCAGGGGAAGAGTGCGCATACCGTTGTGATCGGGCGAGTTTCTACTTTCAAATGCAACAGAAATTTTGCGGATTGGTCAATCCGTTCGCGAGATATGGCAGGTTGGAGGTAAGAAACGCTTGAGAAACTCAAAATTTTCGCAGTTCTGATGCTCGAAACGAATAACTGGAATGGCCAAGGGGAAAAGTGCGCATACCTTTGTAATCGGGCGAGTTTCTACTTTCAAATGCAACAGAAATTTTGCGGATTGGTCAATCCGTTCGCGAGATATTGCAGTTTGGATGTAAGAAACGCTTGAGAAACTCAAAATTTTCGCAGTTCTGATGCTCGAAACGAATAACTAGAACGGCCCAGGAGAAGAGTGCGCATACCGTTGTGATCGGGCGAGTTTCTACTTTCAAATACAACAGAAATTTTGCGGATTGGTCAATCCGTTCGCGAGATATGGCAGTTTGGAGGTAAGAAACGCTTGAGAAACTCAAAATTTTCGCAGTTCTGATGCTCGAAACGAATAACTAGAACGGCCCAGGGGAAAAGTGCGCATACCGTTGTAATCGGGCGAGTTTCTACTTTCAAATGCAACAGAAATTTTGCGGATTGGTCAATCCGTTCGCGAGATATGGCCGTTTGGATGTAAGAAACGCTTTAGAAACTCAAAATTTTCGCAGCTTTATGCTCGAAACGAATAACTAGAACGGCCCAGGGGAAGAGTGCGCATACCGTTGTGATCGGGCGAGTTTCTACTTTCAAATGCAACAGAAATTTTGCGGATTGGTCAATCCGTTCGCGAGTTATGGCAGTTTGGATGTAAGAAACGCTTGAGAAACTCAAAATTTTCGCAGTTCTGATGCTCGAAACGAATAACTAGAAAGGCCCAGGAGAAGAGTGCGCATACCGTTGTGATCGGGCGAGTTTCTACTTTCAAATGCAACAGAAATTTTGCGGATTGGTCAATCCGTTCGCGAGATATGGCAGTTTGGAGGTAAGAAACGCTTGAGAAACTCAAAATTTTCGCAGTTCTGATGCTCGAAACGAATAACTAGAACGGCCCAGGGGAAAAGTACCCATACCGTTGTAATCGGGCGAGTTTCTACTTTCAAATGCAACAGAAATTTTGCGGATTGGTCAATCCGTTCGCGAGATATGGCAGGTTGGAGGTAAGAAACGCTTGAGAAACTCAAAATTTTCGCAGTTCTGATGCTCGAAACGAATAACTGGAATGGCCAAGGGGAAAACTACACATACCGTTGTAATCGGGCGAGTTTCTACTTTCAGATGCAACAGAAATTTTGCGGATTGGTCAATCCGTTCGCGAGATATGGCAGGTTGGAGGTAAGAAACGCTTTAGAAACTCAAAATTTTCGCAGTTTTATGCTCGAAACGAATGACTAGAACGGCCTAGGGGAAAAGTGCGCATACCGTTGTAATCGGCCGAGTTTCTACTTTCAAATGCAACAGGAATTTTGCGGATTGGTCAATCCGTTCGCGAGATATGGCAGTTACGAGGTAAGAAACGCTTGAGAAACTCAAAATTTTCGCAGTTTTATGCTCGAAACGAATAACTAGAGCGGCCCAGGGGAAAAGTGCGCATACCGTTGTAATCGGGCGAGTTTCTACTTTCAAATGCAACAGAAATTTTGCGGATTGGTCAATCCGTTCGCGAGATATGGCAGTTTGGATGTAAGAAACGCTTGAGAAACTCAAAATTTTCGCAGTTCTGATGCTCGAAACGAATAACTAGAACGGCCCAGGGGAAAAGTGCGCATACCGTTGTAATCGGGCGAGTTTCTACTTTCAAATGCAACAGGAATTTTGCGGATTGGTCAATCCGTTCGCGAGATATGGCAGTTTCGAGGTAAGAAACGCTTGAGAAACTCAAAATTTTCGCAGTTTTATGCTCGAAACGAATAACTAGAGCGGCCCAGGGGAAAAGTGCGCATACCCTTGAAATCGGGCGAGTTTCTACTTTCAAATGCAACAGAAATTTTGCGGAGTGGTCAATCCGTTCGCGAGATGTGGCAGTTTGGATGTAAGAAACGCTTGAGAAACTCAAAATTTTCGCAGTTCTGATGCTCGAAACGAATGACTAGAACGGCCTAGGGGAAAAGTGTGCATACCGTTGTAATGGGGCGAGTTTCTACTTTCAGATGCAGCAGAAATTTTGCGGATTGATCAATCCGTTCGCGAGATATGGCAGTTTGGAGATAAGAAACGCTTTAGAAACTCAAAATTTTCGCAGTTTTATGCTCGAAACGAATAACTAGAACGGCCCAGGGGAAAAGTGCGCATACCGTTGTAATCGGGCGAGTTTCTACTTTCAAAGGCAACAGGAATTTTGCGGATTGGTCAATCCGTTCGCGAGATATGGCTGGTTGGAGGTAAGAAACGCTTTAGAAACTCAAAATTTTCGCAGTCTTATGCTCGAAACGAATAACTAGAACGGCCAAGGGGAAAAGTGCGCATACCTTTGTAATCGGGCGAGTTTCTACTTTCAAATGCAACAGAAATTTTGCGGATTGGTCAATCCGTTCGCGAGATATGGCAGTTTGGATGTAAGAAACGCTTGAGAAACTCAAAATTTTCGCAGTTCTGATGCTCGAAACGAATAACTAGAACGGCCCAGGAGAAGAGTGCGCATACCGTTGTGATCGGGCGAGTTTCTACTTTCAAATGCAACAGAAATTTTGCGGATTGGTCAATCCGTTCGCGAGATATGGCAGTTTGGAGGTAAGAAACGCTTGAGAAACTCAAAATTTTCGCAGTTCTGATGCTCGAAACGAATAACTAGAACGGCCCAGGGGAAAAGTGCGCATACCGTTGTAATCGGGCGAGTTTCTACTTTCAAATGCAACAGAAATTTTGCGGATTGGTCAATCCGTTCGCGAGATATGGCAGGTTGGAGGTAAGAAACGCTTGAGAAACTCAAAATTTTCGCAGTTCTGATGCTCGAAACGAATAACTGGAATGGCCAAGGGGAAAACTACACATACCGTTGTAATCGGGCGAGTTTCTACTTTCAGATGCAACAGAAATTTTGCGGATTGGTCAATCCGTTCGCGAGATATGGCAGGTTGGAGGTAAGAAACGCTTTAGAAACTCAAAATTTTCGCAGTTTTATGCTCGAAACGAATGACTAGAACGGCCTAGGGGAAAAGTGCGCATACCGTTGTAATCGGCCGAGTTTCTACTTTCAAATGCAACAGGAATTTTGCGGATTGGTCAATCCGTTCGCGAGATATGGCAGTTTCGAGGTAAGAAACGCTTGAGAAACTCAAAATTTTCACAGTTTTATGCTCGAAACGAATAACTAGAGCGGCCCAGGGGAAAAGTGCGCATACCGTTGTAATCGGGCGAGTTTCTACTTTCAAATGCAACAGAAATTTTGCGGATTGGTCAATCCGTTCGCGAGATGTGGCAGTTTGGAGGTAAGAAACGCTTGAGAAACTCAAAATTTTCGCAGTTCTGATGCTCGAAACGAATGACTAGAACGGCCTAGGGGAAAAGTGTGCATACCGTTGTAATGGGGCGAGTTTCTACTTTCAGATGCAACAGAAATTTTGCGGATTGATCAATCCGTTCGCGAGATATGGCAGTTTGGAGATAAGAAACGCTTTAGAAACTCAAAATTTTCGCAGTTTTATGCTCGAAACGAATAACTAGAACGGCCCAGGGGAAAAGTGCGCATACCGTTGTAATCGGGCGAGTTTCTACTTTCAAATGCAACAGGAATTTTGCGGATTGGTCAATCCGTTCGCGAGATATGGCAGGTTGGAGGTAAGAAACGCTTTAGAAACTCAAAATTTTCGCAGTTTTATGCTCGAAACGAATAACTAGAACGGCCAAGGGGAAAAGTGCGCATACCTTTGTAATCGGGCGAGTTTCTACTTTCAAATGCAACAGAAATTTTGCGGATTGGTCAATCCGTTCGCGAGATATGGCAGTTTGGAGATAAGAAACGCTTGAGAAACTCAAAATTTTCGCAGTTCTGGTGCTCGAAACGTATAACTGGAACGGTGTAGGGGAAAACTACACATACCGTTGTAATCAGGCGAGTTTCTACTTTCAAATGCAACAGAAATTTTGCGGATTGGTCAATCCGTTCGCGAGATATGGCAGTTTGGAGGTAAGAAACGCTTGAGAAACTCAAAATTTTCGCAGTTTTATGCTCGAAACGAATAACTAGAGAGGCCCAGGGGAAAAGTGCGCATACCGTTGTAATCGGGCGAGTTTCTACTTTCAAATGCAACAGAAATTTTGCGGATTGGTCAATCCGTTCGCGAGATATGGCCGTTTGGATGTAAGAAACGCTTTAGAAACTCAAAATTTTCGCAGCTTTATGCTCGAAACGAATAACTAGAACGGCCCAGGGGAAGAGTGCGCATACCGTTGTGATCGGGCGAGTTTCTACTTTCAAATGCAACAGAAATTTTGCGGATTGGTCAATCCGTTCGCGAGATATGGCAGTTTGGATGTAAGAAACGCTTGAGAAACTCAAAATTTTCGCAGTTCTGATGCTCGAAACGAATAACTAGAACGGCCCAGGAGAAGAGTGCGCATACCGTTGTGATCGGGCGAGTTTCTACTTTCAAATGCAACAGAAATTTTGCGGATTGGTCAATCCGTTCGCGAGATATGGCAGTTTGGAGGTAAGAAACGCTTGAGAAACTCAAAATTTTCGCAGTTCTGATGCTCGAAACGAATAACTAGAACGGCCCAGGGGAAAAGTGCGCATACCGTTGTAATCGGGCGAGTTTCTACTTTCAAATGCAACAGAAATTTTGCGGATTGGTCAATCCGTTCGCGAGATATGGCAGGTTGGAGGTAAGAAACGCTTGAGAAACTCAAAATTTTCACAGTTCTGATGCTCGAAACGAATAACTGGAATGGCCAAGGGGAAAACTACACATACCGTTGTAATCGGGCGAGTTTCTACTTTCAGATGCAACAGAAATTTTGCGGATTGGTCAATCCGTTCGCGAGATATGGCAGGTTGGAGGTAAGAAACGCTTTAGAAACTCAAAATTTTCGCAGTTTTATGCTCGAAACGAATGACTAGAACGGCCTAGGGGAAAAGTGCTCATACCGTTGTAATCGGCCGAGTTTCTACTTTAAAATGCAACAGGAATTTTGCGGATTGTTCAATCCGTTCGCGAGATATGGCAGTTTCGAGGTAAGAAACGCTTGAGAAACTCAAAATTTTCACAGTTTTATGCTCGAAACGAATAACTAGAGCGGCCCAGGGGAAAAGTGCGCATACCGTTGTAATCGGGCGAGTTTCTACTTTCAAATGCAACAGAAATTTTGCGGATTGGTCAATCCGTTCGCGAGATGTGGCAGTTTGGAGGTAAGAAACGCTTGAGAAACTCAAAATTTTCGCAGTTCTGATGCTCGAAACGAATGACTAGAACGGCCTAGGGGAAAAGTGTGCATACCGTTGTAATGGGGCGAGTTTCTACTTTCAGATGCAACAGAAATTTTGCGGATTGATCAATCCGTTCGCGAGATATGGCAGTTTGGAGATAAGAAACGCTTTAGAAACTCAAAATTTTCGCAGTTTTATGCTCGAAACGAATAACTAGAACGGCCCAGGGGAAAAGTGCGCATACCGTTGTAATCGGGCGAGTTTCTACTTTCAAATGCAACAGGAATTTTGGGGATTGGTCAATCCGTTCGCGAGATATGGCAGGTTGGAGGTAAGAAACGCTTTAGAAACTCAAAATTTTCGCAGTTTTATGCTCGAAACGAATAACTAGAACGGCCAAGGGGAAAAGTGCGCATACCTTTGTAATCGGGCGAGTTTCTACTTTCAAATGCAACAGAAATTTTGCGGATTGGTCAATCCGTTCGCGAGATATGGCAGTTTGGAGATAAGAAACGCTTGAGAAACTCAAAATTTTCGCAGTTCTGGTGCTCGAAACGTATAACTGGAACGGTGTAGGGGAAAACTACACATACCGTTGTAATCAGGCGAGTTTCTACTTTCAAATGCAACAGAAATTATGCGGATTGGTCAATCCGTTCGCGAGATATGGCAGTTTGGAGGTAAGAAACGCTTGAGAAACTCAAAATTTTCGCAGTTTTATGCTCGAAACGAATAACTAGAGAGGCCCAGGGGAAAAGTGCGCATACCGTTGTAATCGGGCGAGTTTCTACTTTCAAATGCAACAGAAATTTTGCGGATTGGTCAATCCGTTCGCGAGATATGGCCGTTTGGATGTAAGAAACGCTTTAGAAACTCAAAATTTTCGCAGCTTTATGCTCGAAACGAATAACTAGAACGGCCCAGGGGAAGAGTGCGCATACCGTTGTGATCGGGCGAGTTTCTACTTTCAAATGCAACAGAAATTTTGCGGATTGGTCAATCCGTTCGCGAGATATGGCAGGTTGGAGGTAAGAAACGCTTGAGAAACTCAAAATTTTCGCAGTTCTGATGCTCGAAACGAATAACTGGAATGGCCAAGGGGAAATGTGCGCATACCTTTGTAATCGGGCGAGTTTCTACTTTCAAATGCAACAGAAATTTTGCGGATTGGTCAATCCGTTCGCGAGATATTGCAGTTTGGATGTAAGAAACGCTTGAGAAACTCAAAATTTTCGCAGTTCTGATGCTCGAAACGAATAACTAGAACGGCCCAGGAGAAGAGTGCGCATACCGTTGTGATCGGGCGAGTTTCTACTTTCAAATACAACAGAAATTTTGCGGATTGGTCAATCCGTTCGCGAGATATGGCAGTTTGGAGGTAAGAAACGCTTGAGAAACTCAAAATTTTCGCAGTTCTGATGCTCGAAACGAATAACTAGAACGGCCCAGGGGAAAAGTGCGCATACCGTTGTAATCGGGCTAGTTTCTACTTTCAAATGCAACAGAAATTTTGCGGATTGGTCAATCCGTTCGCGAGATATGGCAGGTTGGAGGTAAGAAACGCTTGAGAAACTCAAAATTTTCGCAGTTCTGATGCTCGAAACGAATAACTGGAATGGCCAAGGGGAAAACTACACATACCGTTGTAATCGGGCGAGTTTCTACTTTCAGATGCAACAGAAATTTTGCGGATTGGTCAATCCGTTCGCGAGATGTGGCAGTTTGGAGGTAAGAAACGCTTGAGAAACTCAAAATTTTCGCAGTTTTATGCTCGAAACGAATAACTAGAGCGGCCCAGGGGAAAAGTGCGCATACCGTTGTAATCGGGCGAGTTTCTACTTTCAAATGCAACAGAAATTTTGCGGATTGGTCAATCCGTTCGCGAGATGTGGCAGTTTGGAGGTAAGAAACGCTTGAGAAACTCAAAATTTTCGCAGTTCTGATGCTCGAAACGAATGACTAGAACGGCCTAGGGGAAAAGTGCCCATACCGTTGTAATCGGGCGAGTTTCTACTTTCAAATGCAACAGAAATTTTGCGGATTGGTCAATCCGTTCGCGAGATATGGCAGGTTGGAGGTAAGAAACGCTTGAGAAACTCAAAATTTTCGCAGTTCTGATGCTCGAAACGAATAACTGGAATGGCCAAGGGGAAAACTACACATACCTTTGTAATCGGGCGAGTTTCTACTTTCAGATGCAACAGAAATTTTGCGGAATGGTCAATCCGTTCGCGAGATATGGCAGGTTGGAGGTAAGAAACGCTTTAGAAACTCAAAATTTTCGCAGTTTTATGCTCGAAACGAATGACTAGAACGGCCTAGGGGAAAAGTGCGCATACCGTTGTAATCGGCCGAGTTTCTACTTTCAAATGCAACAGGAATTTTGCGGATTGGTCAATCCGTTCGCGAGATATGGCAGTTACGAGGTAAGAAACGCTTGAGAAACTCAAAATTTTCGCAGTTTTATGCTCGAAACGAATAACTAGAGCGGCCCAGGGGAAAAGTGCGCATACCGTTGTAATCGGGCGAGTTTCTACTTTCAAATGCAACAGAAATTTTGCGGATTGGTCAATCCGTTCGCGAGATGTGGCAGTTTGGAGGTAAGAAACGCTTGAGAAACTCAAAATTTTCGCAGTTCTGATGCTCGAAACGAATGACTAGAACGGCCTAGGGGAAAAGTGTGCATACCGTTGTAATGGGGCGAGTTTCTACTTTCAGATGCAACAGAAATTTTGCGGATTGATCAATCCGTTCGCGAGATATGGCAGTTTGGAGATAAGAAACGCTTTAGAAACTCAAAATTTTCGCAGTTTTATGCTCGAAACGAATAACTAGAACGGCCCAGGGGAAAAGTGCGCATACCGTTGTAATCTGGCGAGTTTCTACTTTCAAATGCAACAGGAATTTTGCGGATTGGTCAATCCGTTCGCGAGATATGGCAGGTTGGAGGTAAGAAACGCTTTAGAAACTCAAAATTTTCACAGTTCTGATGCTCGAAACGAATAACTGGAATGGCCAAGGGGAAAACTACACATACCGTTGTAATCGGGCGAGTTTCTACTTTCAGATGCAACAGAAATTTTGCGGATTGGTCAATCCGTTCGCGAGATATGGCAGGTTGGAGGTAAGAAACGCTTTAGAAACTCAAAATTTTCGCAGTTTTATGCTCGAAACGAATGACTAGAACGGCCTAGGGGAAAAGTGCTCATACCGTTGTAATCGGCCGAGTTTCTACTTTAAAATGCAACAGGAATTTTGCGGATTGGTCAATCCGTTCGCGAGATGTGGCAGTTTGGAGGTAAGAAACGCTTGAGAAACTCAAAATTTTCGCAGTTCTGATGCTCGAAACGAATGACTAGAACGGCCTAGGGGAAAAGTGTGCATACCGTTGTAATGGGGCGAGTTTCTACTTTCAGATGCAACAGAAATTTTGCGGATTGATCAATCCGTTCGCGAGATATGGCAGTTTGGAGATAAGAAACGCTTTAGAAACTCAAAATTTTCGCAGTTTTATGCTCGAAACGAATAACTAGAACGGCCCAGGGGAAAAGTGCGCATACCGTTGTAATCGGGCGAGTTTCTACTTTCAAATGCAACAGGAATTTTGCGGATTGGTCAATCCGTTCGCGAGATATGGCAGGTTGGAGGTAAGAAACGCTTTAGAAACTCAAAATTTTCGCAGTTTTATGCTCGAAACGAATAACTAGAACGGCCAAGGGGAAAAGTGCGCATACCTTTGTAATCGGGCGAGTTTCTACTTTCAAATGCAACAGAAATTTTGCGGATTGGTCAATCCGTTCGCGAGATATGGCAGTTTGGAGATAAGAAACGCTTGAGAAACTCAAAATTTTCGCAGTTCTGGTGCTCGAAACGTATAACTGGAACGGTGTAGGGGAAAACTACACATACCGTTGTAATCAGGCGAGTTTCTACTTTCAAATGCAACAGAAATTATGCGGATTGGTCAATCCGTTCGCGAGATATGGCAGTTTGGAGGTAAGAAACGCTTGAGAAACTCAAAATTTTCGCAGTTTTATGCTCGAAACGAATAACTAGAGAGGCCCAGGGGAAAAGTGCGCATACCGTTGTAATCGGGCGAGTTTCTACTTTCAAATGCAACAGAAATTTTGCGGATTGGTCAATCCGTTCGCGAGATATGGCCGTTTGGATGTAAGAAACGCTTTAGAAACTCAAAATTTTCGCAGCTTTATGCTCGAAACGAATAACTGGAATGGCCAAGGGGAAAAGTGCGCATACCTTTGTAATCGGGCGAGTTTCTACTTTCAAATGCAACAGAAATTTTGCGGATTGGTCAATCCGTTCGCGAGATATTGCAGTTTGGATGTAAGAAACGCTTGAGAAACTCAAAATTTTCGCAGTTCTGATGCTCGAAACGAATAACTAGAACGGCCCAGGAGAAGAGTGCGCATACCGTTGTGATCGGGCGAGTTTCTACTTTCAAATACAACAGAAATTTTGCGGATTGGTCAATCCGTTCGCGAGATATGGCAGTTTGGAGGTAAGAAACGCTTGAGAAACTCAAAATTTTCGCAGTTCTGATGCTCGAAACGAATAACTAGAACGGCCCAGGGGAAAAGTGCGCATACCGTTGTAATCGGGCTAGTTTCTACTTTCAAATGCAACAGAAATTTTGCGGATTGGTCAATCCGTTCGCGAGATATGGCAGGTTGGAGGTAAGAAACGCTTGAGAAACTCAAAATTTTCGCAGTTCTGATGCTCGAAACGAATAACTGGAATGGCCAAGGGGAAAACTACACATACCGTTGTAATCGGGCGAGTTTCTACTTTCAGATGCAACAGAAATTTTGCGGATTGGTCAATCCGTTCGCGAGATGTGGCAGTTTGGAGGTAAGAAACGCTTGAGAAACTCAAAATTTTCGCAGTTTTATGCTCGAAACGAATAACTAGAGCGGCCCAGGGGAAAAGTGCGCATACCGTTGTAATCGGGCGAGTTTCTACTTTCAAATGCAACAGAAATTTTGCGGATTGGTCAATCCGTTCGCGAGATGTGGCAGTTTGGAGGTAAGAAACGCTTGAGAAACTCAAAATTTTCGCAGTTCTGATGCTCGAAACGAATGACTAGAACGGCCTAGGGGAAAAGTGCCCATACCGTTGTAATCGGGCGAGTTTCTACTTTCAAATGCAACAGAAATTTTGCGGATTGGTCAATCCGTTCGCGAGATATGGCAGGTTGGAGGTAAGAAACGCTTGAGAAACTCAAAATTTTCGCAGTTCTGATGCTCGAAACGAATAACTGGAATGGCCAAGGGGAAAACTACACATACCTTTGTAATCGGGCGAGTTTCTACTTTCAGATGCAACAGAAATTTTGCGGAATGGTCAATCCGTTCGCGAGATATGGCAGGTTGGAGGTAAGAAACGCTTTAGAAACTCAAAATTTTCGCAGTTTTATGCTCGAAACGAATGACTAGAACGGCCTAGGGGAAAAGTGCGCATACCGTTGTAATCGGCCGAGTTTCTACTTTCAAATGCAACAGGAATTTTGCGGATTGGTCAATCCGTTCGCGAGATATGGCAGTTACGAGGTAAGAAACGCTTGAGAAACTCAAAATTTTCGCAGTTTTATGCTCGAAACGAATAACTAGAGCGGCCCAGGGGAAAAGTGCGCATACCGTTGTAATCGGGCGAGTTTCTACTTTCAAATGCAACAGAAATTTTGCGGATTGGTCAATCCGTTCGCGAGATGTGGCAGTTTGGAGGTAAGAAACGCTTGAGAAACTCAAAATTTTCGCAGTTCTGATGCTCGAAACGAATGACTAGAACGGCCTAGGGGAAAAGTGTGCATACCGTTGTAATGGGGCGAGTTTCTACTTTCAGATGCAACAGAAATTTTGCGGATTGATCAATCCGTTCGCGAGATATGGCAGTTTGGAGATAAGAAACGCTTTAGAAACTCAAAATTTTCGCAGTTTTATGCTCGAAACGAATAACTAGAACGGCCCAGGGGAAAAGTGCGCATACCGTTGTAATCTGGCGAGTTTCTACTTTCAAATGCAACAGGAATTTTGCGGATTGGTCAATCCGTTCGCGAGATATGGCAGGTTGGAGGTAAGAAACGCTTTAGAAACTCAAAATTTTCGCAGTTTTATGCTCGAAACGAATAACTAGAACGGCCAAGGGGAAAAGTGCGCATACCTTTGTAATCGGGCGAGTTTCTACTTTCAAATGCAACAGAAATTTTGCGGATTGGTCAATCCGTTCGCGAGATATGGCAGTTTGGAGGTAAGAAACGCTTGAGGAACTCAAAATTTTCGCAGTTCTGATGCTCGAAACGAATGACTAGAACGGCCTAGGGGAAAAGTGTGCATACCGTTGTAATGGGGCGAGTTTCTACTTTCAGATGCAACAGAAATTTTGCGGATTGATCAATCCGTTCGCGAGATATGGCAGTTTGGAGATAAGAAACGCTTTAGAAACTCAAAATTTTCGCAGTTCTGATGCTCGAAACGAATAACTGGAATGGCCAAGGGGAAAACTACACATACCGTTGTAATCGGGCGAGTTTCTACTTTCAGATGCAACAGAAATTTTGCGGATTGGTCAATCCGTTCGCGAGATATGGCAGGTTGGAGGTAAGAAACGCTTTAGAAACTCAAAATTTTCTCAGTTTTATGCTCGAAACGAATAACTAGAACGGCCCAGGGGAAAAGTGCGCATACCGTTGTAATCGGGCGAGTTTCTACTTTCAAATGCAACAGAAATTTTGCGGATTGGTCAATCCGTTCGCGAGATATGGCAGTTTGGAGGTAAGAAACGCTTGAGAAACTCAAAATTTTCGCAGTTCTGATGCTCGAAACGAATAACTAGAACGGCCTAGGAGAAGACTGCGCATACCGTTGTAATCGGGCGAGTTTCTACTTTCAAATGCAACAGAAATTTTGCGGATTGGTCAATCCGTTCGCGAGATATGGCAGTTTGGAGGTAAGAAACGCTTGAGGAACTCAAAATTTTCGCAGTTCTGATGCTCGAAACGAATGACTAGAACGGCCCAGGGGAAAAGTGCGCATACCGTTGTAATCGGGCGAGTTTCTACTTTCAAATGCAACAGAAATTTTGCGGATTGGTCAATCCGTTCGCGAGATATGGCAGGTTGGAGGTAAGAAACGCTTGAGAAACTCAAAATTTTCGCAGTTCTGATGCTCGAAACGAATAACTGGAATGGCCAAGGGGAAAACTACACATACCGTTGTAATCGGGCGAGTTTCTACTTTCAGATGCAACAGAAATTTTGCGGATTGGTCAATCCGTTCGCGAGATATGGCAGGTTGGAGGTAAGAAACGCTTTAGAAACTCAAAATTTTCGCAGTTTTATGCTCGAAACGAATGACCAGAACGGCCTAGGGGAAAAGTGCGCATACCGTTGTAATCGGCCGAGTTTCTACTTTCAAATGCAACAGGAATTTTGCGGATTGGTCAATCCGTTCGCGAGATATGGCAGTTTCGAGGTAAGAAACGCTTGAGAAACTCAAAATTTTCGCAGTTTTATGCTCGAAACGAATAACTAGAGCGGCCCAGGGGAAAAGTGCGCATACCGTTGTAATCGGGCGAGTTTCTACTTTCAAATGCAACAGAAATTTTGCGGATTGGTCAATCCGTTCGCGAGATGTGGCAGTTTGGAGGTAAGAAACGCTTGAGAAACTCAAAATTTCCGCAGTTCTGATGCTCGAAACGAATGACTAGAACGGCCTAGGGTAAAAGTGTGCATACCGTTGTAATGGGGCGAGTTTCTACTTTCAGATGCAACAGAAATTTTGCGGATTGATCAATCCGTTCGCGAGATATGGCAGTTTGGAGATAAGAAACGCTTTAGAAACTCAAAATTTTCGCAGTTTTATGCTCGAAACGAATAACTAGAACGGCCCAGGGGAAAAGTGCGCATACCGTTGTAATCTGGCGAGTTTCTACTTTCAAATGCAACAGGAATTTTGCGGATTGGTCAATCCGTTCGCGAGATATGGCAGGTTGGAGGTAAGAAACGCTTTAGAAACTCAAAATTTTCGCAGTTTTATGCTCGAAACGAATAACTAGAACGGCCAAGGGTAAAAGTGCGCATACCTTTGTAATCGGGCGAGTTTCTACTTTCAAATGCAACAGAAATTTTGCGGATTGGTCAATCCGTTCGCGAGATATGGCAGTTTGGAGGTAAGAAACGCTTGAGGAACTCAAAATTTTCGCAGTTCTGATGCTCGAAACGAATGACTAGAACGGCCTAGGGGAAAAGTGTGCATACCGTTGTAATGGGGCGAGTTTCTACTTTCAGATGCAACAGAAATTTTGCGGATTGATCAATCCGTTCGCGAGATATGGCAGTTTGGAGATAAGAAACGCTTTAGAAACTCAAAATTTTCGCAGTTCTGATGCTCGAAACGAATAACTGGAATGGCCAAGGGGAAAACTACACATACCGTTGTAATCGGGCGAGTTTCTACTTTCAGATGCAACAGAAATTTTGCGGATTGGTCAATCCGTTCGCGAGATATGGCAGGTTGGAGGTAAGAAACGCTTTAGAAACTCAAAATTTTCTCAGTTTTATGCTCGAAACGAATAACTAGAACGGCCCAGGGGAAAAGTGCGCATACCGTTGTAATCGGGCGAGTTTCTACTTTCAAATGCAACAGAAATTTTGCGGATTGGTCAATCCGTTCGCGAGATATGGCAGTTTGGAGGTAAGAAACGCTTGAGAAACTCAAAATTTTCGCAGTTCTGATGCTCGAAACGAATAACTAGAACGGCCTAGGAGAAGACTGCGCATACCGTTGTAATCGGGCGAGTTTCTACTTTCAAATGCAACAGAAATTTTGCGGATTGGTCAATCCGTTCGCGAGATATGGCAGTTTGGAGGTAAGAAACGCTTGAGGAACTCAAAATTTTCGCAGTTCTGATGCTCGAAACGAATGACTAGAACGGCCCAGGGGAAAAGTGCGCATACCGTTGTAATCGCGCGAGTTTCTACTTTCAAATGCAACAGAAATTTTGCGGATTGGTCAATCCGTTCGCGAGATATGGCAGGTTGGAGGTAAGAAACGCTTGAGAAACTCAAAATTTTCGCAGTTCTGATGCTCGAAACGAATAACTGGAATGGCCAAGGGGAAAACTACACATACCGTTGTAATCGGGCGAGTTTCTACTTTCAGATGCAACAGAAATTTTGCGGATTGGTCAATCCGTTCGCGAGATATGGCAGGTTGGAGGTAAGAAACGCTTTAGAAACTCAAAATTTTCGCAGTTTTATGCTCGAAACGAATGACCAGAACGGCCTAGGGGAAAAGTGCGCATACCGTTGTAATCGGCCGAGTTTCTACTTTCAAATGCAACAGGAATTTTGCGGATTGGTCAATCCGTTCGCGAGATATGGCAGTTTCGAGGTAAGAAACGCTTGAGAAACTCAAAATTTTCGCAGTTTTATGCTCGAAACGAATAACTAGAGCGGCCCAGGGGAAAAGTTCGCATACCGTTGTAATCGGGCGAGTTTCTACTTTCAAATGCAACAGAAATTTTGCGGATTGGTCAATCCGTTCGCGAGATGTGGCAGTTTGGAGGTAAGAAACGCTTGAGAAACTCAAAATTTCCGCAGTTCTGATGCTCGAAACGAATGACTAGAACGGCCTAGGGTAAAAGTGTGCATACCGTTGTAATGGGGCGAGTTTCTACTTTCAGATGCAACAGAAATTTTGCGGATTGATCAATCCGTTCGCGAGATATGGCAGTTTGGAGATAAGAAACGCTTTAGAAACTCAAAATTTTCGCAGTTTTATGCTCGAAACGAATAACTAGAACGGCCCAGGGGAAAAGTGCGCATACCGTTGTAATCTGGCGAGTTTCTACTTTCAAATGCAACAGGAATTTTGCGGATTGGTCAATCCGTTCGCGAGATATGGCAGGTTGGAGGTAAGAAACGCTTTAGAAACTCAAAATTTTCGCAGTTTTATGCTCGAAACGAATAACTAGAACGGCCAAGGGTAAAAGTGCGCATACCTTTGTAATCGGGCGAGTTTCTACTTTCAAATGCAACAGAAATTTTGCGGATTGGTCAATCCGTTCGCGAGATATGGCAGTTTGGAGGTAAGAAACGCTTGAGGAACTCAAAATTTTCGCAGTTCTGATGCTCGAAACGAATGACTAGAACGGCCTAGGGGAAAAGTGTGCATACCGTTGTAATGGGGCGAGTTTCTACTTTCAAATGCAACAGAAATTTTGCGGATTGGTCAATCCGTTCGCGAGATATGGCAGGTTGGAGGTAAGAAACGCTTGAGAAACTCAAAATTTTCGCAGTTCTGATGCTCGAAACGAATAACTGGAATGGCCAAGGGGAAAACTACACATACCTTTGTAATCGGGCGAGTTTCTACTTTCAGATGCAACAGAAATTTTGCGGAATGGTCAATCCGTTCGCGAGATATGGCAGGTTGGAGGTAAGAAACGCTTTAGAAACTCAAAATTTTCGCAGTTTTATGCTCGAAACGAATGACTAGAACGGCCTAGGGGAAAAGTGCGCATACCGTTGTAATCGGCCGAGTTTCTACTTTCAAATGCAACAGGAATTTTGCGGATTGGTCAATCCGTTCGCGAGATATGGCAGTTACGAGGTAAGAAACGCTTGAGAAACTCAAAATTTTCGCAGTTTTATGCTCGAAACGAATAACTAGAGCGGCCCAGGGGAAAAGTGCGCATACCGTTGTAATCGGGCGAGTTTCTACTTTCAAATGCAACAGAAATTTTGCGGATTGGTCAATCCGTTCGCGAGATGTGGCAGTTTGGAGGTAAGAAACGCTTGAGAAACTCAAAATTTTCGCAGTTCTGATGCTCGAAACGAATGACTAGAACGGCCTAGGGGAAAAGTGTGCATACCGTTGTAATGGGGCGAGTTTCTACTTTCAGATGCAACAGAAATTTTGCGGATTGATCAATCCGTTCGCGAGATATGGCAGTTTGGAGATAAGAAACGCTTTAGAAACTCAAAATTTTCGCAGTTTTATGCTCGAAACGAATAACTAGAACGGCCAAGGGGAAAAGTGCGCATACCTTTGTAATCGGGCGAGTTTCTACTTTCAAATGCAACAGAAATTTTGCGGATTGGTCAATCCGTTCGCGAGATATGGCAGTTTGGAGGTAAGAAACGCTTGAGGAACTCAAAATTTTCGCAGTTCTGATGCTCGAAACGAATGACTAGAACGGCCTAGGGGAAAAGTGTGCATACCGTTGTAATGGGGCGAGTTTCTACTTTCAGATGCAACAGAAATTTTGCGGATTGATCAATCCGTTCGCGAGATATGGCAGTTTGGAGATAAGAAACGCTTTAGAAACTCAAAATTTTCGCAGTTCTGATGCTCGAAACGAATAACTGGAATGGCCAAGGGGAAAACTACACATACCGTTGTAATCGGGCGAGTTTCTACTTTCAGATGCAACAGAAATTTTGCGGATTGGTCAATCCGTTCGCGAGATATGGCAGGTTGGAGGTAAGAAACGCTTTAGAAACTCAAAATTTTCTCAGTTTTATGCTCGAAACGAATAACTAGAACGGCCCAGGGGAAAAGTGCGCATACCGTTGTAATCGGGCGAGTTTCTACTTTCAAATGCAACAGAAATTTTGCGGATTGGTCAATCCGTTCGCGAGATATGGCAGTTTGGAGGTAAGAAACGCTTGAGAAACTCAAAATTTTCGCAGTTCTGATGCTCGAAACGAATAACTAGAACGGCCTAGGAGAAGACTGCGCATACCGTTGTAATCGGGCGAGTTTCTACTTTCAAATGCAACAGAAATTTTGCGGATTGGTCAATCCGTTCGCGAGATATGGCAGTTTGGAGGTAAGAAACGCTTGAGGAACTCAAAATTTTCGCAGTTCTGATGCTCGAAACGAATGACTAGAACGGCCCAGGGGAAAAGTGCGCATACCGTTGTAATCGGGCGAGTTTCTACTTTCAAATGCAACAGAAATTTTGCGGATTGGTCAATCCGTTCGCGAGATATGGCAGGTTGGAGGTAAGAAACGCTTGAGAAACTCAAAATTTTCGCAGTTCTGATGCTCGAAACGAATAACTGGAATGGCCAAGGGGAAAACTACACATACCGTTGTAATCGGGCGAGTTTCTACTTTCAGATGCAACAGAAATTTTGCGGATTGGTCAATCCGTTCGCGAGATATGGCAGGTTGGAGGTAAGAAACGCTTTAGAAACTCAAAATTTTCGCAGTTTTATGCTCGAAACGAATGACCAGAACGGCCTAGGGGAAAAGTGCGCATACCGTTGTAATCGGCCGAGTTTCTACTTTCAAATGCAACAGGAATTTTGCGGATTGGTCAATCCGTTCGCGAGATATGGCAGTTTCGACGTAAGAAACGCTTGAGAAACTCAAAATTTTCGCAGTTTTATGCTCGAAACGAATAACTAGAGCGGCCCAGGGGAAAAGTGCGCATACCGTTGTAATCGGGCGAGTTTCTACTTTCAAATGCAACAGAAATTTTGCGGATTGGTCAATCCGTTCGCGAGATGTGGCAGTTTGGAGGTAAGAAACGCTTGAGAAACTCAAAATTTTCGCAGTTCTGATGCTCGAAACGAATGACTAGAACGGCCTAGGGTAAAAGTGTGCATACCGTTGTAATGGGGCGAGTTTCTACTTTCAGATGCAACAGAAATTTTGCGGATTGATCAATCCGTTCGCGAGATATGGCAGTTTGGAGATAAGAAACGCTTTAGAAACTCAAAATTTTCGCAGTTTTATGCTCGAAACGAATAACTAGAACGGCCCAGGGGAAAAGTGCGCATACCGTTGTAATCGGGCGAGTTTCTACTTTCAAATGCAACAGGAATTTTGCGGATTGGTCAATCCGTTCGCGAGATATGGCAGGTTGAAGGTAAGAAACGCTTTAGAAACTCAAAATTTTCGCAGTTTTATGCTCGAAACGAATAACTAGAACGGCCAAGGGGAAAAGTGCGCATACCTTTGTAATCGGGCGAGTTTCTACTTTCAAATGCAACAGAAATTTTGCGGATTGGTCAATCCGTTCGCGAGATATGGCAGTTTGGAGATAAGAAACGCTTGAGAAACTCAAAATTTTCGCAGTTCTGGTGCTCGAAACGTATAACTGGAACGGTGTAGGGGAAAACTACACATACCGTTGTAATCAGGCGAGTTTCTACTTTCAAATGCAACAGAAATTTTGCGGATTGGTCAATCCGTTCGCGAGATATGGCAGTTTGGACGTAAGAAACGCTTGAGAAACTCAAAATTTTCGCAGTTTTATGCTCGAAACGAATAACTAGAGAGGCCCAGGGGAAAAGTGCGCATACCGTTGTAATCGGGCGAGTTTCTACTTTCAAATGCAACAGAAATTTTGCGGATTGGTCAATCCGTTCGCGAGATATGGCCGTTTGGATGTAAGAAACGCTTTAGAAACTCAAAATTTTCGCAGCTTTATGCTCGAAACGAATAACTAGAACGGCCCAGGGGAAGAGTGCGCATACCGTTGTGATCGGGCGAGTTTCTACTTTCAAATGCAACAGAAATTTTGCGGATTGGTCAATCCGTTCGCGAGTTATGGCAGTTTGGATGTAAGAAACGCTTGAGAAACTCAAAATTTTCGCAGTTCTGATGCTCGAAACGAATAACTAGAAAGGCCCAGGAGAAGAGTGCGCATACCGTTGTGATCGGGCGAGTTTCTACTTTCAAATGCAACAGAAATTTTGCGGATTGGTCAATCCGTTCGCGAGATATGGCAGTTTGGAGGTAAGAAACGCTTGAGAAACTCAAAATTTTCGCAGTTCTGATGCTCGAAACGAATAACTAGAACGGCCCAGGGGAAAAGTGCCCATACCGTTGTAATCGGGCGAGTTTCTACTTTCAAATGCAACAGAAATTTTGCGGATTGGTCAATCCGTTCGCGAGATATGGCAGTTACGAGGTAAGAAACGCTTGAGAAACTCAAAATTTTCGCAGTTTTATGCTCGAAACGAATAACTAGAGCGGCCCAGGGGAAAAGTGCGCATACCGTTGTAATCGGGCGAGTTTCTACTTTCAAATGCAACAGAAATTTTGCGGATTGGTCAATCCGTTCGCGAGATATGGCAGTTTGGATGTAAGAAACGCTTGAGAAACTCAAAATTTTCGCAGTTCTGATGCTCGAAACGAATAACTAGAACGGCCCAGGGGAAAAGTGCGCATACCGTTGTAATCGGGCGAGTTTCTACTTTCAAATGCAACAGGAATTTTGCGGATTGGTCAATCCGTTCGCGAGATATGGCAGTTTCGATGTAAGAAACGCTTGAGAAACTCAAAATTTTCGCAGTTTTATGCTCGAAACGAATAACTAGAGCGGCCCAGGGGAAAAGTGCGCATACCCTTGAAATCGGGCGAGTTTCTACTTTCAAATGCAACAGAAATTTTGCGGAGTGGTCAATCCGTTCGCGAGATGTGGCAGTTTGGATGTAAGAAACGCTTGAGAAACTCAAAATTTTCGCAGTTCTGATGCTCGAAACGAATGACTAGAACGGCCTAGGGGAAAAGTGTGCATACCGTTGTAATGGGGCGAGTTTCTACTTTCAGATGCAGCAGAAATTTTGCGGATTGATCAATCCGTTCGCGAGATATGGCAGTTTGGAGATAAGAAACGCTTTAGAAACTCAAAATTTTCGCAGTTTTATGCTCGAAACGAATAACTAGAACGGCCCAGGGGAAAAGTGCGCATACCGTTGTAATCGGGCGAGTTTCTACTTTCAAATGCAACAGGAATTTTGCGGATTGGTCAATCCGTTCGCGAGATATGGCTGGTTGGAGGTAAGAAACGCTTTAGAAACTCAAAATTTTCGCAGTTTTATGCTCGTAACGAATAACTAGAACGGCCAAGGGGAAAAGTGCGCATACCTTTGTAATCGGGCGAGTTTCTACTTTCAAATGCAACAGAAATTTTGCGGATTGGTCAATCCGTTCGCGAGATATGGCAGTTTGGATGTAAGAAACGCTTGAGAAACTCAAAATTTTCGCAGTTCTGATGCTCGAAACGAATAACTAGAACGGCCCAGGAGAAGAGTGCGCATACCGTTGTGATCGGGCGAGTTTCTACTTTCAAATGCAACAGAAATTTTGCGGATTGGTCAATCCGTTCGCGAGATATGGCAGTTTGGAGGTAAGAAACGCTTGAGAAACTCAAAATTTTCGCAGTTCTGATGCTCGAAACGAATAACTAGAACGGCCCAGGGGAAAAGTGCGCATACCGTTGTAATCGGGCGAGTTTCTACTTTCAAATGCAACAGAAATTTTGCGGATTGGTCAATCCGTTCGCGAGATATGGCAGGTTGGAGGTAAGAAACGCTTGAGAAACTCAAAATTTTCGCAGTTCTGATGCTCGAAACGAATAACTGGAATGGCCAAGGGGAAAACTACACATACCGTTGTAATCGGGCGAGTTTCTACTTTCAGATGCAACAGAAATTTTGCGGATTGGTCAATCCGTTCGCGAGATATGGCAGGTTGGAGGTAAGAAACGCTTTAGAAACTCAAAATTTTCGCAGTTTTATGCTCGAAACGAATGACTAGAACGGCCTAGGGGAAAAGTGCGCATACCGTTGTAATCGGCCGAGTTTCTACTTTCAAATGCAACAGGAATTTTGCGGATTGGTCAATCCGTTCGCGAGATATGGCAGTTTCGAGGTAAGAAACGCTTGAGAAACTCAAAATTTTCACAGTTTTATGCTCGAAACGAATAACTAGAGCGGCCCAGGGGAAAAGTGCGCATACCGTTGTAATCGGGCGAGTTTCTACTTTCAAATGCAACAGAAATTTTGCGGATTGGTCAATCCGTTCGCGAGATGTGGCAGTTTGGAGGTAAGAAACGCTTGAGAAACTCAAAATTTTCGCAGTTCTGATGCTCGAAACGAATGACTAGAACGGCCTAGGGGAAAAGTGTGCATACCGTTGTAATGGGGCGAGTTTCTACTTTCAGATGCAACAGAAATTTTGCGGATTGATCAATCCGTTCGCGAGATATGGCAGTTTGGAGATAAGAAACGCTTTAGAAACTCAAAATTTTCGCAGTTTTATGCTCGAAACGAATAACTAGAACGGCCCAGGGGAAAAGTGCGCATACCGTTGTAATCGGGCGAGTTTCTACTTTCAAATGCAACAGGAATTTTGCGGATTGGTCAATCCGTTCGCGAGATATGGCAGGTTGGAGGTAAGAAACGCTTTAGAAACTCAAAATTTTCGCAGTTTTATGCTCGAAACGAATAACTAGAACGGCCAAGGGGAAAAGTGCGCATACCTTTGTAATCGGGCGAGTTTCTACTTTCAAATGCAACAGAAATTTTGCGGATTGGTCAATCCGTTCGCGAGATATGGCAGTTTGGAGATAAGAAACGCTTGAGAAACTCAAAATTTTCGCAGTTCTGGTGCTCGAAACGTATAACTGGAACGGTGTAGGGGAAAACTACACATACCGTTGTAATCAGGCGAGTTTCTACTTTCAAATGCAACAGAAATTTTGCGGATTGGTCAATCCGTTCGCGAGATATGGCAGTTTGGAGGTAAGAAACGCTTGAGAAACTCAAAATTTTCGCAGTTTTATGCTCGAAACGAATAACTAGAGAGGCCCAGGGGAAAAGTGCGCATACCGTTGTAATCGGGCGAGTTTCTACTTTCAAATGCAACAGAAATTTTGCGGATTGGTCAATCCGTTCGCAAGATATGGCCGTTTGGATGTAAGAAACGCTTTAGAAACTCAAAATTTTCGCAGCTTTATGCTCGAAACGAATAACTAGAACGGCCCAGGGGAAGAGTGCGCATACCGTTGTGATCGGGCGAGTTTCTACTTTCAAATGCAACAGAAATTTTGCGGATTGGTCAATCCGTTCGCGAGATATGGCAGGTTGGAGGTAAGAAACGCTTGAGAAACTCAAAATTTTCGCAGTTCTGATGCTCGAAACGAATCACTGGAATGGCCAAGGGGAAAAGTGCGCATACCTTTGTAATCGGGCGAGTTTCTACTTTCAAATGCAACAGAAATTTTGCGGATTGGTCAATCCGTTCGCGAGATATTGCAGTTTGGATGTAAGAAACGCTTGAGAAACTCAAAATTTTCGCAGTTCTGATGCTCGAAACGAATAACTAGAACGGCCCAGGAGAAGAGTGCGCATACCGTTGTGATCGGGCGAGTTTCTACTTTCAAATACAACAGAAATTTTGCGGATTGGTCAATCCGTTCGCGAGATATGGCAGTTTGGAGGTAAGAAACGCTTGAGAAACTCAAAATTTTCGCAGTTCTGATGCTCGAAACGAATAACTAGAACGGCCCAGGGGAAAAGTGCGCATACCGTTGTAATCGGGCGAGTTTCTACTTTCAAATGCAACAGAAATTTTGCGGATTGGTCAATCCGTTCGCGAGATATGGCAGGTTGGAGGTAAGAAACGCTTGAGAAACTCAAAATTTTCGCAGTTCTGATGCTCGAAACGAATAACTGGAATGGCCAAGGGGAAAACTACACATACCGTTGTAATCGGGCGAGTTTCTACTTTCAGATGCAACAGAAATTTTGCGGATTGGTCAATCCGTTCGCGAGATGTGGCAGTTTGGAGGTAAGAAACGCTTGAGAAACTCAAAATTTTCGCAGTTTTATGCTCGAAACGAATAACTAGAGCGGCCCAGGGGAAAAGTGCGCATACCGTTGTAATCGGGCGAGTTTCTACTTTCAAATGCAACAGAAATTTTGCGGATTGGTCAATCCGTTCGCGAGATGTGGCAGTTTGGAGGTAAGAAACGCTTGAGAAACTCAAAATTTTCGCAGTTCTGATGCTCGAAACGAATGACTAGAACGGCCTAGGGGAAAAGTGCCCATACCGTTGTAATCGGGCGAGTTTCTACTTTCAAATGCAACAGAAATTTTGCGGATTGGTCAATCCGTTCGCGAGATATGGCAGGTTGGAGGTAAGAAACGCTTGAGAAACTCAAAATTTTCGCAGTTCTGATGCTCGAAACGAATAACTGGAATGGCCAAGGGGAAAACTACACATACCGTTGTAATCGGGCGAGTTTCTACTTTCAGATGCAACATTAATTTTGCGGATTGGTCAATCCGTTCGCGAGATATGGCAGGTTGGAGGTAAGAAACGCTTTAGAAACTCAAAATTTTCGCAGTTTTATGCTCGAAACGAATGACTAGAACGGCCTAGGGGAAAAGTGCGCATACCGTTGTAATCGGCCGAGTTTCTACTTTCAAATGCAACAGGAATTTTGCGGATTGGTCAATCCGTTCGCGAGATATGGCAGTTACGAGGTAAGAAACGCTTGAGAAACTCAAAATTTTCGCAGTTTTATGCTCGAAACGAATAACTAGAGCGGCCCAGGGGAAAAGTGCGCATACCGTTGTAATCGGGCGAGTTTCTACTTTCAAATGCAACAGAAATTTTGCGGATTGGTCAATCCGTTCGCGAGATGTGGCAGTTTGGAGGTAAGAAACGCTTGAGAAACTCAAAATTTTCGCAGTTCTGATGCTCGAAACGAATGACTAGAACGGCCTAGGGGAAAAGTGTGCATACCGTTGTAATGGGGCGAGTTTCTACTTTCAGATGCAACAGAAATTTTGCGGATTGATCAATCCGTTCGCGAGATATGGCAGTTTGGAGATAAGAAACGCTTTAGAAACTCAAAATTTTCGCAGTTTTATGCTCGAAACGAATAACTAGAACGGCCCAGGGGAAAAGTGCGCATACCGTTGTAATCTGGCGAGTTTCTACTTTCAAATGCAACAGGAATTTTGCGGATTGGTCAATCCGTTCGCGAGATATGGCAGGTTGGAGGTAAGAAACGCTTTAGAAACTCAAAATTTTCGCAGTTTTATGCTCGAAACGAATAACTAGAACGGCCAAGGGGAAAAGTGCGCATACCTTTGTAATCGGGCGAGTTTCTACTTTCAAATGCAACAGAAATTTTGCGGATTGGTCAATCCGTTCGCGAGATATGGCAGTTTGGAGATAAGAAACGCTTGAGAAACTCAAAATTTTCGCAGTTCTGGTGCTCGAAACGTATAACTGGAACGGTGTAGGGGAAAACTACACATACCGTTGTAATCAGGCGAGTTTCTACTTTCAAATGCAACAGAAATTTTGCGGATTGGTCAATCCGTTCGCGAGATATGGCAGTTTGGAGGTAAGAAACGCTTGAGAAACTCAAAATTTTCGCAGTTTTATGCTCGAAACGAATAACTAGAGAGGCCCAGGGGAAAAGTGCGCATACCGTTGTAATCGGGCGAGTTTCTACTTTCAAATGCAACAGAAATTTTGCGGATTGGTCAATCCGTTCGCAAGATATGGCCGTTTGGATGTAAGAAACGCTTTAGAAACTCAAAATTTTCGCAGCTTTATGCTCGAAACGAATAACTAGAACGGCCCAGGGGAAGAGTGCGCATACCGTTGTGATCGGGCGAGTTTCTACTTTCAAATGCAACAGAAATTTTGCGGATTGGTCAATCCGTTCGCGAGATATGGCAGGTTGGAGGTAAGAAACGCTTGAGAAACTCAAAATTTTCGCAGTTCTGATGCTCGAAACGAATCACTGGAATGGCCAAGGGGAAAAGTGCGCATACCTTTGTAATCGGGCGAGTTTCTACTTTCAAATGCAACAGAAATTTTGCGGATTGGTCAATCCGTTCGCGAGATATTGCAGTTTGGATGTAAGAAACGCTTGAGAAACTCAAAATTTTCGCAGTTCTGATGCTCGAAACGAATAACTAGAACGGCCCAGGAGAAGAGTGCGCATACCGTTGTGATCGGGCGAGTTTCTACTTTCAAATACAACAGAAATTTTGCGGATTGGTCAATCCGTTCGCGAGATATGGCAGTTTGGAGGTAAGAAACGCTTGAGAAACTCAAAATTTTCGCAGTTTTATGCTCGAAACGAATGACTAGAACGGCCTAGGGGAAAAGTGCGCATACCGTTGTAATCGGCCGAGTTTCTACTTTCAAATGCAACAGGAATTTTGCGGATTGGTCAATCCGTTCGCGAGATATGGCAGTTACGAGGTAAGAAACGCTTGAGAAACTCAAAATTTTCGCAGTTTTATGCTCGAAACGAATAACTAGAGCGGCCCAGGGGAAAAGTGCGCATACCGTTGTGATCGGGCGAGTTTCTACTTTCAAATGCAACAGAAATTTTGCGGATTGGTCAATCCGTTCGCGAGATATGGCAGGTTGGAGGTAAGAAACGCTTGAGAAACTCAAAATTTTCGCAGTTCTGATGCTCGAAACGAATCACTGGAATGGCCAAGGGGAAAAGTGCGCATACCTTTGTAATCGGGCGAGTTTCTACTTTCAAATGCAACAGAAATTTTGCGGATTGGTCAATCCGTTCGCGAGATATTGCAGTTTGGATGTAAGAAACGCTTGAGAAACTCAAAATTTTCGCAGTTCTGATGCTCGAAACGAATAACTAGAACGGCCCAGGAGAAGAGTGCGCATACCGTTGTGATCGGGCGAGTTTCTACTTTCAAATACAACAGAAATTTTGCGGATTGGTCAATCCGTTCGCGAGATATGGCAGTTTGGAGGTAAGAAACGCTTGAGAAACTCAAAATTTTCGCAGTTTTATGCTCGAAACGAATGACTAGAACGGCCTAGGGGAAAAGTGCGCATACCGTTGTAATCGGCCGAGTTTCTACTTTCAAATGCAACAGGAATTTTGCGGATTGGTCAATCCGTTCGCGAGATATGGCAGTTACGAGGTAAGAAACGCTTGAGAAACTCAAAATTTTCGCAGTTTTATGCTCGAAACGAATAACTAGAGCGGCCCAGGGGAAAAGTGCGCATACCGTTGTAATCGGGCGAGTTTCTACTTTCAAATGCAACAGAAATTTTGCGGATTGGTCAATCCGTTCGCGAGATGTGGCAGTTTGGAGGTAAGAAACGCTTGAGAAACTCAAAATTTTCGCAGTTCTGATGCTCGAAACGAATGACTAGAACGGCCTAGGGGAAAAGTGTGCATACCGTTGTAATGGGGCGAGTTTCTACTTTCAGATGCAACAGAAATTTTGCGGATTGATCAATCCGTTCGCGAGATATGGCAGTTTGGAGATAAGAAACGCTTTAGAAACTCAAAATTTTCGCAGTTTTATGCTCGAAACGAATAACTAGAACGGCCCAGGGGAAAAGTGCGCATACCGTTGTAATCTGGCGAGTTTCTACTTTCAAATGCAACAGGAATTTTGCGGATTGGTCAATCCGTTCGCGAGATATGGCAGGTTGGAGGTAAGAAACGCTTTAGAAACTCAAAATTTTCGCAGTTTTATGCTCGAAACGAATAACTAGAACGGCCAAGGGGAAAAGTGCGCATACCTTTGTAATCGGGCGAGTTTCTACTTTCAAATGCAACAGAAATTTTGCGGATTGGTCAATCCGTTCGCGAGATATGGCAGTTTGGAGATAAGAAACGCTTGAGAAACTCAAAATTTTCGCAGTTCTGGTGCTCGAAACGTATAACTGGAACGGTGTAGGGGAAAACTACACATACCGTTGTAATCAGGCGAGTTTCTACTTTCAAATGCAACAGAAATTTTGCGGATTGGTCAATCCGTTCGCGAGATATGGCAGTTTGGAGGTAAGAAACGCTTGAGAAACTCAAAATTTTCGCAGTTTTATGCTCGAAACGAATAACTAGAGAGGCCCAGGGGAAAAGTGCGCATACCGTTGTAATCGGGCGAGTTTCTACTTTCAAATGCAACAGAAATTTTGCGGATTGGTCAATCCGTTCGCAAGATATGGCCGTTTGGATGTAAGAAACGCTTTAGAAACTCAAAATTTTCGCAGCTTTATGCTCGAAACGAATAACTAGAACGGCCCAGGGGAAGAGTGCGCATACCGTTGTGATCGGGCGAGTTTCTACTTTCAAATGCAACAGAAATTTTGCGGATTGGTCAATCCGTTCGCGAGATATGGCAGGTTGGAGGTAAGAAACGCTTGAGAAACTCAAAATTTTCGCAGTTCTGATGCTCGAAACGAATCACTGGAATGGCCAAGGGGAAAAGTGCGCATACCTTTGTAATCGGGCGAGTTTCTACTTTCAAATGCAACAGAAATTTTGCGGATTGGTCAATCCGTTCGCGAGATATTGCAGTTTGGATGTAAGAAACGCTTGAGAAACTCAAAATTTTCGCAGTTCTGATGCTCGAAACGAATAACTAGAACGGCCCAGGAGAAGAGTGCGCATACCGTTGTGATCGGGCGAGTTTCTACTTTCAAATACAACAGAAATTTTGCGGATTGGTCAATCCGTTCGCGAGATATGGCAGTTTGGAGGTAAGAAACGCTTGAGAAACTCAAAATTTTCGCAGTTCTGATGCTCGAAACGAATAACTAGAACGGCCCAGGGGAAAAGTGCGCATACCGTTGTAATCGGGCGAGTTTCTACTTTCAAATGCAACAGAAATTTTGCGGATTGGTCAATCCGTTCGCGAGATATGGCAGGTTGGAGGTAAGAAACGCTTGAGAAACTCAAAATTTTCGCAGTTCTGATGCTCGAAACGAATAACTGGAATGGCCAAGGGGAAAACTACACATACCGTTGTAATCGGGCGAGTTTCTACTTTCAGATGCAACAGAAATTTTGCGGATTGGTCAATCCGTTCGCGAGATGTGGCAGTTTGGAGGTAAGAAACGCTTGAGAAACTCAAAATTTTCGCAGTTTTATGCTCGAAACGAATAACTAGAGCGGCCCAGGGGAAAAGTGCGCATACCGTTGTAATCGGGCGAGTTTCTACTTTCAAATGCAACAGAAATTTTGCGGATTGGTCAATCCGTTCGCGAGATGTGGCAGTTTGGAGGTAAGAAACGCTTGAGAAACTCAAAATTTTCGCAGTTCTGATGCTCGAAACGAATGACTAGAACGGCCTAGGGGAAAAGTGCCCATACCGTTGTAATCGGGCGAGTTTCTACTTTCAAATGCAACAGAAATTTTGCGGATTGGTCAATCCGTTCGCGAGATATGGCAGGTTGGAGGTAAGAAACGCTTGAGAAACTCAAAATTTTCGCAGTTCTGATGCTCGAAACGAATAACTGGAATGGCCAAGGGGAAAACTACACATACCGTTGTAATCGGGCGAGTTTCTACTTTCAGATGCAACATTAATTTTGCGGATTGGTCAATCCGTTCGCGAGATATGGCAGGTTGGAGGTAAGAAACGCTTTAGAAACTCAAAATTTTCGCAGTTTTATGCTCGAAACGAATGACTAGAACGGCCTAGGGGAAAAGTGCGCATACCGTTGTAATCGGCCGAGTTTCTACTTTCAAATGCAACAGGAATTTTGCGGATTGGTCAATCCGTTCGCGAGATATGGCAGTTACGAGGTAAGAAACGCTTGAGAAACTCAAAATTTTCGCAGTTTTATGCTCGAAACGAATAACTAGAGCGGCCCAGGGGAAAAGTGCGCATACCGTTGTAATCGGGCGAGTTTCTACTTTCAAATGCAACAGAAATTTTGCGGATTGGTCAATCCGTTCGCGAGATGTGGCAGTTTGGAGGTAAGAAACGCTTGAGAAACTCAAAATTTTCGCAGTTCTGATGCTCGAAACGAATGACTAGAACGGCCTAGGGGAAAAGTGTGCATACCGTTGTAATGGGGCGAGTTTCTACTTTCAGATGCAACAGAAATTTTGCGGATTGATCAATCCGTTCGCGAGATATGGCAGTTTGGAGATAAGAAACGCTTTAGAAACTCAAAATTTTCGCAGTTTTATGCTCGAAACGAATAACTAGAACGGCCCAGGGGAAAAGTGCGCATACCGTTGTAATCTGGCGAGTTTCTACTTTCAAATGCAACAGGAATTTTGCGGATTGGTCAATCCGTTCGCGAGATATGGCAGGTTGGAGGTAAGAAACGCTTTAGAAACTCAAAATTTTCGCAGTTTTATGCTCGAAACGAATAACTAGAACGGCCAAGGGGAAAAGTGCGCATACCTTTGTAATCGGGCGAGTTTCTACTTTCAAATGCAACAGAAATTTTGCGGATTGGTCAATCCGTTCGCGAGATATGGCAGTTTGGAGATAAGAAACGCTTGAGAAACTCAAAATTTTCGCAGTTCTGGTGCTCGAAACGTATAACTGGAACGGTGTAGGGGAAAACTACACATACCGTTGTAATCAGGCGAGTTTCTACTTTCAAATGCAACAGAAATTTTGCGGATTGGTCAATCCGTTCGCGAGATATGGCAGTTTGGAGGTAAGAAACGCTTGAGAAACTCAAAATTTTCGCAGTTTTATGCTCGAAACGAATAACTAGAGAGGCCCAGGGGAAAAGTGCGCATACCGTTGTAATCGGGCGAGTTTCTACTTTCAAATGCAACAGAAATTTTGCGGATTGGTCAATCCGTTCGCAAGATATGGCCGTTTGGATGTAAGAAACGCTTTAGAAACTCAAAATTTTCGCAGCTTTATGCTCGAAACGAATAACTAGAACGGCCCAGGGGAAGAGTGCGCATACCGTTGTGATCGGGCGAGTTTCTACTTTCAAATGCAACAGAAATTTTGCGGATTGGTCAATCCGTTCGCGAGATATGGCAGGTTGGAGGTAAGAAACGCTTGAGAAACTCAAAATTTTCGCAGTTCTGATGCTCGAAACGAATCACTGGAATGGCCAAGGGGAAAAGTGCGCATACCTTTGTAATCGGGCGAGTTTCTACTTTCAAATGCAACAGAAATTTTGCGGATTGGTCAATCCGTTCGCGAGATATTGCAGTTTGGATGTAAGAAACGCTTGAGAAACTCAAAATTTTCGCAGTTCTGATGCTCGAAACGAATAACTAGAACGGCCCAGGAGAAGAGTGCGCATACCGTTGTGATCGGGCGAGTTTCTACTTTCAAATACAACAGAAATTTTGCGGATTGGTCAATCCGTTCGCGAGATATGGCAGTTTGGAGGTAAGAAACGCTTGAGAAACTCAAAATTTTCGCAGTTCTGATGCTCGAAACGAATAACTAGAACGGCCCAGGGGAAAAGTGCGCATACCGTTGTAATCGGGCGAGTTTCTACTTTCAAATGCAACAGAAATTTTGCGGATTGGTCAATCCGTTCGCGAGATATGGCAGGTTGGAGGTAAGAAACGCTTGAGAAACTCAAAATTTTCGCAGTTCTGATGCTCGAAACGAATAACTGGAATGGCCAAGGGGAAAACTACACATACCGTTGTAATCGGGCGAGTTTCTACTTTCAGATGCAACAGAAATTTTGCGGATTGGTCAATCCGTTCGCGAGATGTGGCAGTTTGGAGGTAAGAAACGCTTGAGAAACTCAAAATTTTCGCAGTTTTATGCTCGAAACGAATAACTAGAGCGGCCCAGGGGAAAAGTGCGCATACCGTTGTAATCGGGCGAGTTTCTACTTTCAAATGCAACAGAAATTTTGCGGATTGGTCAATCCGTTCGCGAGATGTGGCAGTTTGGAGGTAAGAAACGCTTGAGAAACTCAAAATTTTCGCAGTTCTGATGCTCGAAACGAATGACTAGAACGGCCTAGGGGAAAAGTGCCCATACCGTTGTAATCGGGCGAGTTTCTACTTTCAAATGCAACAGAAATTTTGCGGATTGGTCAATCCGTTCGCGAGATATGGCAGGTTGGAGGTAAGAAACGCTTGAGAAACTCAAAATTTTCGCAGTTCTGATGCTCGAAACGAATAACTGGAATGGCCAAGGGGAAAACTACACATACCGTTGTAATCGGGCGAGTTTCTACTTTCAGATGCAACATTAATTTTGCGGATTGGTCAATCCGTTCGCGAGATATGGCAGGTTGGAGGTAAGAAACGCTTTAGAAACTCAAAATTTTCGCAGTTTTATGCTCGAAACGAATGACTAGAACGGCCTAGGGGAAAAGTGCGCATACCGTTGTAATCGGCCGAGTTTCTACTTTCAAATGCAACAGGAATTTTGCGGATTGGTCAATCCGTTCGCGAGATATGGCAGTTACGAGGTAAGAAACGCTTGAGAAACTCAAAATTTTCGCAGTTTTATGCTCGAAACGAATAACTAGAGCGGCCCAGGGGAAAAGTGCGCATACCGTTGTAATCGGGCGAGTTTCTACTTTCAAATGCAACAGAAATTTTGCGGATTGGTCAATCCGTTCGCGAGATGTGGCAGTTTGGAGGTAAGAAACGCTTGAGAAACTCAAAATTTTCGCAGTTCTGATGCTCGAAACGAATGACTAGAACGGCCTAGGGGAAAAGTGTGCATACCGTTGTAATGGGGCGAGTTTCTACTTTCAGATGCAACAGAAATTTTGCGGATTGATCAATCCGTTCGCGAGATATGGCAGTTTGGAGATAAGAAACGCTTTAGAAACTCAAAATTTTCGCAGTTTTATGCTCGAAACGAATAACTAGAACGGCCCAGGGGAAAAGTGCGCATACCGTTGTAATCTGGCGAGTTTCTACTTTCAAATGCAACAGGAATTTTGCGGATTGGTCAATCCGTTCGCGAGATATGGCAGGTTGGAGGTAAGAAACGCTTTAGAAACTCAAAATTTTCGCAGTTTTATGCTCGAAACGAATAACTAGAACGGCCAAGGGGAAAAGTGCGCATACCTTTGTAATCGGGCGAGTTTCTACTTTCAAATGCAACAGAAATTTTGCGGATTGGTCAATCCGTTCGCGAGATATTGCAGTTTGGATGTAAGAAACGCTTGAGAAACTCAAAATTTTCGCAGTTCTGATGCTCGAAACGAATAACTAGAACGGCCCAGGAGAAGAGTGCGCATACCGTTGTGATCGGGCGAGTTTCTACTTTCAAATACAACAGAAATTTTGCGGATTGGTCAATCCGTTCGCGAGATATGGCAGTTTGGAGGTAAGAAACGCTTGAGAAACTCAAAATTTTCGCAGTTCTGATGCTCGAAACGAATAACTAGAACGGCCCAGGGGAAAAGTGCGCATACCGTTGTAATCGGGCGAGTTTCTACCTTCAAATGCAACAGAAATTTTGCGGATTGGTCAATCCGTTCGCGAGATATGGCAGGTTGGAGGTAAGAAACGCTTGAGAAACTCAAAATTTTCGCAGTTCTGATGCTCGAAACGAATAACTGGAATGGCCAAGGGGAAAACTACACATACCGTTGTAATCGGGCGAGTTTCTACTTTCAGATGCAACAGAAATTTTGCGGATTGGTCAATCCGTTCGCGAGATGTGGCAGTTTGGAGGTAAGAAACGCTTGAGAAACTCAAAATTTTCGCAGTTCTGATGCTCGAAACGAATGACTAGAACGGCCTAGGGGAAAAGTGCGCATACCGTTGTAATCGGGCGCGTTTCTACTTTCAGATGCAACAGAAATTTTGCGGATTGATCAATCCGTTCGCGAGATATGGCAGTTTGGAGATAAGAAACGCTTTAGAAACTCAAAATTTTCGCAGTTTTATGCTCAAAACGAATAACTAGAACGGCCCGGGGAAAAGTGCGCACACCGTTGTAATCGGGCGAGTTTCTACTTTCAAATGCAACAGAAATTTTGCGGATTGGTCAATCCGTTCGCGAGATATGGCAGTTTGGAGATAAGAAACGCTTGAGAAACTCAAAATTTTCGCAGTTCTGGTGCTCGAAACGTATAACTGGAACGGTGTAGGGGAAAACTACACATACCGTTGTAATCAGGCGAGTTTCTACTTTCAAATGCAACAGAAATTTTGCGGATTGGTCAATCCGTTCGCGAGATATGGCAGTTTGGAGGTAAGAAACGCTTGAGAAACTCAAAATTTCGCAGTTTTAATGCTCGAAACGAATAACTAGAGAGGCCCAGGGGAAAAGTGCGCATACCGTTGTAATCGGGCGAGTTTCTACATTCAAATGCAACAGAAATTTTGCGGATTGGTCAATCCGTTCGCGAGATATGGCCGTTTGGATGTAAGAAACGCTTTAGAAACTCAAATTTTCGCAGCTTTATGCTCGAAACGAATAACTAGAACGGCCCAGGGGAAGAGTGCGCATACCGTGTGATCGGGCGAGTTTCTACTTTCAAATGCAACAGAAATTTTGCGGATTGGTCAATCCGTTCGCGAGATATGGCAGGTTGAGGTAAGAAACGCTTGAGAAACTCAAATTTTCGCAGTTCTGATGCTCGAAACGAATAACTGGAATGGCCGAGGGGAAAAGTGCGCATACCTTTGTAATCGGGCGAGTTCTACTTTCAAATGCAACAGAAATTTGCGGATTGGTCAATCCCGTTCGCGAGATATTGCAGTTTGGATGTAAGAAACCGCTTGAGAAACTCAAAATTTTCGCAGTTCTGATGCTCGAAACGAATAACTGGAATGGCCAAGGGGAAAACTCACATACCGTTGTAATCGGAGCGAGTTTCTACTTTCAGATGCAACAGAAATTTGCGGATTGGTCAATCCGTTCGCGAGATGTGGCAGGTTGGAGGTAAGAAACGCTTGAGAAACTCAAAATTTTCGCAGTTTTATGCTCGAGACGAATAACTAGAGCGGCCAGGGGAAAAGTGCGCATACCTTTGTAATCGGGCGAGTTTCTACTTTCAAATGCAACAGAATTTTGCGGATTGGTCAATCGTTCGCGAGATATTGCAGTTTGGATGTAAGAAACGCTTGAGAAACTCAAAATTTTCGCAGTTC
This sequence comes from Ptiloglossa arizonensis, assembly GCF_051014685.1. Lineage (NCBI taxonomy): Eukaryota > Metazoa > Arthropoda > Insecta > Hymenoptera > Colletidae > Ptiloglossa > Ptiloglossa arizonensis. Next base: position 103,967 of record NW_027478832.1, on the reverse strand, counting down.
TGATGCTCGAAACGAATAACTAGAACGGCCCAGGGGAAAAGTGCGCATACCGTTGTAATCGGGCGAGTTTCTACCTTCAAATGCAACAGAAATTTTGGCGGATTGGTCAATCCGTTCGCGAGATATGGCAGTTTGGAGGTAAGAAACGCTTGAGAAACACAAAATTTTCGCAGTTCTGATGTTCGAAACGAATAACTAGACGGCCAGGGAAGAAAGTGCGCATACCGTTGTAATCGGGCGAGTTTCTACTTTCAGATGCAACAGAAATTTTGCGGATTGATCAATCCGTTCGCGAGATATGGCAGTTTGGAGATAAGAAACGCTTTAGAAACTCAAAATTTTCGCAGTTTTTTGCTCGAAACGAATAACCAGAACGGCCCAGGGGAAAAGTGCGCATACCGTTGTAATCGGGCGAGTTTCTACTTTCAAATGCAACAGGAATTTTGCGATCGGTGAATCCGTTCGCGAGATATGGCAGTTTGGAGGGTAAGAAACGCTTGAGAAACTCAAAATTTTCGCAGTTCTGATGTTCGAAACAAATAACTAGAACGGCCCACGGGAAGAGTGCGCATACCGTGTAATCGGGCGAGTTTCTACTTTCAGATGCAACAGAAATTTTGCGGATTGATCAATCCGTTCGCGAGATGTGGCAGTTTGGAGGTAAGAAACGCTTGAGAAACTCAAAATTTTCGCAGTTCTGATGCTCGAAACGAATGACTAGAACGTCCTAGGGGAAAAGTGTGCATACCGTTGTAATGGGGCGAGTTTCTACTTTCAGATGCAACAGAAATTTTGCGGATTGGGTCAATCCGTTCGCGAGATATGGCCGTTTGGATGTAAGAAAACGCTTTAGAAACTCAAAATTTTCGCAGTTTTATGCTCGAAACGAATAACTAGAGAGGCCCAGGGGAAAAGTGCGCATACCGTTGTAATCGGGCGAGTTTCTACTTTCAAATGCAACAGAAATTTTGCGGATTGGTCAATCCGTTCGCGAGTTATGGCAGTTTGGATGTAAGAAACGCTTGAGAAACTCAAAATTTTCGCAGTTCTGATGCTCGAAAACGAATAACTAGAACGGCCCAGGAGAAGAGTGCGCATACCGTTGTGATCGGGCGAGTTTCTACTTTCAAATGCAACAGAAATTTTGCGGATTGGTCAATCCGTTCGCGAGATATGGCAGTTTGGAGGTAAAGGAAACGCTTGAGAAACTCAAAATTTCGCAGTTCTGATGCTCGAAACGAATAACTAGAACGGCCCAGGGGAAAAGTGCGCATACCGTTGTAATCGGGCGAGTTCTACTTTCAATGCAACAGGAATTTTGCGGATTGTCAATCCGTTCGCGAGATATGGCAGTTTGGAGGTAAGAAACGCTTGAGAAACACAAAATTTTCGCAGTTCTGATGTTCGAAACGAATAACTAGAACGGCCCAGGGGAAAAGTGCGCATACCGTTGTAATCGGGCGAGTTTCTACTTTCAGATGCAACAGAAATTTTGCGGATTGATCAATCCGTTCGCGAGATATGGCAGTTTGGAGATAAGAAACGCTTTAGAAACTCAAAATTTTCGCAGTTTTTTGCTCGAAACGAATAACCAGAACGGCCCAGGGAAAAGTGCGCATACCGTTGTAATCGGGCGAGTTTCTACTTTCAAATGCAACAGGAATTTTGCGGATCGGTCAATCCGTTCGCGAGATATGGCAGTTTGGAAGGTAAGAAACGCTTGAGAAACTCAAAATTTTCGCAGTTCTGATGTTCGAAACAAATACTAAACGGCCCACGGGAAGAGTGCGCATACCGTTGTAATCGGGCGAGTTTCTACTTTCAAATGCAACAGAAATTTTGCGGATTGGTCAATCCGTTCGCGAGATATGCAGTTTGGAGGTAAGAAACACTTGAGAAACTCAAAAATTTCGCAGTTCTGATGCTCGAAACGAATAACTAGAACGGCCCAGGGAGAGTGCGCATACCGTTGTAATCGGGCGAGTTTCTACTTTCAAATGCAACAGAAATTTTGCGGATTTGTCAATCCGTTCGCGAGATATGGCAGGTTGGAGGTAAGATACGCTTGAGAAACTCAAAATTTTCGCAGTTCTGATGCTCGAAACGAATAACTAGAGAGGCCCAGGGAAAAGTGCGCATACCGTTGTAATCGGGCGAGTTTCTACTTTCAAATGCAACAGAAATTTTGCGGATTGGTCAATCCGTTCGCGAGATATGGCCGTTGGATGTAAGAAACGCTTTAGAAACTCAAAATTTTCGCAGCTTTATGCTCGAAACGAATAACTAGAACGGCCCAGGGGAAGAGTGCGCATACCGTTGTGATCGGGCGAGTTTCTACTTTCAAATGCAACAGAAATTTTGCGGATTGGTCAATCCGTTCGCGAGTTATGGCAGTTTGGATGTAAGAAACGCTTGAGAAACTCAAAATTTTCGCAGTTCTGATGCTCGAAACGAATAACTAGAACGGCCCAGGAGAAGAGTGCGCATACCGTTGTGATCGGGCGAGTTTCTACTTTCAAATGCAACAGAAATTTTGCGATTGGTCAATCCGTTCGCGAGATATGGCAGTTTGGAGGTAAGAAACGCTTGAGAAACTCAAAATTTTTGCAGTTCTGATGCCTCGAAACGAATAACTAGAACGGCCCAGGGGAAAAGTGCGCATACCGTTGTAATCGGGCGAGTTTCTACTTTCAAATGCAACAGGAATTTTGCGGATTGTCAATCCGTTCGCGAGATATGGCAGTTTGGAGGTAAGAAACGCTTGAGAACACAAAATTTTCGCAGTTCTGATGTTCGAAACGAATAACTAGAACGGCCCAGGGGAAAAGTGCGCATACCGTTGTAATCGGGCGAGTTTCTACTTTCAGATGCAACAGAAATTTTGCGGATTGATCAATCCGTTCGCGAGATATGGCAGTTGGAGATAAGAAACGCTTTAGAAACTCAAAATTTTCGCAGTTTTTTGCTCGAAACGAATAACCAGAACGGCCCAGGGGAAAAGTGCGCATACCGTTGTAATCGGGCGAGTTTCTACTTTCAAATGCAACAGGAATTTTGCGGATCGGTCAATCCGTTCGCGAGATATGGCAGTTTGGAGGTAAGAAACGCTTGAGAAACTCAAAATTTTCGCAGTTCTGATGTTCGAAACAAATAACTAGAACGGCCCACGGGAAGAGTGCGCATACCGTTGTAATCGGGCGAGTTTCTACTTTCAAATGCAACAGAAATTTTGCGGATTGGTCAATCCGTTCGCGAGATATGGCAGTTTGGAGGTAAGAAACACTTGAGAAACTCAAAATTTTCGCAGTTCTGATGCTCGAAACGAATAACTAGAACGGCCCAGGGGAAGAGTGCGCATACCGTTGTAATCGGGCGAGTTTCTACTTTCAAATGCAACAGAAATTTTGCGGATTTGTCAATCCGTTCGCGAGATATGGCAGGTTGGAGGTAAGATACGCTTGAGAAACTCAAAATTTTCGCAGTTCTGATGCTCGAAACGAATGACTAGAACGGCCTAGGGGAAAAGTGTGCATACGGTTGTAATGGGGCGAGTTTCTACTTTCAGATGCAACAGAAATTTTGCGGATTGGTCAATCCGTTCGCGAGATATGGCCGTTTGGATGTAAGAAACGCTTTAGAAACTCAAAATTTTCGCAGTTTTATGCTCGAAACGAATAACTAGAGAGGCCCAGGGGAAAAGTGCGCATACCGTTGTAATCGGGCGAGTTTCTACTTTCAAATGCAACAGAAATTTTGCGGATTGGTCAATCCGTTCGCGAAATATGGCCGTTTGGATGTAAGAAACGCTTTAGAAACTCAAAATTTTCGCAGCTTTATGCTCGAAACGAATAACTAGAACGGCCCAGGGGAAGAGTGCGCATACCGTTGTGATCGGGCGAGTATCTACTTTCAAATGCAACAGAAATTTTGCGGATTGGTCAATCCGTTCGCCAGTTATGGCAGTTTGGATGTAAGAAACGCTTGAGAAACTCAAAATTTTCGCAGTTCTGATGCTCGAAACGAATAACTAGAACGGTCCAGGAGAAGAGTGCGCATACCGTTGTGATCGGGCGAGTTTCTACTTTCAAATGCAACAGAAATTTTGCGGATTGGTCAATCCGTTCGCGAGATATGGCAGTTTGGAGGTAAGAAACGCTTGAGAAACTCAAAATTTTCGCAGTTCTGATGCTCGAAACGAATAACTAGAACGGCCCAGGGGAAAAGTGCCCATACCGTTGTAATCGGGCGAGTATCTACTTTCAAATGCAACAGAAATTTTGCGGATTGGTCAATCCGTTCGCGAGATATGGCAGGTTGGAGGTAAGAAACGCTTGAGAAACTCAAAATTTTCGCAGTTCTGATGCTCGAAACGAATAACTGGAATGGCCAAGGGGAAAACTACACATACCGTTGTAATCGGGCGAGTTTCTACTTTCAGATGCAACAGAAATTTTGCGGATTGGTCAATCCGTTCGCGAGATGTGGCAGTTTGGAGGTAAGAAACGCTTGAGAATCTCAAAATTTTCGCAGTTCTGATGCTCGAAACGAATGACTAGAACGGCCTAGGGGAAAACTACACAAACCGTTGTAAGCGGGCGAGTTTCTACTTTCAGATGCAACAGAAATTATGCGGATTGGTCAATCCGTTCGCGAGATATGGCAGTTTGGAGGTAAGAAACGCTTGAGAAACTCAAAATTTTCGCAGTTCTGGTGCTCGAAACGTATAACTGGAACGGTGTAGGGGAAAACTACACATACCGTTGTAATCGGGCGAGTTTCTACTTTCAGATGCAACAGAAATTTTGCGGATTGATCAATCCGTTCGCGAGATATGGCAGTTTGGAGATAAGAAACGCTTTAGAAACTCAAAATTTTCGCAGTTTTATGCTCAAAACGAATAACTAGAACGGCCCGGGGAAAAGTGCGCACACCGTTGTAATCGGGCGAGTTTCTACTTTCAAATGCAAGAGAAATTTTGCGGATTGGTCAATCCGTTCGCGAGATATGGCAGTTTGGAGGTAAGAAACGCTTGAGAAACTCAAAATTTTCACAGTTCTGATGCTCGAAACGAATAACTAGAGAGGCCCAGGGGAAAAGTGCGCATACCGTTGTAATCGGGCGAGTTTCTACTTTCAAATGCAACAGAAATTTTGCGGATTGGTCAATCCGTTCGCGAGATATGGCCGTTTGGATGTAAGAAACGCTTTAGAAACTCAAAATTTTCGCAGCTTTATGCTCGAAACGAATAACTAGAACGGCCCAGGGGAAGAGTGCGCATACCGTTGTGATCGGGCGAGTTTCTACTTTCAAATGCAACAGAAATTTTGCGGATTGGTCAATCCGTTCGCGAGTTATGGCAGTTTGGATGTAAGAAACGCTTGAGAAACTCAAAATTTTCGCAGTTCTGATGCTCGAAACGAATAACTAGAACGGCCCAGGAGAAGAGTGCGCATACCGTTGTGATCGGGCGAGTTTCTACTTTCAAATGCAACAGAAATTTTGCGGATTGGTCAATCCGTTCGCGAGATATGGCAGTTTGGAGGTAAGAAACGCTTGAGAAACTCAAAATTTCGCAGTTCTGATGCTCGAAACGAATAACTAGAACGGCCCAGGGGAAAAGTGCGCATACCGTTGTAATCGGGCGAGTTTCTACTTTCAAATGCAACAGGAATTTTGCGGATTGGTCAATCCGTTCGCGAGATATGGCAGGTTGGAGGTAAGAAACGCTTGAGAAACTCAAAATTTTCGCAGTTCTGATGCTCGAAACGAATAACTGGAATGGCCAAGGGGAAAACTACACATACCGTTGTAATCGGGCGAGTTTCTACTTTCAGATGCAACAGAAATTTTGCGGATTGGTCAATCCGTTCGCGAGATGTGGCAGTTTGGAGGTAAGAAACGCTTGAGAATCTCAAAATTTTCGCAGTTCTGATGCTCGAAACGAATGACTAGAACGGCCTAGGGGAAAACTACACAAACCGTTGTAAGCGGGCGAGTTTCTACTTTCAGATGCAACAGAAATTATGCGGATTGGTCAATCCGTTCGCGAGATATGGCAGTTTGGAGGTAAGAAACGCTTGAGAAACTCAAAATTTTCGCAGTTCTGGTGCTCGAAACGTATAACTGGAACGGTGTAGGGGAAAACTACACATACCGTTGTAATCGGGCGAGTTTCTACTTTCAGATGCAACAGAAATTTTGCGGATTGATCAATCCGTTCGCGAGATATGGCAGTTTGGAGATAAGAAACGCTTTAGAAACTCAAAATTTTCGCAGTTTTATGCTCAAAACGAATAACTAGAACGGCCCGGGGAAAAGTGCGCACACCGTTGTAATCGGGCGAGTTTCTACTTTCAAATGCAAGAGAAATTTTGCGGATTGGTCAATCCGTTCGCGAGATATGGCAGTTTGGAGGTAAGAAACGCTTGAGAAACTCAAAATTTTCACAGTTCTGATGCTCGAAACGAATAACTAGAGAGGCCCAGGGGAAAAGTGCGCATACCGTTGTAATCGGGCGAGTTTCTACTTTCAAATGCAACAGAAATTTTGCGGATTGGTCAATCCGTTCGCGAGATATGGCCGTTTGGATGTAAGAAACGCTTTAGAAACTCAAAATTTTCGCAGCTTTATGCTCGAAACGAATAACTAGAACGGCCCAGGGGAATAGTGCGCATACCGTTGTGATCGGGCGAGTTTCTACTTTCAAATGCAACAGAAATTTTGCGGATTGGTCAATCCGTTCGCGAGTTATGGCAGTTTGGATGTAAGAAACGCTTGAGAAACTCAAAATTTTCGCAGTTCTGATGCTCGAAACGAATAACTAGAACGGCCCAGGAGAAGAGTGCGCATACCGTTGTGATCGGGCGAGTTTCTACTTTCAAATGCAACAGAAATTTTGCGGATTGGTCAATCCGTTCGCGAGATATGGCAGTTTGGAGGTAAGAAACGCTTGAGAAACTCAAAATTTTCGCAGTTCTGATGCTCGAAACGAATAACTAGAACGGCCCAGGGGAAAAGTGCGCATACCGTTGTAATCGGGCGAGTTTCTACTTTCAAATGCAACAGGAATTTTGCGGATTGGTCAATCCGTTCGCGAGATATGGCAGTTTGGAGGTAAGAAACGCTTGAGAAACACAAAATTTTCGCAGTTCTGATGTTCGAAACGAATAACTAGAACGGCCCAGGGGAAAAGTGCGCATACCGTTGTAATCGGGCGAGTTTCTACTTTCAGATGCAACAGAAATTTTGCGGATTGATCAATCCGTTCGCGAGATATGGCAGTTTGGAGATAAGAAACGCTTTAGAAACTCAAAATTTTCGCAGTTTTTTGCTCGAAACGAATAACCAGAACCGCCCAGGGGAAAAGTGCGCATACCGTTGTAATCGGGCGAGTTTCTACTTTCAAATGCAACAGGAATTTTGCGGATCGGTCAATCCGTTCGCGAGATATGGCAGTTTGGAGGTAAGAAACGCTTGAGAAACTCAAAATTTTCGCAGTTCTGATGTTCGAAACAAATAACTAGAACGGCCCACGGGAAGAGTGCGCATACCGTTGTAATCGGGCGAGTTTCTACTTTCAAATGCAACAGAAATTTTGCGGATTGGTCAATCCGTTCGCGAGATATGGCAGTTTGGAGGTAAGAAACACTTGAGAAACTCAAAATTTTCGCAGTTCTGATGCTCGAAACGAATAACTAGAACGGCCCAGGGGAAGAGTGCGCATACCGTTGTAATCGGGCGAGTTTCTACTTTCAAATGCAACAGAAATTTTGCGGATTTGTCAATCCGTTCGCGAGATATGGCAGGTTGGAGGTAAGATACGCTTGAGAAACTCAAAATTTTCGCAGTTCTGATGCTCGAAACGAATGACTAGAACGGCCTAGGGGAAAAGTGTGCATACGGTTGTAATGGGGCGAGTTTCTACTTTCAGATGCAACAGAAATTTTGCGGATTGGTCAATCCGTTCGCGAGATATGGCCGTTTGGATGTAAGAAACGCTTTAGAAACTCAAAATTTTCGCAGTTTTATGCTCGAAACGAATAACTAGAGAGGCCCAGGGGAAAAGTGCGCATACCGTTGTAATCGGGCGAGTTTCTACTTTCAAATGCAACAGAAATTTTGCGGATTGGTCAATCCGTTCGCGAAATATGGCCGTTTGGATGTAAGAAACGCTTTAGAAACTCAAAATTGTCGCAGCTTTATGCTCGAAACGAATAACTAGAACGGCCCAGGGGAAGAGTGCGCATACCGTTGTGATCGGGCGAGTATCTACTTTCAAATGCAACAGAAATTTTGCGGATTGGTCAATCCGTTCGCGAGTTATGGCAGTTTGGATGTAAGAAACGCTTGAGAAACTCAAAATTTTCGCAGTTCTGATGCTCGAAACGAATAACTAGAAAGGTCCAGGAGAAGAGTGCGCATACCGTTGTGATCGGGCGAGTTTCTACTTTCAAATGCAACAGAAATTTTGCGGATTGGTCAATCCGTTCGCGAGATATGGCAGTTTGGAGGTAAGAAACGCTTGAGAAACTCAAAATTTTCGCAGTTCTGATGCTCGAAACGAATAACTAGAACGGCCCAGGGGAAAAGTGCCCATACCGTTGTAATCGGGCGAGTATCTACTTTCAAATGCAACAGAAATTTTGCGGATTGGTCAATCCGTTCGCGAGATATGGCAGGTTGGAGGTAAGAAACGCTTGAGAAACTCAAAATTTTCGCAGTTCTGATGCTCGAAACGAATAACTGGAATGGCCAAGGGGAAAACTACACATACCGTTGTAATCGGGCGAGTTTCTACTTTCAGATGCAACAGAAATTTTGCGGATTGGTCAATCCGTTCGCGAGATATGGCAGGTTGGATGTAAGAAACGCTTTAGAAACTCAAAATTTTCGCAGTTTTATGCTCGAAACGAATGACTAGAACGGCCTAGGGGAAAAGTGCGCATACCGTTGTAATCGGCCGAGTTTCTACTTTCAAATGCAACAGGAATTTTGTGGATTGGTCAATCCGTTCGCGAGATATGGCAGTTTCGAGGTAAGAAACGCTTGAGAAACTCAAAATTTTCGCAGTTTTATGCTCGAAACGAATAACTAGAGCGGCCCAGGGGAAAAGTGCGCATACCGTTGTAATCGGGCGAGTTTCTACTTTCAAATGCAACAGAAATTTTGCGGATTGGTCAATCCGTTCGCGAGATATGGCAGGTTGGAGGTAAGAAACGCTTGAGAAACTCAAAATTTTCGCAGTTCTGATGCTCGAAACGAATAACTGGAATGGCCAAGGGGAAAACTACACATACCGTTGTAATCGGGCGAGTTTCTACTTTCAGATGCAACAGAAATTTTGCGGATTGGTCAATCCGTTCGCGAGATGTGGCAGTTTGGAGGTAAGAAACGCTTGAGAATCTCAAAATTTTCGCAGTTCTGATGCTCGAAACGAATGACTAGAACGGCCTAGGGGAAAACTACACAAACCGTTGTAAGCGGGCGAGTTTCTACTTTCAGATGCAACAGAAATTATGCGGATTGGTCAATCCGTTCGCGAGATATGGCAGTTTGGAGGTAAGAAACGCTTGAGAAACTCAAAATTTTCGCAGTTCTGGTGCTCGAAACGTATAACTGGAACGGTGTAGGGGAAAACTACACATACCGTTGTAATCGGGCGAGTTTCTACTTTCAGATGCAACAGAAATTTTGCGGATTGATCAATCCGTTCGCGAGATATGGCAGTTTGGAGATAAGAAACGCTTTAGAAACTCAAAATTTTCGCAGTTTTATGCTCAAAACGAATAACTAGAACGGCCCGGGGAAAAGTGCGCACACCGTTGTAATCGGGCGAGTTTCTACTTTCAAATGCAAGAGAAATTTTGCGGATTGGTCAATCCGTTCGCGAGATATGGCAGTTTGGAGGTAAGAAACGCTTGAGAAACTCAAAATTTTCACAGTTCTGATGCTCGAAACGAATAACTGGAGTGGCCTAGGGGAAAACTACACAAACCGTTGTAAGCGGGCGAGTTTCTACTTTCAGATGCAACAGAAATTATGCGGATTGGTCAATCCGTTCGCGAGATATGGCAGTTTGGAGGTAAGAAACGCTTGAGAAACTCAAAATTTTCGCAGTTCTGGTGCTCGAAACGTATAACTGGAACGGTGTAGGGGAAAACTACACATACCGTTGTAGTCGGGCGAGTTTCTACTTTCAGATGCAACAGAAATTTTGCGGATTGGTCAATCCGTTCGAGAGGTGTGGCAGTTTGGAGGTAAGAAACGCATGAGAAACTCAAAATTTTCGCAGTTCTGGTGCTCGAAACGAATAACTAGAACGGCCTAGGGGAAAAGTGCGCATACCGTTGTAATCGGGCGAGTTTCTACTTTCAAATGCAACAGAAATTTTGCGGATTGGTCAATCCGTTCGCGAGATATGGCCGTTTGGATGTAAGAAACGCTTTAGAAACTCAAAATTTTTCGCTACTTTATGCTCGAAACGAATAACTAGAACGGCCCAGGGGAAAAGTGCGCATACCGTTGTAATCGGGCGAGTTTCTACTTTCAAATGCAACAGGAATTTTGCGGATTGGTCAATCCGTTCGCGAGATATGGCAGTTTGTTGGTAAGAAACGCTTGAGAAACTCAAAATTTTCGCAGCTTTATGCTCGAAACGAATAACTAGAACGGCCCAGGGGAAAAGTGCGCATACCGTTGTAATCGGGCGAGTTTCTACTTTCAAATGCAACAGGAATTTTGCGGATCGGTCAATCCGTTCCCGAGATATGGCAGTTTGGAGGTAAGAAACGCTTGAGAAACTCAAAATTTTCGCAGTTCTGATGTTCGAAACAAATAACTAGAACGGCCCAGGGGAAGAGTGCGCATACCGTTGTAATCGGGCGAGTTTCTACTTTCAAATGCAACAGAAATTTTGCGGATTGGTCAATCCGTTCGCGAGATATGGCAGTTTGGAGGTAAGAAACGCTTGAGAAACTCAAAATTTTCGCAGTTCTGATGCTCGAAACGAATAACTAGAACGGCCCAGGGGAAGAGTGCGCATACCGTTGTAATCGGGCGAGTTTCTAATTTCAAATGCAACAGAAATTTTGCGGATTTGTCAATCCGTTCGCGAGATATGGCAGGTTGGAGGTAAGAAACGCTTGAGAAACTCAAAATTTTCGCAGTTCCGATGTTCGAAACAAATAACTAGAACGGCCCAGGGGAAGAGTGCGCATACCGTTGTAATCGGGCGAGTTTCTACTTTCAAATGCAACAGAAATTTTGCGGATTGGTCAATCCGTTCGCGAGATGTGGCAGTTTGGAGGTAAGAAACGCTTGAGAAACTCAAAATTTTCGCAGTTCTGATGCTCGAAACGAATGACTAGAACGGCCTAGGGGAAAAGTGTGCATACGGTTGTAATGGGGCGAGTTTCTACGTTCAGATGCAACAGAAATTTTGCGGATTGGTCAATCCGTTCGCGAGATATGGCCGTTTGGATGTAAGAAACGCTTTAGAAACTCAAAATTTTCGCAGTTTTATGCTCGAAACGAATAACTAGAGAGGCCCAGGGGAAAAGTGCGCATACCGTTGTAATCGGGCGAGTTTCTACTTTCAAATGCAAGAGAAATTTTGCGGATTGGTCAATCCGTTCGCGAGATATGGCCGTTTGGATGTAAGAAACGCTTTAGAAACTCAAAATTTTCGCAGCTTTATGCTCGAAACGAATAACTAGAACGGCCCAGGGGAAGAGTGCGCATACCGTTGTGATCGGGCGAGTTTCTACTTTCAAATGCAACAGAAATTTTGCGGATTGGTCAATCCGTTCGCGAGTTATGGCAGTTTGGATGTAAGAAACGCTTGAGAAACTCAAAATTTTCGCAGTTCTGATGCTCGAAACGAATAACTAGAACGGCCTAGGGGAAAAGTGCGCATACCGTTGTAATCGGCCGAGTTTCTACTTTCAAATGCAACAGGAATTTTGCGGATTGGTCAATCCGTTCGCGAGATATGGCAGTTTCGAGGTAAGAAACGCTTGAGAAACTCAAAATTTTCGCAGTTTTATGCTCGAAACGAATAACTAGAGCGGCCCAGGGGAAAAGTGCGCATACCGTTGTAATCGGGCGAGTTTCTACTTTCAAATGCAACAGAAATTTTGCGGATTGGTCAATCCGTTCGCGAGATATGGCAGGTTGGAGGTAAGAAACGCTTGAGAAACTCAAAATTTTCGCAGTTCTGATGCTCGAAACGAATAACTGGAATGGCCAAGGGGAAAACTACACATACCGTTGTAATCGGGCGAGTTTCTACTTTCAGATGCAACAGAAATTTTGCAGATTGGTCAATCCGTTCGCGAGATGTGGCAGTTTGGAGGTAAGAAACGCTTGCGAAACTCAAAATTTTCGCAGTTCTGATGCTCGAAACGAATGACTAGAACGGCCTAGGGGAAAAGTGCGCATACCGTTGTAATCGGGCGAGTTTCTACTTTCAGATGCAACAGAAATTTTGCGGATTGATCAATCCGTTCGCGAGATATGGCAGTTTGGAGATAAGAAACGCTTTAGAAACTCAAAATTTTCGCAGTTTTATGCTCGAAACGAATAACTAGAACGGCCCAGGGGAAAAGTGCGCATACCGTTGTAATCTGGCGAGTTTCTACTTTCAAATGCAACAGGAATTTTGCGGATTGGTCAATCCGTTCGCGAGATATGGCAGGTTGGAGGTAAGAAACGCTTTAGAAACTCAAAATTTTCGCAGTTTTATGCTCGAAACGAATAACTAGAACGGCCAAGGGGAAAAGTGCGCATACCTTTGTAATCGGGCGAGTTTCTACTTTCAAATGCAACAGAAATTTTGCGGATTGGTCAATCCGTTCGCGAGATATTGCAGTTTGGATGTAAGAAACGCTTGAGAAACTCAAAATTTTCGCAGTTCTGATGCTCGAAACGAATAACTAGAACGGCCCAGGAGAAGAGTGCGCATACCGTTGTGATCGGGCGAGTTTCTACTTTCAGATGCAACAGAAATTTTGCGGATTGATCAATCCGTTCGCGAGATATGGCAGTTTGGAGATAAGAAACGCTTTAGAAACTCAAAATTTTCGCAGTTTTATGCTCAAAACGAATAACTAGAACGGCCCGGGGAAAAGTGCGCACACCGTTGTAATCGGGCGAGTTTCTACTTTCAAATGCAACAGAAATTTTGCGGATTGGTCAATCCGTTCGCGAGATATGGCAGTTTGGAGGTAAGAAACGCTTGAGAAACTCAAAATTTTCACCGTTCTGATGCTCGAAACGAATAACTGGAGTGGCCTAGGGGAAAACTACACAAACCGTTGTAAGCGGGCGAGTTTCTACTTTCAGATGCAACAGAAATTATGCGGATTGGTCAATCCGTTCGCGAGATATGGCAGTTTGGAGGTAAGAAACGCTTGAGAAACTCAAAATTTTCGCAGTTCTGGTGCTCGAAACGTATAACTGGAACGGTGTAGGGGAAAACTACACATACCGTTGTAGTCGGGCGAGTTTCTACTTTCAGATGCAACAGAAATTTTGCGGATTGGTCAATCCGTTCGAGAGGTGTGGCAGTTTGGAGGTAAGAAACGCATGAGAAACTCAAAATTTTCGCAGTTCTGGTGCTCGAAACGAATAACTAGAACGGCCTAGGGGAAAAGTGCGCATACCGTTGTAATCGGGCGAGTTTCTACTTTCAAATGCAACAGAAATTTTGCGGATTGGTCAATCCGTTCGCGAGATATGGCCGTTTGGATGTAAGAAACGCTTTAGAAACTCAAAATTTTTCGCTACTTTATGCTCGAAACGAATAACTAGAACGGCCCAGGGGAAAAGTGCGCATACCGTTGTAATCGGGCGAGTTTCTACTTTCAAATGCAACAGGAATTTTGCGGATTGGTCAATCCGTTCGCGAGATATGGCAGTTTGGAGGTAAGAAACGCTTGAGAAACACAAAATTTTCGCAGTTCTGATGTTCGAAACGAATAACTAGAACGGCCCAGGGGAAAAGTGCGCATACCGTTGTAATCGGGCGAGTTTCTACTTTCAAATGCAACAGAAATTTTGCGGATTGGTCAATCCGTTCGCGAGATATGGCAGTTTGGAGGTAAGAAACGCTTGAGAAACTCAAAATTTTCGCAATTCTGATGCTCGAAACGAATAACTAGAACCGCCCAGGGGAAAAGTGCGCATACCGTTGTAATCGGGCGAGTTTCTACTTTCAAATGCAACAGGAATTTTGCGGATTGGTCAATCCGTTCGCGAGATATGGCAGTTTGGAGGTAAGAAACGCTTGAGAAACACAAAATTTTCGCAGTTCTGATGTTCGAAACGAATAACTAGAACGGCCCAGGGGAAAAGTGCGCATACCGTTGTAATCGGGCGAGTTTCTACTTTCAGATGCAACAGAAATTTTGCGGATTGATCAATCCGTTCGCGAGATATGGCAGTTTGGAGATAAGAAACGCTTTAGAAACTCAAAATTTTCGCAGTTTTATGCTCGAAACGAATAACTAGAACGGCCCAGGGGAAATGTGCGCATACCGTTGTAATCGGGCGAGTTTCTACTTTCAAATGCAACAGAAATTTTGCGGATTGGTCAATCCGTTCGCGAGATGTGGCAGTTTGGAGGTAAGAAACGCTTGAGAAACTCAAAATTTTCGCAGTTCTGATGCTCGAAACGAATGACTAGAACGGCCTAGGGGAAAAGTGCGCATACCGTTGTAATCGGGCGAGTTTCTACTTTCAGATGCAACAGAAATTTTGCGGATTGGTCAATCCTTTCGCGAGATGTGGCAGTTTGGAGGTAAGAAACGCTTGAGAAACTCAAAATTTTCGCAGTTCTGATGCTCGAAACGAATAACTGGAATGGCCAAGGGGAAAACTACACAAACGGTTGTAATCGGGCGAGTTTCAACTTTCAGATGCAACAGAAATTTTGCGGATTGGTCAATCCGTTCGCGAGATGTGGCAGTTTGGAGGTAAGAAACGCTTGAGAAACTCAAAATTTTCGCAGTTCTGATGTTCGAAACAAATAACTAGAACGGCCCAGGGGAAGAGTGCGCATACCGTTGTAATCGGGCGAGTTTCTACTTTCAAATGCAACAGAAATTTTGCGGATTGGTCAATCCGTTCGCGAGATATGGCAGTTTGGAGGTAAGAAACGCTTGAGAAACTCAAAATTTTCGCAGTTCTGATGCTCGAAACGAATAACTAGAACGGCCCAGGGGAAGAGTGCGCATACCGTTGTAATCGGGCGAGTTTCTAATTTCAAATGCAACAGAAATTTTGCGGATTTGTCAATCCGTTCGCGAGATATGGCAGGTTGGAGGTAAGAAACGCTTGAGAAACTCAAAATTTTCGCAGTTCCGATGTTCGAAACAAATAACTAGAACGGCCCAGGGGAAGAGTGCGCATACCGTTGTAATCGGGCGAGTTTCTACTTTCAAATGCAACAGAAATTTTGCGGATTGGTCAATCCGTTCGCGAGATGTGGCAGTTTGGAGGTAAGAAACGCTTGAGAAACTCAAAATTTTCGCAGTTCTGATGCTCGAAACGAATGACTAGAACGGCCTAGGGGAAAAGTGTGCATACGGTTGTAATGGGGCGAGTTTCTACTTTCAGATGCAACAGAAATTTTGCGGATTGGTCAATCCGTTCGCGAGATATGGCCGTTTGGATGTAAGAAACGCTTTAGAAACTCAAAATTTTTCGCTACTTTATGCTCGAAACGAATAACTAGAACGGCCCAGGGGAAAAGTGCGCATACCGTTGTAATCGGGCGAGTTTCTACTTTCAAATGCAACAGGAATTTTGCGGATTGGTCAATCCGTTCGCGAGATATGGCAGTTTGGAGGTAAGAAACGCTTGAGAAACACAAAATTTTCGCAGTTCTGATGTTCGAAACGAATAACTAGAACGGCCCAGGGGAAAAGTGCGCATACCGTTGTAATCGGGCGAGTTTCTACTTTCAAATGCAACAGAAATTTTGCGGATTGGTCAATCCGTTCGCGAGATATGGCAGTTTGGAGGTAAGAAACGCTTGAGAAACTCAAAATTTTCGCAATTCTGATGCTCGAAACGAATAACTAGAACCGCCCAGGGGAAAAGTGCGCATACCGTTGTAATCGGGCGAGTTTCTACTTTCAAATGCAACAGGAATTTTGCGGATTGGTCAATCCGTTCGCGAGATATGGCAGTTTGGAGGTAAGAAACGCTTGAGAAACACAAAATTTTCGCAGTTCTGATGTTCGAAACGAATAACTAGAACGGCCCAGGGGAAAAGTGCGCATACCGTTGTAATCGGGCGAGTTTCTACTTTCAGATGCAACAGAAATTTTGCGGATTGATCAATCCGTTCGCGAGATATGGCAGTTTGGAGATAAGAAACGCTTTAGAAACTCAAAATTTTCGCAGTTTTATGCTCGAAACGAATAACTAGAACGGCCCAGGGGAAATGTGCGCATACCGTTGTAATCGGGCGAGTTTCTACTTTCAAATGCAACAGAAATTTTGCGGATTGGTCAATCCGTTCGCGAGATGTGGCAGTTTGGAGGTAAGAAACGCTTGAGAAACTCAAAATTTTCGCAGTTCTGATGCTCGAAACGAATGACTAGAACGGCCTAGGGGAAAAGTGCGCATACCGTTGTAATCGGGCGAGTTTCTACTTTCAGATGCAACAGAAATTTTGCGGATTGGTCAATCCTTTCGCGAGATGTGGCAGTTTGGAGGTAAGAAACGCTTGAGAAACTCAAAATTTTCGCAGTTCTGATGCTCGAAACGAATAACTGGAATGGCCAAGGGGAAAACTACACAAACGGTTGTAATCGGGCGAGTTTCAACTTTCAGATGCAACAGAAATTTTGCGGATTGGTCAATCCGTTCGCGAGATGTGGCAGTTTGGAGGTAAGAAACGCTTGAGAAACTCAAAATTTTCGCAGTTCTGATGTTCGAAACAAATAACTAGAACGGCCCAGGGGAAGAGTGCGCATACCGTTGTAATCGGGCGAGTTTCTACTTTCAAATGCAACAGAAATTTTGCGGATTGGTCAATCCGTTCGCGAGATATGGCAGTTTGGAGGTAAGAAACGCTTGAGAAACTCAAAATTTTCGCAGTTCTGATGCTCGAAACGAATAACTAGAACGGCCCAGGGGAAGAGTGCGCATACCGTTGTAATCGGGCGAGTTTCTAATTTCAAATGCAACAGAAATTTTGCGGATTTGTCAATCCGTTCGCGAGATATGGCAGGTTGGAGGTAAGAAACGCTTGAGAAACTCAAAATTTTCGCAGTTCCGATGTTCGAAACAAATAACTAGAACGGCCCAGGGGAAGAGTGCGCATACCGTTGTAATCGGGCGAGTTTCTACTTTCAAATGCAACAGAAATTTTGCGGATTGGTCAATCCGTTCGCGAGATGTGGCAGTTTGGAGGTAAGAAACGCTTGAGAAACTCAAAATTTTCGCAGTTCTGATGCTCGAAACGAATGACTAGAACGGCCTAGGGGAAAAGTGTGCATACGGTTGTAATGGGGCGAGTTTCTACTTTCAGATGCAACAGAAATTTTGCGGATTGGTCAATCCGTTCGCGAGATATGGCCGTTTGGATGTAAGAAACGCTTTAGAAACTCAAAATTTTCGCAGTTTTATGCTCGAAACGAATAACTAGAGAGGCCCAGGGGAAAAGTGCGCATACCGTTGTAATCGGGCGAGTTTCTACTTTCAAATGCAAGAGAAATTTTGCGGATTGGTCAATCCGTTCGCGAGATATGGCCGTTTGGATGTAAGAAACGCTTTAGAAACTCAAAATTTTCGCAGCTTTATGCTCGAAACGAATAACTAGAACGGCCCAGGGGAAGAGTGCGCATACCGTTGTGATCGGGCGAGTTTCTACTTTCAAATGCAACAGAAATTTTGCGGATTGGTCAATCCGTTCGCGAGTTATGGCAGTTTGGATGTAAGAAACGCTTGAGAAACTCAAAATTTTCGCAGTTCTGATGCTCGAAACGAATAACTAGAACGGTCCAGGAGAAGAGTGCGCATACCGTTGTGATCGGGCGAGTTTCTACTTTCAAATGCAACAGAAATTTTGCGGATTGGTCAATCCGTTCGCGAGATATGGCAGTTTGGAGGTAAGAAACGCTTGAGAAACTCAAAATTTTCGCAGTTCTGATGCTCGAAACGAATAACTAGAACGGCCTAGGGGAAAAGTGCGCATACCGTTGTAATCGGCCGAGTTTCTACTTTCAAATGCAACAGGAATTTTGCGGATTGGTCAATCCGTTCGCGAGATATGGCAGTTTCGAGGTAAGAAACGCTTGAGAAACTCAAAATTTTCGCAGTTTTATGCTCGAAACGAATAACTAGAGCGGCCCAGGGGAAAAGTGCGCATACCGTTGTAATCGGGCGAGTTTCTACTTTCAAATGCAACAGAAATTTTGCGGATTGGTCAATCCGTTCGCGAGATATGGCAGGTTGGAGGTAAGAAACGCTTGAGAAACTCAAAATTTTCGCAGTTCTGATGCTCGAAACGAATAACTGGAATGGCCAAGGGGAAAACTACACATACCGTTGTAATCGGGCGAGTTTCTACTTTCAGATGCAACAGAAATTTTGCAGATTGGTCAATCCGTTCGCGAGATGTGGCAGTTTGGAGGTAAGAAACGCTTGAGAAACTCAAAATTTTCGCAGTTCTGATGCTCGAAACGAATGACTAGAACGGCCTAGGGGAAAAGTGCGCATACCGTTGTAATCGGGCGAGTTTCTACTTTCAGATGCAACAGAAATTTTGCGGATTGATCAATCCGTTCGCGAGATATGGCAGTTTGGAGATAAGAAACGCTTTAGAAACTCAAAATTTTCGCAGTTTTATGCTCGAAACGAATAACTAGAACGGCCCAGGGGAAAAGTGCGCATACCGTTGTAATCTGGCGAGTTTCTACTTTCAAATGCAACAGGAATTTTGCGGATTGGTCAATCCGTTCGCGAGATATGGCAGGTTGGAGGTAAGAAACGCTTTAGAAACTCAAAATTTTCGCAGTTTTATGCTCGAAACGAATAACTAGAACGGCCAAGGGGAAAAGTGCGCATACCTTTGTAATCGGGCGAGTTTCTACTTTCAAATGCAACAGAAATTTTGCGGATTGGTCAATCCGTTCGCGAGATATTGCAGTTTGGATGTAAGAAACGCTTGAGAAACTCAAAATTTTCGCAGTTCTGATGCTCGAAACGAATAACTAGAACGGCCCAGGAGAAGAGTGCGCATACCGTTGTGATCGGGCGAGTTTCTACTTTCAGATGCAACAGAAATTTTGCGGATTGATCAATCCGTTCGCGAGATATGGCAGTTTGGAGATAAGAAACGCTTTAGAAACTCAAAATTTTCGCAGTTTTATGCTCAAAACGAATAACTAGAACGGCCCGGGGAAAAGTGCGCACACCGTTGTAATCGGGCGAGTTTCTACTTTCAAATGCAACAGAAATTTTGCGGATTGGTCAATCCGTTCGCGAGATATGGCAGTTTGGAGGTAAGAAACGCTTGAGAAACTCAAAATTTTCACAGTTCTGATGCTCGAAACGAATAACTGGAGTGGCCTAGGGGAAAACTACACAAACCGT
Organism: Ptiloglossa arizonensis; assembly: GCF_051014685.1. Lineage (NCBI taxonomy): Eukaryota > Metazoa > Arthropoda > Insecta > Hymenoptera > Colletidae > Ptiloglossa > Ptiloglossa arizonensis. The sequence continues at coordinate 84,362 of NW_027478832.1, read as the reverse complement.
TGTAAGCGGGCGAGTTTCTACTTTCAGATGCAACAGAAATTATGCGGATTGGTCAATCCGTTCGCGAGATATGGCAGTTTGGAGGTAAGAAACGCTTGAGAAACTCAAAATTTTCGCAGTTCTGGTGCTCGAAACGTATAACTGGAACGGTGTAGGGGAAAACTACACATACCGTTGTAGTCGGGCGAGTTTCTACTTTCAGATGCAACAGAAATTTTGCGGATTGGTCAATCCGTTCGAGAGGTGTGGCAGTTTGGAGGTAAGAAACGCATGAGAAACTCAAAATTTTCGCAGTTCTGGTGCTCGAAACGAATAACTAGAACGGCCTAGGGGAAAAGTGCGCATACCGTTGTAATCGGGCGAGTTTCTACTTTCAAATGCAACAGAAATTTTGCGGATTGGTCAATCCGTTCGCGAGATATGGCCGTTTGGATGTAAGAAACGCTTTAGAAACTCAAAATTTTTCGCTACTTTATGCTCGAAACGAATAACTAGAACGGCCCAGGGGAAAAGTGCGCATACCGTTGTAATCGGGCGAGTTTCTACTTTCAAATGCAACAGGAATTTTGCGGATTGGTCAATCCGTTCGCGAGATATGGCAGTTTGGAGGTAAGAAACGCTTGAGAAACACAAAATTTTCGCAGTTCTGATGTTCGAAACGAATAACTAGAACGGCCCAGGGGAAAAGTGCGCATACCGTTGTAATCGGGCGAGTTTCTACTTTCAAATGCAACAGAAATTTTGCGGATTGGTCAATCCTTTCGCGAGATGTGGCAGTTTGGAGGTAAGAAACGCTTGAGAAACTCAAAATTTTCGCAGTTCTAATGCTCGAAACGAATAACTGGAATGGCCAAGGGGAAAACTACATAAACGGTTGTAATCGGGCGAGTTTCAACTTTCAGATGCAACAGAAATTTTGCGGATTGGTCAATCCGTTCGCGAGATGTGGCAGTTTGGAGGTAAGAAACGCTTGAGAAACTCAAAATTTTCGCAGTTCTGATGCTCGAAACGAATGACTAGAACGGCCTAGGGGAAAAGTGCGCATACCGTTGTAATCGGGCGAGTTTCTACTTTCAGATGCAACAGAAATTTTGCGGATTGATCAATCCGTTCGCGAGATATGGCAGTTTGGAGATAAGAAACGCTTTAGAAACTCAAAATTTTCGCAGTTTTTTGCTCGAAACGAATAACCAGAACGGCCCAGGGGAAAAGTGCGCATACCGTTGTAATCGGGCGAGTTTCTACTTTCAAATGCAACAGAAATTTTGCGGATTGGTCAATCCGTTCGCTAGATATGGCAGTTTGGATGTAAGAAACGCTTGAGAAACTCAAAATTTTCGCAGTTCTGATGCTCGAAACGAATAACTAAAACGGCCCAGGGGAAAAGTGCGCATACCGTTGTAATCGGGCGAGTTTCTACTTTCAAATGCAACAGAAATTTTGCGGATTGGTCGATCCGTTCGCGAGATATGGCAGTTTGGAGGTAAGAAACGCTTGAGAAACTCAAAATTTTCGCAGTTCTGATGCTCGAAACGAATAACTGGAGTGGCCTAGGGGAAAACTACACATACCGTTGTAATCGGGCGAGTTTCTACTTTCAGATGCAACAGAAATTATGCGGATTGGTCAATCCGTTCGCGAGATATGGCAGTTTGGAGGTAAGAAACGCTTGAGAAACTCAAAATTTTCGCAGTTCTGGTGCTCGAAACGAATAACTGGAACGGTGTAGGGGAAAACTACACATACCGTTGTAATCGGGCGAGTTTCTACTTTCAAATGCAACAGAAATTTTGCGGATTGGTCAATCCGTTCGCGAGATATGGCAGTTTGGAGGTAAGAAACGCTTGAGAAACTCAAAATTTTCGCAGCTTTATGCTCGAAACGAATAACTAGAACGGCCCAGGGGAAAAGTGCGCTTACCGTTGTAATCGGGCGAGTTTCTACTTTCAAATGCAACAGGAATTTTGCGGATCGGTCAATCCGTTCGCGAGATATGGCAGTTTGGAGGTAAGAAACGCTTGAGAAACTCAAAATTTTCGCAGTTCTGATGTTCGAAACAAATAACTAGAACGGCCCAGGGGAAGAGTGCGCATACCGTTGTAATCGGGCGAGTTTCTACTTTCAAATGCAACAGAAATTTTGCGGATTGGTCAATCCGTTCGCGAGATATGGCAGTTTGGAGGTAAGAAACGCTTGAGAAACTCAAAATTTTCGCAGTTCTGATGCTCGAAACGAATAACTAGAACGGCCCAGGGGAAGAGTGCGCATACCGTTGTAATCGGGCGAGTTTCTACTTTCAAATGCAACAGAAATTTTGCGGATTTGTCAATCCGTTCGCGAGATATGGCAGGTTGGAGGTAAGAAACGCTTGAGAAACTCAAAATTTTCGCAGTTCTGATGCTCGAAACGAATAACTAGAACGGCCCAGGGGAAGAGTGCGCATACCGTTGTAATCGGGCGAGTTTCTACTTTCAAATGCAACAGAAATTTTGCGGATTTGTCAATCCGTTCGCGAGATATGGCAGGTTGGAGGTAAGAAACGCTTGAGAAACTCAAAATTTTCGCAGTTCTGATGTTCGAAACAAATAACTAGAACGGCCCAGGGGAAGAGTGCGCATACCGTTGTAATCGGGCGAGTTTCTACTTTCAAATGCAACAGAAATTTTGCGGATTGGTCAATCCGTTCGCGAGATGTGGCAGTTTGGAGGTAAGAAACGCTTGAGAAACTCAAAATTTTCGCAGTTCTGATGCTCGAAACGAATGACTAGAACGGCCTAGGGAAAAGTGTGCATACCGTTGTAATGGGGCGAGTTTCTACTTTCAGATGCAACAGAAATTTTGCGGATTGATCAATCCGTTCGCGAGATATGGCAGTTTGGAGATAAGAAACGCTTTAGAAACTCAAAATTTTCGCAGTTTTATGCTCAAAACGAATAACTAGAACGGCCCGGGGAAAAGTGCGCACACCGTTGTAATCGGGCGAGTTTCTACTTTCAAATGCAACAGAAATTTTGCGGATTGGTCAATCCGTTCGCGAGATATGGCAGTTTGGAGGTAAGAAACGCTTGAGAAACTCAAAATTTTCGCAGCTTTATGCTCGAAACGAATAACTAGAACGGCCCAGGGGAAAAGTGCGCTTACCGTTGTAATCGGGCGAGTTTCTACTTTCAAATGCAACAGGAATTTTGCGGATCGGTCAATCCGTTCGCGAGATATGGCAGTTTGGAGGTAAGAAACGCTTGAGAAACTCAAAATTTTCGCAGTTCTGATGTTCGAAACAAATAACTAGGACGGCCCAGGGGAAGAGTGCGCATACCGTTGTAATCGGGCGAGTTTCTACTTTCAAATGCAACAGAAATTTTGCGGATTGGTCAATCCGTTCGCGAGATATGGCAGTTTGGAGGTAAGAAACGCTTGAGAAACTCAAAATTTTCGCAGTTCTGATGCTCGAAACGAATAACTAGAACGGCCCAGGGGAAGAGTGCGCATACCGTTGTAATCGGGCGAGTTTCTACTTTCAAATGCAACAGAAATTTTGCGGATTTGTCAATCCGTTCGCGAGATATGGCAGGTTGGAGGTAAGAAACGCTTGAGAAACTCTAAATTTTCGCAGTTCTGATGTTCGAAACAAATAACTAGAACGGCCCAGGGGAAGAGTGCGCATACCGTTGTAATCGGGCGAGTTTCTACTTTCAAATGCAACAGAAATTTTGCGGATTGGTCAATCCGTTCGCGAGATGTGGCAGTTTGGAGGTAAGAAACGCTTGAGAAACTCAAAATTTTCGCAGTTCTGATGCTCGAAACGAATGACTAGAACGGCCTAGGGGAAAAGTGTGCATACCGTTGTAATGGGGCGAGTTTCTACTTTCAGATGCAACAGAAATTTTGCGGATTGATCAATCCGTTCGCGAGATATGGCAGTTTGGAGATAAGAAACGCTTTAGAAACTCAAAATTTTCGCAGTTTTATGCTCGAAACGAATAACTGGAATGGCCAAGGGGAAAACTACACATACCGTTGTAATCGGGCGAGTTTCTACTTTCAGATGCAACAGAAATTTTGCGGATTGGTCAATCCGTTCGCGAGATGTGGCAGTTTGGAGGTAAGAAACGCTTGAGAAACTCAAAATTTTCGCAGTTCTGATGTTCGAAACAAATAACTAGAACGGCCCAGGGGAAGAGTGCGCATACCGTTGTAATCGGGCGAGTTTCTACTTTCAAATGCAACAGAAATTTTGCGGATTGGTCAATCCGTTCGCGAGATATGGCAGTTTGGAGGTAAGAAACGCTTGAGAAACTCAAAATTTTCGCAGTTCTGATGCTCGAAACGAATAACTAGAACGGCCCAGGGGAAGAGTGCGCATACCGTTGTAATCGGGCGAGTTTCTACTTTCAAATGCAACAGAAATTTTGCGGATTTGTCAATCCGTTCGCGAGATATGGCAGGTTGGAGGTAAGAAACGCTTGAGAAACTCAAAATTTTCGCAGTTCTGATGTTCGAAACAAATAACTAGAACGGCCCAGGGAAAGAGTGCGCATACCGTTGTAATCGGGCGAGTTTCTACTTTCAAATGCAACAGAAATTTTGCGGATTGGTCAATCCGTTCGCGAGATGTGGCAGTTTGGAGGTAAGAAACGCTTGAGAAACTCAAAATTTTCGCAGTTCTGATGCTCGAAACGAATGACTAGAACGGCCTAGGGGAAAAGTGTGCATACCGTTGTAATGGGGCGAGTTTCTACTTTCAGATGCAACAGAAATTTTGCGGATTGATCAATCCGTTCGGGAGATATGGCAGTTTGGAGATAAGAAACGCTTTAGAAACTCAAAATTTTCGCAGTTTTATGCTCAAAACGAATAACTAGAACGGCCCGGGGAAAAGTGCGCACACCGTTGTAATCGGGCGAGTTTCTACTTTCAAATGCAACAGAAATTTTGCGGATTGGTCAATCCGTTCGCGAGATATGGCAGTTTGGAGGTAAGAAACGCTTGAGAAACTCAAAATTTTCGCAGCTTTATGCTCGAAACGAATAACTAGAACGGCCCAGGGGAAAAGTGCGCTTACCGTTGTAATCGGGCGAGTATCTACTTTCAAATGCAACAGGAATTTTGCGGATCGGTCAATCCGTTCGCGAGATATGGCAGTTTGGAGGTAAGAAACGCTTGAGAAACTCAAAATTTTCGCAGTTCTGATGTTCGAAACAAATAACTAGAACGGCCCAGGGGAAGAGTGCGCATACCGTTGTAATCGGGCGAGTTTCTACTTTCAAATGCAACAGAAATTTTGCGGATTGGTCAATCCGTTCGCGAGATATGGCAGTTTGGAGGTAAGAAACGCTTGAGAAACTCAAAATTTTCGCAGTTCTGATGCTCGAAACGAATAACTAGAACGGCCCAGGGGAAGAGTGCGCATACCGTTGTAATCGGGCGAGTTTCTACTTTCAAATGCAACAGAAATTTTGCGGATTTGTCAATCCGTTCGCGAGATATGGCAGGTTGGAGGTAAGAAACGCTTGAGAAACTCAAAATTTTCGCAGTTCTGATGTTCGAAACAAATAACTAGAACGGCCCAGGGGAAGAGTGCGCATACCGTTGTAATCGGGCGAGTTTCTACTTTCAAATGCAACAGAAATTTTGCGGATTGGTCAATCCGTTCGCGAGATGTGGCAGTTTGGAGGTAAGAAACGCTTGAGAAACTCAAAATTTTCGCAGTTCTGATGCTCGAAACGAATGACTAGAACGGCCTAGGGGAAAAGTGTGCATACCGTTGTAATGGGGCGAGTTTCTACTTTCAGATGCAACAGAAATTTTGCGGATTGATCAATCCGTTCGCGAGATATGGCAGTTTGGAGATAAGAAACGCTTTAGAAACTCAAAATTTTCGCAGTTTTATGCTCGAAACGAATAACTGGAATGGCCAAGGGGAAAACTACACATACCGTTGTAATCGGGCGAGTTTCTACTTTCAGATGCAACAGAAATTTTGCGGATTGGTCAATCCGTTCGCGAGATGTGGCAGTTTGGAGGTAAGAAACGCTTGAGAAACTCAAAATTTTCGCAGTTCTGATGCTCGAAACGAATGACTAGAACGGCCTAGGGGAAAAGTGCGCATACCGTTTTAATCGGGCAAGTTTCTACTTTCAGATGCAACAGAAATTTTGCGGATTGATCAATCCGTTCGCGAGATATGGCAGTTTGGAGATAAGAAACGCTTTAGAAACTCAAAATTTTCGCAGTTTTATGCTCAAAACGAATAACTAGAACGGCCCGGGGAAAAGTGCGCACACCGTTGTAAGCGGGCGAGTTTCTACTTTCAGATGCAACAGAAATTATGCGGATTGGTCAATCCGTTCGCGAGATATGGCAGTTTGGAGGTAAGAAACGCTTGAGAAACTCAAAATTTTCGCAGTTCTGGTGCTCGAAACGTATAACTGGAACGGTGTAGGGGAAAACTACACATACCGTTGTAGTCGGGCGAGTTTCTACTTTCAGATGCAACAGAAATTTTGCGGATTGGTCAATCCGTTCGAGAGGTGTGGCAGTTTGGAGGTAAGAAACGCATGAGAAACTCAAAATTTTCGCAGTTCTGGTGCTCGAAACGAATAACTAGAACGGCCCAGGGGAAAAGTGCGCATACCGTTGTAATCGGGCGAGTTTCTACTTTCAAATGCAACAGGAATTTTGCGGATTGGTCAATCCGTTCGCGAGATATGGCTGTTTGGAGGTAAGAAACGCTTGAGAAACACAAAATTTTCGCAGTTCTGATGTTCGAAACGAATAACTAGAACGGCCCAGGGGAAAAGTACGCATACCGTTGTAATCGGGCGAGTTTCTACTTTCAAATGCAACAGAAATTTTGCGGATTGGTCAATCCGTTCGCGAGATATGGCAGTTTGGAGGTAAGAAACGCTTGAGAAACTCAAAATTTTCGCAGTTCTGATGCTCGAAACGAATAACTAGAACGGCCCAGGGGAAAAGTGCGCATACCGTTGTAATCGGGCGAGTTTCTACTTTCAAATGCAACAGGAATTTTGCGGATTGGTCCATCCGTTCGCGAGATATGGCAGTTTGGAGGTAAGAATCGCTTGAGAAACACAAAATTTTCGCAGTTCTGATGTTCGAAACGAATAACTAGAACGGCCCAGGGGAAAAGTGCGCATACCGTTGTAATCGGGCGAGTTTCTACTTTCAGATGCAACAGAAATTTTGCGGATTGGTCAATCCGTTCGCGAGATGTGGCAGTTTGGAGGTAAGAAACGCTTGAGAAACACAAAATTTTCGCAGTTCTGATGTTCGAAACGAATTACTAGAACGGCCCAGGGGAAAAGTACGCATACCGTTGTAATCGGGCGAGTTTCTACTTTCAAATGCAACAGAAATTTTGCGGATTGGTCAATCCGTTCGCGAGATATGGCAGTTTGGAGGTAAGAAACGCTTGAGAAACTCAAAATTTTCGCAGTTCTGATGCTCGAAACGAATAACTAGAACGGCCCAGGGGAAAAGTGCGCATACCGTTGTAATCGGGCGAGTTTCTACTTTCAAATGCAACAGGAATTTTGCGGATTGGTCCATCCGTTCGCGAGATATGGCAGTTTGGAGGTAAGAATCGCTTGAGAAACACAAAATTTTCGCAGTTCTGATGTTCGAAACGAATAACTAGAACGGCCCAGGGGAAAAGTGCGCATACCGTTGTAATCGGGCGAGTTTCTACTTTCAGATGCAACAGAAATTTTGCGGATTGATCAATCCGTTCGCGAGATATGGCAGTTTGGAGATAAGAAACGCTTTAGAAACTCAAAATTTTCGCAGTTTTATGCTCGAAACGAATAACTAGAACGGCCCAGGGGAAATGTGCGCATACCGTTGTAATCGGGCGAGTTTCTACTTTCAAATGCAACAGAAATTTTGCGGATTGGTCAATCCGTTCGCGAGATGTGGCAGTTTGGAGGTAAGAAACGCTTGAGAAACTCAAAATTTTCGCAGTTCTGATGCTCGAAACGAATGACTAGAACGGCCTAGGGGAAAAGTGCGCATACCGTTGTAATCGGGCGAGTTTCTACTTTCAGATGCAACAGAAATTTTGCGGATTGGTCAATCCGTTCGCGAGATGTGGCAGTTTGGAGGTAAGAAACGCTTGAGAAACTCAAAATTTTCGCAGTTCTGATGCTCGAAACGAATAACTGGAATGCCCAAGGGGAAAACTACACATACGGTTGTAATCGGGCGAGTTTCTACTTTCAGATGCAACAGAAGTTTTGCGGATTGGTCAATCCGTTCGCGAGATGTGGCAGTTTGGAGGTAAGAAACGCTTGAGAAACTCAAAATTTTCGCAGTTCTGATGCTCGAAACGAATGACTAGAACGGCCTAGGGGAAAAGTGCGCATACCGTTGTAATCGGGCGAGTTTCTACTTTCAGATGCAACAGAAATTTTGCGGATTGATCAATCCGTTCGCGAGATATGGCAGTTTGGAGATAAGAAACGCTTTAGAAACTCAAATTTTTCGCAGTTTTTTGCTCGAAACGAATAACCAGAACGGCCCAGGGGAAAAGTGCGCATACCGTTGTAATCGGGCGAGTTTCTACTTTCAAATGCAACAGGAATTTTGCGGATTGGTCAATCCGTTCGCGAGATATGGCAGTTTGGATGTAAGAAACGCTTGAGAAACTCAAAATTTTCGCAGTTCTGATGCTCGAAACGAATAACTAAAACGGCCCAGGGGAAAATTGCGCATACCGTTGTAATCGGGCGAGTTGCTACTTTCAAATGCAACAGAAATTTTGCGGATTGGTCAATCCGTTCGCGAGATATGGCAGTTTGGAGGTAAGAAACGCTTGAGAAACTCAAAATTTTCGCAGTTCTGATGCTCGAAACGAATAACTGGAGTGGCCTACGGGAAAACTACACATACCGTTGTAATCGGGCGAGTTTCTACTTTCAGATGCAACAGAAGTTTTGCGGATTGGTCAATCCGTTCGCGAGATGTGGCAGTTTGGAGGTAAGAAACGCTTGAGAAACTCAAAATTTTCGCAGTTCTGATGCTCGAAACGAATGACTAGAACGGCCTAGGGGAAAAGTGCGCATACCGTTGTAATCGGGCGAGTTTCTACTTTCAGATGCAACAGAAATTTTGCGGATTGATCAATCCGTTCGCGAGATATGGCAGTTTGGAGATAAGAAACGCTTTAGAAACTCAAAATTTTCGCAGTTTTTTGCTCGAAACGAATAACCAGAACGGCCCAGGGGAAAAGTGCGCATGCCGTTGTAATCGGGCGAGTTTCTGCTTTCAAATGCAACAGAAATTTTGCGGATTGGTCAATCCGTTCGCGAGATATGGCAGTTTGGAGGTAAGAAACGCTTGAGAAACTCAAAATTTTCGCAGTTCTGATGCTCGAAACGAATAACTGGAGTGGCCTACGGGAAAACTACACATACCGTTGTAATCGGGCGAGTTTCTACTTTCAGATGCAACAGAAGTTTTGCGGATTGGTCAATCCGTTCGCGAGATGTGGCAGTTTGGAGGTAAGAAACGCTTGAGAAACTCAAAATTTTCGCAGTTCTGATGCTCGAAACAAATAACTAGAACGGCCCAGGGGAAGAGTGCGCATACCGTTGTAATCGGGCGAGTTTCTACTTTCAAATGCAACAGAAATTTTGCGGATTGGTCAATCCGTTCGCGAGATATGGCAGTTTGGAGGAAAGAAACGCTTGAGAAACTCAAAATTTTCGCAGTTCTGATGCTCGAAACGAATAACTAGAACGGCCCAGGGGAAGAGTGCGCATACCGTTGTAATCTGGCGAGTTTCTACTTTCAAATGCAACAGAAATTTTGCGGATTTGTCAATCCGTTCGCGAGATATGGCAGGTTGGAGGTAAGAAACGCTTGAGAAACTCAAAATTTTCGCAGTTTTATGCTCGAAACGAATAACTAGAACGGCCCAGGGGAAAAGTGCGCATACCGTTGTAATCGGGCGAGTTTCTACTTTCAAATGCAACAGAAATTTTGCGGATTGGTCAATCCGTTCACGAGATGTGGCAGTTTGGAGGTAAGAAACGCTTGAGAAACTCAAAATTTTCGCAGTTCTGATGCTCGAAACGAATAACTGGGGTGGCCTAGGGGAAAACTACACATACCGTTGTAATCGGGCGAGTTTCTACTTTCAGATGCAACAGAAATTATGCGGATTGGTCAATCCGTTCGCGAGATATGGCAGTTTGGAGGTAAGAAACGCTTGAGAAACTCAAAATTTTCGCAGTTCTGATGCTCGAAACGAATAACTAGAACGGCCCAGGGGAAAAGTGCGCATACCGTTGTAATCGGGCGAGTTTCTACTTTCAAATGCAACAGGAATTTTGCGGATCGGTCAATCCGTTCGCGAGATAAGGCAGTTTGGAGGTAAGAAACGCTTGAGAAACTCAAAATTTTCGCAGTTCTGATGTTCGAAACGAATAACTAGAACGGCCCAGGGGAAGAGTGCGCATACCGTTGTAATCGGGCGAGTTTCTACTTTCAAATGCAACAGAAATTTTGCGGATTGGTCAATCCGTTCGCGAGATATGGCAGTTTGGAGGTAAGAAACGCTTGAGAAACTCAAAATTTTCGCAGTTCTGATGCTCGAAACGAATAACTAGAACGGCCCAGGGGAAGAGTGCGCATACCGTTGTAATCGGGCGAGTTTCTACTTTCAAATGCAACAGAAATTTTGCGGATTGATCAATCCGTTCGCGAGATATGGCAGTTTGGAGATAAGAAACGCTTTAGAAACTCAAAATTTTCGCAGTTTTATGCTCGAAACGAATAACTAGAACGGCCCAGGGGAAAAGTGCGCATGCCGTTGTAATCGGGCGAGTTTCTGCTTTCAAATGCAACAGAAATTTTGCGGATTGGTCAATCCGTTCGCGAGATATGGCAGTTTGGAGGTAAGAAACGCTTGAGAAACTCAAAATTTTCGCAGTTCTGATGCTCGGAACGAATAACTAGAACGGCCCAGGGGAAGAGTGCGCATACCGTTGTAATCGGGCGAGTTTCTACTTTCAAATGCAACAGAAATTTTGCGGATTGGTCAATCCGTTCGCGAGATATGGCAGGTTGGAGGTAAGAAACGCTTGAGAAACTCAAAATTTTCGCAGTTTTATGCTCGAAACGAATAACTAGAACGGCCCAGGGGAAAAGTGCGCATACCGTTGTAATCGGGCGAGTTTCTACTTTCAAATGCAACAGGAATTTTGCGGATTGGTCAATCCGTTCGCGAGATATGGCAGTTTGGAGGTAAGAAACGCTTGAGAAACTCAAAATTTTCGCAGTTCTGGTGCTCGAAACGAATAACTGGAACGGTCTAGGGGAAAACTACACATACCGTTGTAATCAGGCGAGTTTCTACTTTCAAATGCAACAGAAATTTTGCGGATTGGTCAATCCGTTCGCGAGATATGGCAGTTTGGAGGTAAGAAACGCTTGAGAAACTCAAAATTTTCGCAGTTTTATGCTCGAAACGAATAACTAGAACGGCCCAGGGGAAAAGTGCGCATACCGTTGTAATCGGGCGAGTTTCTACTTTCAAATGCAACAGAAATTTTGCGGATTGGTCAATCCGTTCACGAGATGTGGCAGTTTGGAGGTAAGAAACGCTTGAGAAACTCAAAATTTTCGCAGTTCTGATGCTCGAAACGAATAACTGGGGTGGCCTAGGGGAAAACTACACATACCGTTGTAATCGGGCGAGTTTCTACTTTCAGATGCAACAGAAATTATGCGGATTGGTCAATCCGTTCGCGAGATATGGCAGTTTGGAGGTAAGAAACGCTTGAGAAACTCAAAATTTTCGCAGTTCTGATGCTCGAAACGAATAACTAGAACGGCCCAGGGGAAAAGTGCGCATACCGTTGTAATCGGGCGAGTTTCTACTTTCAAATGCAACAGGAATTTTGCGGATCGGTCAATCCGTTCGCGAGATAAGGCAGTTTGGAGGTAAGAAACGCTTGAGAAACTCAAAATTTTCGCAGTTCTGATGTTCGAAACGAATAACTAGAACGGCCCAGGGGAAGAGTGCGCATACCGTTGTAATCGGGCGAGTTTCTACTTTCAAATGCAACAGAAATTTTGCGGATTGGTCAATCCGTTCGCGAGATATGGCAGTTTGGAGGTAAGAAACGCTTGAGAAACTCAAAATTTTCGCAGTTCTGATGCTCGAAACGAATAACTAGAACGGCCCAGGGGAAGAGTGCGCATACCGTTGTAATCGGGCGAGTTTCTACTTTCAAATGCAACAGAAATTTTGCGGATTGATCAATCCGTTCGCGAGATATGGCAGTTTGGAGATAAGAAACGCTTTAGAAACTCAAAATTTTCGCAGTTTTATGCTCGAAACGAATAACTAGAACGGCCCAGGGGAAAAGTGCGCATGCCGTTGTAATCGGGCGAGTTTCTGCTTTCAAATGCAACAGAAATTTTGCGGATTGGTCAATCCGTTCGCGAGATATGGCAGTTTGGAGGTAAGAAACGCTTGAGAAACTCAAAATTTTCGCAGTTCTGATGCTCGGAACGAATAACTAGAACGGCCCAGGGGAAGAGTGCGCATACCGTTGTAATCGGGCGAGTTTCTACTTTCAAATGCAACAGAAATTTTGCGGATTGGTCAATCCGTTCGCGAGATATGGCAGGTTGGAGGTAAGAAACGCTTGAGAAACTCAAAATTTTCGCAGTTTTATGCTCGAAACGAATAACTAGAACGGCCCAGGGGAAAAGTGCGCATACCGTTGTAATCGGGCGAGTTTCTACTTTCAAATGCAACAGGAATTTTGCGGATTGGTCAATCCGTTCGCGAGATATGGCAGTTTGGAGGTAAGAAACGCTTGAGAAACTCAAAATTTTCGCAGTTCTGGTGCTCGAAACGAATAACTGGAACGGTCTAGGGGAAAACTACACATACCGTTGTAATCAGGCGAGTTTCTACTTTCAAATGCAACAGAAATTTTGCGGATTGGTCAATCCGTTCGCGAGATATGGCAGTTTGGAGGTAAGAAACGCTTGAGAAACTCAAAATTTTCGCAGTTTTATGCTCGAAACGAATAACTAGAGCGGCACAGGGGAAAAGTGCGCATACCGTTGCAATCGGGCGAGTTTCTACTTTCAAATGCAACAGAAATTTTGCGGATTGGTCAATCCGTTCGCGAGATATGGCAGTTTGGAGGTAAGAAACGCTTGAGAAACTCAAAATTTTCGCAGTTCTGATGCTCGAAACGAATACCTGGAATGGCCCAGGAGAAAAGTGCGCATACCGTTGTAATCGGGCGAGTTTCTACTTTCAGATGCAACAGAAATTTTGCGGATTGGTCAATCCGTTCGCGAGATGTGGCAGTTTGGAGGTAAGAAACGCTTTAGAAACTCAAAATTTTCGCAGCTTTATGCTCGAAACGAATAACTAGAACGGCCCAGGGGAAAAGTGCGCATTCCTTTGTAATCGGGCGAGTTTCTACTTTCAAATGCAACAGGAATTTTGCGGATTGGTCAATCCGTTCGCGAGATATGGCAGTTTGGAGGTAAGAAACGCTTGAGAAACTCAAAACTTTCGCAGTTTTATGCTCGAAACGAATAACTAGAACGGCCCAGGGGAAAAGTGCGCATACCGTTGTAATCGGGCGAGTTTCTACTTTCAAATGCAACAGAAATTTTGCGGATTGGTCAATCCGTTCACGAGATGTGGCAGTTTGGAGGTAAGAAACGCTTGAGAAACTCAAAATTTTCGCAGTTCTGATGCTCGAAACGATTGACTAGAACGGCCTAGGGGAAAAGTGTGCATACCGTTGTAATGGGGCGAGTTTCTACTTTCAGATGCAACAGAAATTTTGCGGATTGATCAATCCGTTCGCGAGATATGGCAGTTTGGAGATAAGAAACGCTTTAGAAACTCAAAATTTTCGCAGTTTTATGCTCGAAACGAATAACTAGAACGGCCCAGGGGAAAAGTGCGCATTCCTTTGTAATCGGGCGAGTTTCTACTTTCAAATGCAACAGGAATTTTGCGGATTGGTCAATCCGTTCGCGAGATGTGGCAGTTTGGAGGTAAGAAACGCTTTAGAAACTCAAAATTTTCGCAGCTTTATGCTCGAAACGAATAACTAGAACGGCCCAGGGGAAAAGTGCGCATTCCTTTGTAATCGGGCGAGTTTCTACTTTCAAATGCAACAGGAATTTTGCGGATTGGTCAATCCGTTCGCGAGATATGGCAGTTTGGAGGTAAGAAACGCTTGAGAAACTCAAAACTTTCGCAGTTTTATGCTCGAAACGAATAACTAGAACGGCCCAGGGGAAAAGTGCGCATACCGTTGTAATCGGGCGAGTTTCTACTTTCAAATGCAACAGAAATTTTGCGGATTGGTCAATCCGTTCACGAGATGTGGCAGTTTGGAGGTAAGAAACGCTTGAGAAACTCAAAATTTTCGCAGTTCTGATGCTCGAAACGATTGACTAGAACGGCCTAGGGGAAAAGTGTGCATACCGTTGTAATGGGGCGAGTTTCTACTTTCAGATGCAACAGAAATTTTGCGGATTGATCAATCCGTTCGCGAGATATGGCAGTTTGGAGATAAGAAACGCTTTAGAAACTCAAAATTTTCGCAGTTTTATGCTCGAAACGAATAACTAGAACGGCCCAGGGGAAAAGTGCACATGCCGTTGTAATCGGGCGAGTTTCTACTTTCAAATGCAACAGAAATTTTGCGGATTGGTCAATCCGTTCGCGAGATATGGCAGTTTGGAGGTAAGAAACGCTTGAGAAACTCAAAATTTTCGCAGTTCTGATGCTCGAAACGAATAACAAGAACGGCCCAGGGGAAGAGTGCGCATACCGTTGTAATCGGGCGAGTTTCTACTTTCAAATGCAACAGAAATTTTGCGGATTGGTCAATCCGTTCGCGAGATATGGCAGGTTGGAGGTAAGAAACGCTTGAGAAACTCAAAATTTTCGCAGTTTTATGCTCGAAACGAATAACTAGAACGGCCCAAGGGAAAAGTGCGCATACCGTTGTAATCGGGCGAGTTTCTACTTTCAAATGCAACAGGAATTTTGCGGATTGGTCAATCCGTTCGCGAGATATGGCAGTTTGGAGGTAAGAAACGCTTGAGAAACTCAAAATTTTCGCAGTTCTGGTGCTCGAAACGAATAACTGGAACGGTCTAGGGGAAAACTACACATACCGTTGTAATCAGGCGAGTTTCTACTTTCAAATGCAACAGAAATTTTGCGGATTGGTCAATCCGTTCGCGAGATCTGGCAGTTTGGAGGTAAGAAACGCTTGAGAAACTCAAAATTTTCGCAGTTTTATGCTCGAAACGAATAACTAGAGCGGCACAGGGGAAAAGTGCGCATACCGTTGCAATCGGGCGAGTTTCTACTTTCAAATGCAACAGAAATTTTGCGGATTGGTCAATCCGTTCGCGAGATATGGCAGTTTGGAGGTAAGAAACGCTTGAGAAACTCAAAATTTTCGCAGTTCTGGTGCTCGAAACGAATAACTGGAACGGTCTAGGGGAAAACTACACATACCGTTGTAATCAGGCGAGCTTCTACTTTCAAATGCAACAGAAATTTTGCGGATTGGTCAATCCGTTCGCGAGATATGGCAGTTTGGAGGTAAGAAACGCTTGAGAAACTCAAAATTTTCGCAGTTCTGATGCTCGAAACGAATAACTAGAACGGCCCAGGGGAAAAGTGCGCATACCGTTGTAATCGGGCGAGTTTCTACTTTCAAATGCAACAGAAATTTTGCGGATTGGTCAATCCGTTCGCGAGATATGGCAGTTTGGAGGTAAGAAACGCTTGAGAAACTCAAAATTTTCGCAGTTCTGATGCTCGAAACGAATAACTAGAACGGCCCAGGGGAATAGTGCGCATACCGTTGTAATCGGGCGAGTTTCTACTTTCAAATGCAACAGAAATTTTGCCGATCGGTCAATCCGTTCGCGAGATATGGCAGGTTGGAGGTAAGAAACGCTTGAGAAACTCAAAATTTTCGCAGTTTTATGCTCGAAACGAATAACTAGAACGGCCCAGGGGAAAAGTGCGCATACCGTTGTAATCGGGCGAGTTTCTACTTTCAAATGCAACAGGAATTTTGCGGATTGGTCAATCCGTTCGCGAGATATGGCAGTTTGGAGGTAAGGAACGCTTGAGAAACTCAAAATTTTCGCAGTTCTGGTGCTCGAAACGAATAACTGGAACGGTCTAGGGGAAAACTACACATACCGTTGTAATCAGGCGAGTTTCTACTTTCAAATGCAACAGAAATTTTGCGGATTGGTCAATCGGTTCGCGAGATATGGCAGTTTGGAGGTAAGAAACGCTTGAGAAACTCAAAATTTTCGCAGTTCTGATGCTCGAAACGAATACCTGGAATGGCCCAGGGGAAAAGTGCGCATACCGTTGTAATCGGGCGAGTTTCTACTTTCAGATGCAACATAAATTTTGCGGATTGGTCAATCCGTTCGCGAGATGTGGCAGTTTGGAGGTAAGAAACACTTGAGAAACTCAAAATTTTCGCAGTTCTGATGCTCGAAACGAATGACTAGAACGGCCCAGGGGAAAAGTGCGCATACCGTTGTAATCGGGCGAGTTTCTACTTTCAAATGCAACAGGAATTTTGCGGATTGGTCAATCCGTTCGCGAGATATGGCAGTTTGGAGGTAAGGAACGCTTGAGAAACTCAAAATTTTCGCAGTTCTGGTGCTCGAAACGAATAACTGGAACGGTCTAGGGGAAAACTACACATACCGTTGTAATCAGGCGAGTTTCTACTTTCAAATGCAACAGAAATTTTGCGGATTGGTCAATCGGTTCGCGAGATATGGCAGTTTGGAGGTAAGAAACGCTTGAGAAACTCAAAATTTTCGCAGTTCTGATGCTCGAAACGAATACCTGGAATGGCCCAGGGGAAAAGTGCGCATACCGTTGTAATCGGGCGAGTTTCTACTTTCAGATGCAACATAAATTTTGCGGATTGGTCAATCCGTTCGCGAGATATGGCAGTTTGGAGGTAAGAAACGCTTGAGAAACTCAAAATTTTCGCAGTTCTGATGCTCGAAACGAATAACTAGAACGGCCCAGGGGAAAAGTGCGCATACCGTTGTAATCGGGCGAGTTTCTACATTCAAATGCAACAGGAATTTTGCGGATTGGTCAATCCGTTCGCGAGATATGGCAGTTCGGAGGTAAGAAACGCTTGAGAAACTCAAAATTTTCGCAGTTTTATGCTCGAAACGAATAACTAGAGCGGCACAGGGGAAAAGTGCGCATACCGTTGTAATCGGGCGAGTTTCTACTTTCAAATGCAACAGAAATTTTGCGGATTGGTCAATCGGTTCGCGAGATATGGCAGTTTGGAGGTAAGAAACGCTTGAGAAACTCAAAATTTTCGCAGTTTTATGCTCGAAACGAATAACTAGAGCGGCACAGGGGAAAAGTGCGCATACCGTTGTAATCGGGCGAGTTTCTACTTTCAAATGCAACAGGAATTTTGCGGATTGGTCAATCCGTTCGCGAGATATGGCAGTTTGGAGGTAAGAAACGCTTGAGAAACTCAAAATTTTCGCAGTTCCGGTGCTCGAAACGAATAACTGGAACGGTCTAGGGGAAAACTACACATACCGTTGTAATCAGGCGAGTTTCTACTTTCAAATGCTACAGAAATTTTGCGGATTGGTCAATCCGTTCGCGAGATATGGCAGTTTGGAGGTAAGAAACGCTTGAGAAACTCAAAATTTTCGCAGTTTTATGCGCGAAACGAATAACTAGAGCGGCACAGGGGAAAAGTGCGCATACCGTTGTAATCGGGCGAGTTTCTACTTTCAAATGCAACAGAAATTTTGCGGATTGGTCAATCCGTTCGCGAGATATGGCAGTTTGGAGGTAAGAAACGCTTGAGAAACTCAAAATTTTCGCAGTTCTGATGCTCGAAACGAATACCTGGGATGGCCCAGGGGAAAAGTGCGCATACCGTTGTAATCGGGCGAGTTTCTACTTTCAGATGCAACAGAAATTTTGCGGATTGGTCAATCCGTTCGCGAGATGTGGCAGTTTGGAGGTAAGAAACGCTTTAGAAACTCAAAATTTTCGCAGCTTTATGCTCGAAACGAATAAGTAGAACGGCCCAGGGGAAAAGTGCGCATTCCGTTGTAATCGGGCGAGTTTCTACTTTCAAATGCAACAGGAATTTTGCGGATTGGTCAATCCGTTCGCGAGATATGGCAGTTTGGACGTAAGAAACGCTTGAGAAACTCAAAATTTTCGCAGTTCTGATGCTCGAAACGAATAACTAGAACGGCCCAGGGGAAAAGTGCGCATACCGTTGTAATCGGGCGAGTTTCTACTTTCAAATGCAACAGAAATTTTGCGGATTGGTCAATCCGTTCGCGAGATATGGCAGTTTGGAGGTAAGAAACGCTTGAGAAACTCAAAATTTTCGCAGTTTTATGCTCGAAACGAATAACTAGAACGGCCCAGGGGAAAAGTGCGCATACCGTTGTAATCGGGCGAGTTTCTACTTTCAAATGCAACAGGAATTTTGCGGATTGGTCAATCCGTTCGCGACATATGGCAGTTTGGAGGTAAGAAACGCTTGAGAAACTCAAAATTTTCGCAGTTCTGGTGCTCGAAACGAATAACTGGAACGGTCTAGGGGAAAACTACACATACCGTTGTAATCAGGCGAGCTTCTACTTTCAAATGCAACAGAAATTTTGCGGATTGGTCAATCCGTTCGCGAGATATGGCAGTTTGGAGGTAAGAAACGCTTGAGAAACTCAAAATTTTCGCAGTTCTGATGCTCGAAACGAATAACTAGAACGGCCCAGGGGAAAAGTGCGCATACCGTTGTAATCGGGCGAGTTTCTACTTTCAAATGCAACAGAAATTTTGCGGATTGGTCAATCCGTTCGCGAGATATGGCAGTTTGGAGGTAAGAAACGCTTGAGAAACTCAAAATTTTCGCAGTTCTGATGCTCGAAACGAATAACTAGAACGGCCCAGGGGAAAAGTGCGCATACCGTTGTAATCGGGCGAGTTTCTACTTTCAAATGCAACAGAAATTTTGCCGATCGGTCAATCCGTTCGCGAGATATGGCAGGTTGGAGGTAAGAAACGCTTGAGAAACTCAAAATTTTCGCAGTTTTATGCTCGAAACGAATAACTAGAACGGCCCAGGGGAAAAGTGCGCATACCGTTGTAATCGGGCGAGTTTCTACTTTCAAATGCAACAGGAATTTTGCGGATTGGTCAATCCGTTCGCGAGATATGGCAGTTTGGAGGTAAGGAACGCTTGAGAAACTCAAAATTTTCGCAGTTCTGGTGCTCGAAACGAATAACTGGAACGGTCTAGGGGAAAACTACACATACCGTTGTAATCAGGCGAGTTTCTACTTTCAAATGCAACAGAAATTTTGCGGATTGGTCAATCGGTTCGCGAGATATGGCAGTTTGGAGGTAAGAAACGCTTGAGAAACTCAAAATTTTCGCAGTTCTGATGCTCGAAACGAATACCTGGAATGGCCCAGGGGAAAAGTGCGCATACCGTTGTAATCGGGCGAGTTTCTACTTTCAGATGCAACATAAATTTTGCGGATTGGTCAATCCGTTCGCGAGATGTGGCAGTTTGGAGGTAAGAAACACTTGAGAAACTCAAAATTTTCGCAGTTCTGATGCTCGAAACGAATGACTAGAACGGCCCAGGGGAAAAGTGCGCATACCGTTGTAATCGGGCGAGTTTCTACTTTCAAATGCAACAGGAATTTTGCGGATTGGTCAATCCGTTCGCGAGATATGGCAGTTTGGAGGTAAGGAACGCTTGAGAAACTCAAAATTTTCGCAGTTCTGGTGCTCGAAACGAATAACTGGAACGGTCTAGGGGAAAACTACACATACCGTTGTAATCAGGCGAGTTTCTACTTTCAAATGCAACAGAAATTTTGCGGATTGGTCAATCGGTTCGCGAGATATGGCAGTTTGGAGGTAAGAAACGCTTGAGAAACTCAAAATTTTCGCAGTTCTGATGCTCGAAACGAATACCTGGAATGGCCCAGGGGAAAAGTGCGCATACCGTTGTAATCGGGCGAGTTTCTACTTTCAGATGCAACATAAATTTTGCGGATTGGTCAATCCGTTCGCGAGATATGGCAGTTTGGAGGTAAGAAACGCTTGAGAAACTCAAAATTTTCGCAGTTCTGATGCTCGAAACGAATAACTAGAACGGCCCAGGGGAAAAGTGCGCATACCGTTGTAATCGGGCGAGTTTCTACATTCAAATGCAACAGGAATTTTGCGGATTGGTCAATCCGTTCGCGAGATATGGCAGTTCGGAGGTAAGAAACGCTTGAGAAACTCAAAATTTTCGCAGTTTTATGCTCGAAACGAATAACTAGAGCGGCACAGGGGAAAAGTGCGCATACCGTTGTAATCGGGCGAGTTTCTACTTTCAAATGCAACAGAAATTTTGCGGATTGGTCAATCGGTTCGCGAGATATGGCAGTTTGGAGGTAAGAAACGCTTGAGAAACTCAAAATTTTCGCAGTTTTATGCTCGAAACGAATAACTAGAGCGGCACAGGGGAAAAGTGCGCATACCGTTGTAATCGGGCGAGTTTCTACTTTCAAATGCAACAGGAATTTTGCGGATTGGTCAATCCGTTCGCGAGATATGGCAGTTTGGAGGTAAGAAACGCTTGAGAAACTCAAAATTTTCGCAGTTCCGGTGCTCGAAACGAATAACTGGAACGGTCTAGGGGAAAACTACACATACCGTTGTAATCAGGCGAGTTTCTACTTTCAAATGCTACAGAAATTTTGCGGATTGGTCAATCCGTTCGCGAGATATGGCAGTTTGGAGGTAAGAAACGCTTGAGAAACTCAAAATTTTCGCAGTTTTATGCTCGAAACGAATAACTAGAGCGGCACAGGGGAAAAGTGCGCATACCGTTGTAATCGGGCGAGTTTCTACTTTCAAATGCAACAGAAATTTTGCGGATTGGTCAATCCGTTCGCGAGATATGGCAGTTTGGAGGTAAGAAACGCTTGAGAAACTCAAAATTTTCGCAGTTCTGATGCTCGAAACGAATACCTGGGATGGCCCAGGGGAAAAGTGCGCATACCGTTGTAATCGGGCGAGTTTCTACTTTCAGATGCAACAGAAATTTTGCGGATTGGTCAATCCGTTCGCGAGATGTGGCAGTTTGGAGGTAAGAAACGCTTTAGAAACTCAAAATTTTCGCAGCTTTATGCTCGAAACGAATAAGTAGAACGGCCCAGGGGAAAAGTGCGCATTCCGTTGTAATCGGGCGAGTTTCTACTTTCAAATGCAACAGGAATTTTGCGGATTGGTCAATCCGTTCGCGAGATATGGCAGTTTGGACGTAAGAAACGCTTGAGAAACTCAAAATTTTCGCAGTTCTGATGCTCGAAACGAATAACTAGAACGGCCCAGGGGAAAAGTGCGCATACCGTTGTAATCGGGCGAGTTTCTACTTTCAAATGCAACAGAAATTTTGCGGATTGGTCAATCCGTTCGCGAGATATGGCAGTTTGGAGGTAAGAAACGCTTGAGAAACTCAAAATTTTCGCAGTTCTGATGCTCGAAACGAATAACTAGAACGGCCCAGGGGAATAGTGCGCATACCGTTGTAATCGGGCGCATTTCTACTTTCAAATGCAACAGAAATTTTGCCGATCGGTCAATCCGTTCGCGAGATATGGCAGGTTGGAGGTAAGAAACGCTTGAGAAACTCAAAATTTTCGCAGTTTTATGCTCGAAACGAATAACTAGAACGGCCCAGGGGAAAAGTGCGCATACCGTTGTAATCGGGCGAGTTTCTACTTTCAAATGCAACAGGAATTTTGCGGATTGGTCAATCCGTTCGCGAGATATGGCAGTTTGGAGGTAAGAAACGCTTGAGAAACTCAAAATTTTAGCAGTTCTGGTGCTCGAAACGAATAACTGGAACGGTCTAGGGGAAAACTACACATACCGTTGTAATCAGGCGAGTTTCTACTTTCAAATGCAACAGAAATTTTGCGGATTGGTCAATCGGTTCGCGAGATATGGCAGTTAAAGGTAAGAAACGCTTGAGAAACTCAAAATTTTCGCAGTTCTGATGCTCGAAACGAATACCTGGAATGGCCCAGGGGAAAAGTGCGCATACCGTTGTAATCGGGCGAGTTTCTACTTTCAGATGCAACATAAATTTTGCGGATTGGTCAATCCGTTCGCGAGATGTGGCAGTTTGGAGGTAAGAAACACTTGAGAAACTCAAAATTTTCGCAGTTTTATGCTCGAAACGCATAACTAGAACGGCCCAGGGGAAAAGTGCGCATACCGTTGTAATCGGGCGAGCTTCTACTTTCAAATGCAACAGAAATTTTGCGGATTGGTCAATCCGTTCGCGAGATATGGCAGTTTGGAGGTAAGAAACGCTTGAGAAACTCAAAATTTTCGCAGTTCTGATGCTCGAAACGAATAACTAGAACGGCCTAGGAGAAGAGTGCACATACCGTTGTAATCGGGCGAGTTTCTACTTTCAAATGCAACAGAAATTTTGCGGATTGGTCAATCGGTTCGCGAGATATGGCAGTTTGGAGGTAAGAAACGCTTGAGAAACTCAAAATTTTCGCAGTTTTATGCTCGAAACGAATAACTAGAGCGGCACAGGGGAAAAGTGCGCATACCGTTGTAATCGGGCGAGTTTCTACTTTCAAATGCAACAGGAATTTTGCGGATTGGTCAATCCATTCGCGAGATATGGCAGTTTGGAGGTAAGAAACGCTTGAGAAACTCAAAATTTTCGCAGTTCTGGTGCTCGAAACGAATAACTGGAACGGTCTAGGGGAAAACTACACATACCGTTGTAATCAGGCGAGTTTCTACTTT
This sequence comes from Ptiloglossa arizonensis, assembly GCF_051014685.1. Classification (NCBI taxonomy): domain Eukaryota; kingdom Metazoa; phylum Arthropoda; class Insecta; order Hymenoptera; family Colletidae; genus Ptiloglossa; species Ptiloglossa arizonensis. Next base: position 61,459 of record NW_027478832.1, on the reverse strand, counting down.
CAAATGCAACAGAAATTTTGCGGATTGGTCAATCGGTTCGCGAGATATGGCAGTTTGGAGGTAAGAAACGCTTGAGAAACTCAAAATTTTCGCAGTTTTATGCTCGAAACGAATAACTAGAGCGGCACAGGGGAAAAGTGCGCATACCGTTGTAATCGGGCGAGTTTCTACTTTCAAATGCAACAGGAATTTTGCGGATTGGTCAATCCGTTCGCGAGATGTGGCAGTTTGGAGGTAAGAAACACTTGAGAAACTCAAAATTTTCGCAGTTCTGATGCTCGAAACGAATGACTAGAACGGCCTAGGGGAAAAGTGCGCATACCGTTGTAATCGGGCGAGTTTCTACTTTCAGATGCAACAGAAATTTTGCGGATTGATCAATCCGTTCGCGAGATATGGCAGTTTGGAGATAAGAAACGCTTTAGAAACTCAAAATTTTCGCAGCTTTATGCTCGAAACGAATAACTAGAACGGCCCAGGGGAAAAGTGCGCATACCGTTGTAATCGGGCGAGTTTCTACTTTCAAATGCAACAGGAATTTTGCGGATTGGTCAATCCGTTCGCGAGATATGGCAGGTTGGAGGTAAGAAACGCTTTAGAAACTCAAAATTTTCGCAGTTTTATGCTCGAAACGAATAACTAGAACGGCCCAGGGGAAAAGTGCGCATACCGTTGTAATCGGGCGAGATTCTACTTTCAAATGCAACAGGAATTTTGCGGATTGGTCAATCCGTTCGCGAGATATGGCAGTTTGGAGGTAAGAAACGCTTGAGAAACTCAAAATTTTCGCAGTTCTGGTGCTCGAAACGAATAACTGGAACGGTCTAGGGGAAAACTACACATACCGTTGTAATCAGGCGAGTTTCTACTTTCAAATGCAACAGAAATTTTGCGGATTGGTCAATCGGTTTGCGAGATATGGCAGTTTGGAGGTAAGAAACGCTTGAGAAACTCAAAATTTTCGCAGTTTTATGCTCGAAACGAATAACTAGAGCGGCACAGGGGAAAAGTGCGCATACCGTTGTAATCGGGCGAGTTTCTACTTTCAAATGCAACAGAAATTTTGCGGATTGGTCAATCCGTTCGCGAGATATGGCAGTTTGGAGGTAAGAAACGCTTGAGAAACTCAAAATTTTCGCAGTTCTGATGCTCGAAACGAATACCTGGAATGGCCCAGGGGAAAAGTGCGCATACCGTTGTAATCGGGCGAGTTTCTACTTTCAGATGCAACATAAATTTTGCGGATTGGTCAATCCATTCGCGAGATGTGGCAGTTTGGAGGTAAGAAACACTTGAGAAACTCAAAATTTTCGCAGTTCTGATGCTCGAAACGAATGACTAGAACGGCCTAGGGGAAAAGTGCGCATACCGTTGTAATCGGGCGAGTTTCTACTTTCAGATGCAACAGAAATTTTGCGGATTGATCAATCCGTTCGCGAGATATGGCAGTTTGGAGATAAGAAACGCTTTAGAAACTCAAAATTTTCGCAGCTTTATGCTCGAAACGAATAACTAGAACGGCCCAGGGGAAAAGTGCGCATACCGTTGTAATCGGGCGAGTTTCTACTTTCAAATGCAACATAAATTTTGCGGATTGGTCAATCCGTTCGCTAGATATGGCAGTTTGGAGGTAAGAAACGCTTGAGAAACTCAAAATTTTCGCAGTTCTGATGCTCGAAACGAATAACTAGAACGGCCTAGGAGAAGAGTGCGCATACCGTTGTAATCGGGCGAGTTTCTACTTTCAAATGCTACAGAAATTTTGCGGATTGGTCAATCCGTTCGCGAGATATGGCAGTTTGGAGGTAAGAAACGCTTGAGGAACTCAAAATTTTCGCAGTTCTGATGCTCGAAACGAATAACTAGAACGGCCCAGGGGGAAAGTGCGCATACCGTTGTAATCGGCCGAGTTTCTACTTTCAAATGCAACAGGAATTTTGCGGATTGGTCAATCCGTTCGCGAGATATGGCAGTTTCGAGGTAAGAAACGCTTGAGAAACTCAAAATTTTCGCAGTTTTATGCTGGAAACGAATAACTAGAGCGGCCCAGGGGAAAAGTGCGCATACCGTTGTAATCGGGCGAGTTTCTACTTTCAAATGCAACAGAAATTTTGCGGATTGGTCAATCCGTTCGCGAGATGTGGCAGTTTGGAGGTAAGAAACGCTTGAGAAACTCAAAATTTTCGCAGTTCTGGTGCTCGAAACGAATAACTGGAACGGTCTAGGGGAAAACTACACATACCGTTGTAATCAGGCGAGTTTCTACTTTCAAATGCAACAGAAATTTTGCGGATTGGTCAATCGGTTCGCGAGATATGGCAGTTTGGACGTAAGAAACGCTTGAGAAACTCAAAATTTTCGCAGTTTTATGCTCGAAACGAATAACTAGAGCGGCACAGGGGAAAAGTGCGCATACCGTTGTAATCGGGCGAGTTTCTACTTTCAAATGCAACAGGAATTTTGCGGATTGGTCAATCCGTTCGCGAGATATGGCAGTTTGGAGGTAAGAAACGCTTGAGAAACTCAAAATTTTCGCAGTTCTGGTGCTCGAAACGAATAACTGGAACGGTCTAGGGGAAAACTACACATACCGTTGTAATCAGGCGAGTTTCTACTTTCAAATGCAACAGAAATTTTGCGGATTGGTCAATCCGTTCGCGAGATGTGGCAGTTTGGAGGTAAGAAACACTTGAGAAACTCAAAATTTTCGCAGTTCTGATGCTCGAAACGAATGACGAGGACGGCCTAGGGGAAAAGTGCGCATACCGTTGTAATCGGGCGAGTTTCTACTTTCAGATGCAACAGAAATTTTGCGGATTGATCAATCCGTTCGCGAGATATGGCAGTTTGGTGATAAGAAACGCTTTAGAAACTCAAAATTTTCGCAGCTTTATGCTCGAAACGAATAACTAGAACGGCCCAGGGGAAAAGTGCGCATACCGTTGTAATCGGGCGAGTTTCTACTTTCAAATGCAACAGGAATTTTGCGGATTGGTCAATCCGTTCGCGAGATATGGCAGGTTGGAGGTAAGAAACGCTTTAGAAACTCAAAATTTTCGCAGTTTTATGCTCGAAACGAATAACTAGAACGGCCCAGGGGAAAAGTGCGCATACCGTTGTAATCGGGCGAGATTCTACTTTCAAATGCAACAGGAATTTTGCGGATTGGTCAATCCGTTCGCGAGATATGGCAGTTTGGAGGTAAGAAACGCTTGAGAAACTCAAAATTTTCGCAGTTCTGGTGCTCGAAACGAATAACTGGAACGGTCTAGGGGAAAACTACACATACCGTTGTAATCAGGCGAGTTTCTACTTTCAAATGCAACAGAAATTTTGCGGATTGGTCAATCCGTTCGCGAGATGTGGCAGTTTGGAGGTAAGAAACACTTGAGAAACTCAAAATTTTCGCAGTTCTGATGCTCGAAACGAATGACTAGAACGGCCCAGGGGAAAAGTGCGCATACCGTTGTAATCGGGCGAGTTTCTACTTTCAAATGCAACAGGAATTTTGCGGATTGGTCAATCCGTTCGCGAGATATGGCAGTTTGGAGGTAAGGAACGCTTGAGAAACTCAAAATTTTCGCAGTTCTGGTGCTCGAAACGAATAACTGGAACGGTCTAGGGGAAAACTACACATACCGTTGTAATCAGGCGAGTTTCTACTTTCAAATGCAACAGAAATTTTGCGGATTGGTCAATCGGTTCGCGAGATATGGCAGTTTGGAGGTAAGAAACGCTTGAGAAACTCAAAATTTTCGCAGTTCTGATGCTCGAAACGAATACCTGGAATGGCCCAGGGGAAAAGTGCGCATACCGTTGTAATCGGGCGAGTTTCTACTTTCAGATGCAACATAAATTTTGCGGATTGGTCAATCCGTTCGCGAGATGTGGCAGTTTGGAGGTAAGAAACACTTGAGAAACTCAAAATTTTCGCAGTTCTGATGCTCGAAACGAATGACTAGAACGGCCTAGGGGAAAAGTGCGCATACCGTTGTAATCGGGCGAGTTTCTACTTTCAGATGCAACAGAAATTTTGCGGATTGATCAATCCGTTCGCGAGATATGGCAGTTTGGATGTAAGAAACGCTTGAGAAACTCAAAATTTTCGCAGTTCTGATGCTCGAAACGAATAACTAGAACGGCCCAGGGGAAAAGTGCGCATACCGTTGTAATCGGGCGAGTTTCTACATTCAAATGCAACAGGAATTTTGCGGATTGGTCAATCCGTTCGCGAGATATGGCAGTTTGGAGGTAAGAAACGCTTGAGAAACTCAAAATTTTCGCAGTTCTGATGCTCGAAACGAATACCTGGGATGGCCCAGGGGAAAAGTGCGCATACCGTTGTAATCGGGCGAGTTTCTACTTTCAGATGCAACAGAAATTTTGCGGACTGGTCAATCCGTTCGCGAGATGTGGCAGTTTGGAGGTAAGAAACGCTTTAGAAACTCAAAATTTTCGCAGCTTTATGCTCGAAACGAATAACTAGAACGGCCCAGGGGAAAAGTGCGCATTCCGTTGTAATCGGTCGAGTTTCTACTTTCAAATGCAACAGGAATTTTGCGGATTGGTCAATCCGTTTGCGAGATATGGCAGTTTGGAGTTAAGAAACGCTTGAGAAACTCAAAATTTTCGCAGTTCTGGTGCTCGAAACGAATAACTGGAACGGTCTAGGGGAAAACTACACATACCGTTGTAATCAGGCGAGTTTCTACTTTCAAATGCAACAGAAATTTTGCGGATTGGTCAATCGGTTCGCGAGATATGGCAGTTTGGAGGTAAGAAACGCTTGAGAAACTCAAAATTTTCGCAGTTTTATGCTCGAAACGAATAACTAGAGCGGCACAGGGGAAAAGTGCGCATACCGTTGTAATCGGGCGAGTTTCTACTTTCAAATGCAACAGGAATTTTGCGGATTGGTCAATCCGTTCGCGAGATATGGCAGTTTGGAGGTAAGAAACGCTTGAGAAACTCAAAATTTTCGCAGTTCCGGTGCTCGAAACGAATAACTGGAACGGTCTAGGGGAAAACTACACATACCGTTGTAATCAGGCGAGTTTCTACTTTCAAATGCAACAGAAATTTTGCGGATTGGTCAATCCGTTCGCGAGATATGGCAGTTTGGAGGTAAGAAACGCTTGAGAAACTCAAAATTTTCGCAGTTTTATGCTCGAAACGAATAACTAGAGCGGCACAGGGGAAAAGTGCGCATACCGTTGTAATCGGGCGAGTTTCTACTTTCAAATGCAACAGAAATTTTGCGGATTGGTCAATCCGTTCGCGAGATATGGCAGTTTGGAGGTAAGAAACGCTTGAGAAACTCAAAATTTTCGCAGTTCTGATGCTCGAAACGAATACCTGGAATGGCCCAGGGGAAAAGTGCGCATACCGTTGTAATCGGGCGAGTTTCTACTTTCAGATGCAACATAAATTTTGCGGATTGGTCAATCCATTCGCGAGATGTGGCAGTTTGGAGGTAAGAAACACTTGAGAAACTCAAAATTTTCGCAGTTCTGATGCTCGAAACGAATGACTAGAACGGCCTAGGGGAAAAGTGCGCATACCGTTGTAATCGGGCGAGTTTCTACTTTCAGATGCAACAGAAATTTTGCGGATTGATCAATCCGTTCGCGAGATATGGCAGTTTGGAGATAAGAAACGCTTTAGAAACTCAAAATTTTCGCAGCTTTATGCTCGAAACGAATAACTAGAACGGCCCAGGGGAAAAGTGCGCATACCGTTGTAATCGGGCGAGTTTCTACTTTCAAATGCAACATAAATTTTGCGGATTGGTCAATCCGTTCGCTAGATATGGCAGTTTGGAGGTAAGAAACGCTTGAGAAACTCAAAATTTTCGCAGTTCTGATGCTCGAAACGAATAACTAGAACGGCCTAGGAGAAGAGTGCGCATACCGTTGTAATCGGGCGAGTTTCTACTTTCAAATGCTACAGAAATTTTGCGGATTGGTCAATCCGTTCGCGAGATATGGCAGTTTGGAGGTAAGAAACGCTTGAGGAACTCAAAATTTTCGCAGTTCTGATGCTCGAAACGAATAACTAGAACGGCCCAGGGGGAAAGTGCGCATACCGTTGTAATCGGCCGAGTTTCTACTTTCAAATGCAACAGGAATTTTGCGGATTGGTCAATCCGTTCGCGAGATATGGCAGTTTCGAGGTAAGAAACGCTTGAGAAACTCAAAATTTTCGCAGTTTTATGCTGGAAACGAATAACTAGAGCGGCCCAGGGGAAAGGTGCGCATACCGTTGTAATCGGGCGAGTTTCTACTTTCAAATGCAACAGAAATTTTGCGGATTGGTCAATCCGTTCGCGAGATGTGGCAGTTTGGAGGTAAGAAACGCTTGAGAAACTCAAAATTTTCGCAGTTCTGGTGCTCGAAACGAATAACTGGAACGGTCTAGGGGAAAACTACACATACCGTTGTAATCAGGCGAGTTTCTACTTTCAAATGCAACAGAAATTTTGCGGATTGGTCAATCGGTTCGCGAGATATGGCAGTTTGGACGTAAGAAACGCTTGAGAAACTCAAAATTTTCGCAGTTTTATGCTCGAAACGAATAACTAGAGCGGCACAGGGGAAAAGTGCGCATACCGTTGTAATCGGGCGAGTTTCTACTTTCAAATGCAACAGGAATTTTGCGGATTGGTCAATCCGTTCGCGAGATATGGCAGTTTGGAGGTAAGAAACGCTTGAGAAACTCAAAATTTTCGCAGTTCTGGTGCTCGAAACGAATAACTGGAACGGTCTAGGGGAAAACTACACATACCGTTGTAATCAGGCGAGTTTCTACTTTCAAATGCAACAGAAATTTTGCGGATTGGTCAATCCGTTCGCGAGATGTGGCAGTTTGGAGGTAAGAAACACTTGAGAAACTCAAAATTTTCGCAGTTCTGATGCTCGAAACGAATGACGAGGACGGCCTAGGGGAAAAGTGCGCATACCGTTGTAATCGGGCGAGTTTCTACTTTCAGATGCAACAGAAATTTTGCGGATTGATCAATCCGTTCGCGAGATATGGCAGTTTGGTGATAAGAAACGCTTTAGAAACTCAAAATTTTCGCAGCTTTATGCTCGAAACGAATAACTAGAACGGCCCAGGGGAAAAGTGCGCATACCGTTGTAATCGGGCGAGTTTCTACTTTCAAATGCAACAGGAATTTTGCGGATTGGTCAATCCGTTCGCGAGATATGGCAGGTTGGAGGTAAGAAACGCTTTAGAAACTCAAAATTTTCGCAGTTTTATGCTCGAAACGAATAACTAGAACGGCCCAGGGGAAAAGTGCGCATACCGTTGTAATCGGGCGAGATTCTACTTTCAAATGCAACAGGAATTTTGCGGATTGGTCAATCCGTTCGCGAGATATGGCAGTTTGGAGGTAAGAAACGCTTGAGAAACTCAAAATTTTCGCAGTTCTGGTGCTCGAAACGAATAACTGGAACGGTCTAGGGGAAAACTACACATACCGTTGTAATCAGGCGAGTTTCTACTTTCAAATGCAACAGAAATTTTGCGGATTGGTCAATCGGTTCGCGAGATATGGCAGTTTGGACGTAAGAAACGCTTGAGAAACTCAAAATTTTCGCAGTTTTATGCTCGAAACGAATAACTAGAGCGGCACAGGGGAAAAGTGCGCATACCGTTGTAATCGGGCGAGTTTCTACTTTCAAATGCAACAGGAATTTTGCGGATTGGTCAATCCGTTCGCGAGATATGGCAGTTTGGAGGTAAGAAACGCTTGAGAAACTCAAAATTTTCGCAGTTCTGGTGCTCGAAACGAATAACTGGAACGGTCTAGGGGAAAACTACACATACCGTTGTAATCAGGCGAGTTTCTACTTTCAAATGCAACAGAAATTTTGCGGATTGGTCAATCCGTTCGCGAGATGTGGCAGTTTGGAGGTAAGAAACACTTGAGAAACTCAAAATTTTCGCAGTTCTGATGCTCGAAACGAATGACGAGGACGGCCTAGGGGAAAAGTGCGCATACCGTTGTAATCGGGCGAGTTTCTACTTTCAGATGCAACAGAAATTTTGCGGATTGATCAATCCGTTCGCGAGATATGGCAGTTTGGTGATAAGAAACGCTTTAGAAACTCAAAATTTTCGCAGCTTTATGCTCGAAACGAATAACTAGAACGGCCCAGGGGAAAAGTGCGCATACCGTTGTAATCGGGCGAGTTTCTACTTTCAAATGCAACAGGAATTTTGCGGATTGGTCAATCCGTTCGCGAGATATGGCAGGTTGGAGGTAAGAAACGCTTTAGAAACTCAAAATTTTCGCAGTTTTATGCTCGAAACGAATAACTAGAACGGCCCAGGGGAAAAGTGCGCATACCGTTGTAATCGGGCGAGATTCTACTTTCAAATGCAACAGGAATTTTGCGGATTGGTCAATCCGTTCGCGAGATATGGCAGTTTGGAGGTAAGAAACGCTTGAGAAACTCAAAATTTTCGCAGTTCTGGTGCTCGAAACGAATAACTGGAACGGTCTAGGGGAAAACTACACATACCGTTGTAATCAGGCGAGTTTCTACTTTCAAATGCAACAGAAATTTTGCGGATTGGTCAATCCGTTCGCGAGATGTGGCAGTTTGGAGGTAAGAAACACTTGAGAAACTCAAAATTTTCGCAGTTCTGATGCTCGAAACGAATGACTAGAACGGCCCAGGGGAAAAGTGCGCATACCGTTGTAATCGGGCGAGTTTCTACTTTCAAATGCAACAGGAATTTTGCGGATTGGTCAATCCGTTCGCGAGATATGGCAGTTTGGAGGTAAGGAACGCTTGAGAAACTCAAAATTTTCGCAGTTCTGGTGCTCGAAACGAATAACTGGAACGGTCTAGGGGAAAACTACACATACCGTTGTAATCAGGCGAGTTTCTACTTTCAAATGCAACAGAAATTTTGCGGATTGGTCAATCGGTTCGCGAGATATGGCAGTTTGGAGGTAAGAAACGCTTGAGAAACTCAAAATTTTCGCAGTTCTGATGCTCGAAACGAATACCTGGAATGGCCCAGGGGAAAAGTGCGCATACCGTTGTAATCGGGCGAGTTTCTACTTTCAGATGCAACATAAATTTTGCGGATTGGTCAATCCGTTCGCGAGATGTGGCAGTTTGGAGGTAAGAAACACTTGAGAAACTCAAAATTTTCGCAGTTCTGATGCTCGAAACGAATGACTAGAACGGCCTAGGGGAAAAGTGCGCATACCGTTGTAATCGGGCGAGTTTCTACTTTCAGATGCAACAGAAATTTTGCGGATTGATCAATCCGTTCGCGAGATATGGCAGTTTGGATGTAAGAAACGCTTGAGAAACTCAAAATTTTCGCAGTTCTGATGCTCGAAACGAATAACTAGAACGGCCCAGGGGAAAAGTGCGCATACCGTTGTAATCGGGCGAGTTTCTACATTCAAATGCAACAGGAATTTTGCGGATTGGTCAATCCGTTCGCGAGATATGGCAGTTTGGAGGTAAGAAACGCTTGAGAAACTCAAAATTTTCGCAGTTCTGATGCTCGAAACGAATACCTGGGATGGCCCAGGGGAAAAGTGCGCATACCGTTGTAATCGGGCGAGTTTCTACTTTCAGATGCAACAGAAATTTTGCGGATTGGTCAATCCGTTCGCGAGATGTGGCAGTTTGGAGGTAAGAAACGCTTTAGAAACTCAAAATTTTCGCAGCTTTATGCTCGAAACGAATAACTAGAACGGCCCAGGGGAAAAGTGCGCATTCCGTTGTAATCGGTCGAGTTTCTACTTTCAAATGCAACAGGAATTTTGCGGATTGGTCAATCCGTTTGCGAGATATGGCAGTTTGGAGTTAAGAAACGCTTGAGAAACTCAAAATTTTCGCAGTTCTGGTGCTCGAAACGAATAACTGGAACGGTCTAGGGGAAAACTACACATACCGTTGTAATCAGGCGAGTTTCTACTTTCAAATGCAACAGAAATTTTGCGGATTGGTCAATCGGTTCGCGAGATATGGCAGTTTGGAGGTAAGAAACGCTTGAGAAACTCAAAATTTTCGCAGTTTTATGCTCGAAACGAATAACTAGAGCGGCACAGGGGAAAAGTGCGCATACCGTTGTAATCGGGCGAGTTTCTACTTTCAAATGCAACAGGAATTTTGCGGATTGGTCAATCCGTTCGCGAGATATGGCAGTTTGGAGGTAAGAAACGCTTGAGAAACTCAAAATTTTCGCAGTTCCGGTGCTCGAAACGAATAACTGGAACGGTCTAGGGGAAAACTACACATACCGTTGTAATCAGGCGAGTTTCTACTTTCAAATGCAACAGAAATTTTGCGGATTGGTCAATCCGTTCGCGAGATATGGCAGTTTGGAGGTAAGAAACGCTTGAGAAACTCAAAATTTTCGCAGTTTTATGCTCGAAACGAATAACTAGAGCGGCACAGGGGAAAAGTGCGCATACCGTTGTAATCGGGCGAGTTTCTACTTTCAAATGCAACAGAAATTTTGCGGATTGGTCAATCCGTTCGCGAGAAATGGCAGTTTGGAGGTAAGAAACGCTTGAGAAACTCAAAATTTTCGCAGTTCTGATGCTCGAAACGAATACCTGGGATGGCCCAGGGGAAAAGTGCGCATACCGTTGTAATCGGGCGAGTTTCTACTTTCAGATGCAACAGAAATTTTGCGGATTGGTCAATCCGTTCGCGAGATGTGGCAGTTTGGAGGTAAGAAACGCTTTAGAAACTCAAAATTTTCGCAGCTTTATGCTCGAAACGAATAACTAGAACGGCCCAGGGGAAAAGTGCGCATTCCGTTGTAATCGGGCGAGTTTCTACTTTCAAATGCAACAGGAATTTTGCGGATTGGTCAATCCGTTCGCGAGATATGGCAGTTTGGACGTAAGAAACGCTTGAGAAACTCAAAATTTTCGCAGTTCTGATGCTCGAAACGAATAACTAGAACGGCCCAGGGGAAAAGTGCGCATACCGTTGTAATCGGGCGAGTTTCTACTTTCAAATGCAACAGAAATTTTGCGGATTGGTCAATCCGTTCGCGAGATATGGCAGTTTGGAGGTAAGAAACGCTTGAGAAACTCAAAATTTTCGCAGTTCTGATGCTCGAAACGAATAACTAGAACGGCCCAGGGGAATAGTGCGCATACCGTTGTAATCGGGCGCATTTCTACTTTCAAATGCAACAGAAATTTTGCCGATCGGTCAATCCGTTCGCGAGATATGGCAGGTTGGAGGTAAGAAACGCTTGAGAAACTCAAAATTTTCGCAGTTTTATGCTCGAAACGAATAACTAGAACGGCCCAGGGGAAAAGTGCGCATACCGTTGTAATCGGGCGAGTTTCTACTTTCAAATGCAACAGGAATTTTGCGGATTGGTCAATCCGTTCGCGAGATATGGCAGTTTGGAGGTAAGAAACGCTTGAGAAACTCAAAATTTTAGCAGTTCTGGTGCTCGAAACGAATAACTGGAACGGTCTAGGGGAAAACTACACATACCGTTGTAATCAGGCGAGTTTCTACTTTCAAATGCAACAGAAATTTTGCGGATTGGTCAATCGGTTCGCGAGATATGGCAGTTAAAGGTAAGAAACGCTTGAGAAACTCAAAATTTTCGCAGTTCTGATGCTCGAAACGAATACCTGGAATGGCCCAGGGGAAAAGTGCGCATACCGTTGTAATCGGGCGAGTTTCTACTTTCAGATGCAACATAAATTTTGCGGATTGGTCAATCCGTTCGCGAGATGTGGCAGTTTGGAGGTAAGAAACACTTGAGAAACTCAAAATTTTCGCAGTTTTATGCTCGAAACGCATAACTAGAACGGCCCAGGGGAAAAGTGCGCATACCGTTGTAATCGGGCGAGCTTCTACTTTCAAATGCAACAGAAATTTTGCGGATTGGTCAATCCGTTCGCGAGATATGGCAGTTTGGAGGTAAGAAACGCTTGAGAAACTCAAAATTTTCGCAGTTCTGATGCTCGAAACGAATAACTAGAACGGCCTAGGAGAAGAGTGCACATACCGTTGTAATCGGGCGAGTTTCTACTTTCAAATGCAACAGAAATTTTGCGGATTGGTCAATCCGTTCGCGAGATATGGCAGTTTGGAGGTAAGAAACGCTTGAGAAACTCAAAATTTTCGCAGTCCTGATGCTCGAAACGAATAACTAGAACGGCCCAGGGGAAAAGTGCGCATACCGTTGTAATCGGGCGAGTTTCTACTTTCAAATGCAACAGAAATTTTGCCGATCGGTCAATCCGTTCGCGAGATATGGCAGGTTGGAGGTAAGAAACGCTTGAGAAACTCAAAATTTTCGCAGTTTTATGCTCGAAACGAATAACTAGAACGGCCCAGGGGAAAAGTGCGCATACCGTTGTAATCGGGCGAGTTTCTACTTTCAAATGCAACAGGAATTTTGCGGATTGGTCAATCCAATCGCGAGATATGGCAGTTTGGAGGTAAGAAACGCTTGAGAAACTCAAAATTTTCGCAGTTCTGGTGCTCGAAACGAATAACTGGAACGGTCTAGGGGAAAACTACACATACCGTTGTAATCAGGCGAGTTTCTACTTTCAAATGCAACAGAAATTTTGCGGATTGGTCAATCGGTTCGCGAGATATGGCAGTTTGGAGGTAAGAAACGCTTGAGAAACTCAAAATTTTCGCAGTTTTATGCTCGAAACGAATAACTAGAGCGGCACAGGGGAAAAGTGCGCATACCGTTGTAATCGGGCGAGTTTCTACTTTCAAATGCAACAGGAATTTTGCGGATTGGTCAATCCATTCGCGAGATATGGCAGTTTGGAGGTAAGAAACGCTTGAGAAACTCAAAATTTTCGCAGTTCTGGTGCTCGAAACGAATAACTGGAACGGTCTAGGGGAAAACTACACATACCGTTGTAATCAGGCGAGTTTCTACTTTCAAATGCAACAGAAATTTTGCGGATTGGTCAATCGGTTCGCGAGATATGGCAGTTTGGAGGTAAGAAACGCTTGAGAAACTCAAAATTTTCGCAGTTTTATGCTCGAAACGAATAACTAGAGCGGCACAGGGGAAAAGTGCGCATACCGTTGTAATCGGGCGAGTTTCTACTTTCAAATGCAACAGGAATTTTGCGGATTGGTCAATCCGTTCGCGAGATGTGGCAGTTTGGAGGTAAGAAACACTTGAGAAACTCAAAATTTTCGCAGTTCTGATGCTCGAAACGAATGACTAGAACGGCCTAGGGGAAAAGTGCGCATACCGTTGTAATCGGGCGAGTTTCTACTTTCAGATGCAACAGAAATTTTGCGGATTGATCAATCCGTTCGCGAGATATGGCAGTTTGGAGATAAGAAACGCTTTAGAAACTCAAAATTTTCGCAGCTTTATGCTCGAAACGAATAACTAGAACGGCCCAGGGGAAAAGTGCGCATACCGTTGTAATCGGGCGAGTTTCTACTTTCAAATGCAACAGGAATTTTGCGGATTGGTCAATCCGTTCGCGAGATATGGCAGGTTGGAGGTAAGAAACGCTTTAGAAACTCAAAATTTTCGCAGTTTTATGCTCGAAACGAATAACTAGAACGGCCCAGGGGAAAAGTGCGCATACCGTTGTAATCGGGCGAGATTCTACTTTCAAATGCAACAGGAATTTTGCGGATTGGTCAATCCGTTCGCGAGATATGGCAGTTTGGAGGTAAGAAACGCTTGAGAAACTCAAAATTTTCGCAGTTCTGGTGCTCGAAACGAATAACTGGAACGGTCTAGGGGAAAACTACACATACCGTTGTAATCAGGCGAGTTTCTACTTTCAAATGCAACAGAAATTTTGCGGATTGGTCAATCGGTTCGCGAGATATGGCAGTTTGGAGGTAAGAAACGCTTGAGAAACTCAAAATTTTCGCAGTTTTATGCTCGAAACGAATAACTAGAGCGGCACAGGGGAAAAGTGCGCATACCGTTGTAATCGGGCGAGTTTCTACTTTCAAATGCAACAGAAATTTTGCGGATTGGTCAATCCGTTCGCGAGATATGGCAGTTTGGAGGTAAGAAACGCTTGAGAAACTCAAAATTTTCGCAGTTCTGATGCTCGAAACGAATACCTGGAATGGCCCAGGGGAAAAGTGCGCATACCGTTGTAATCGGGCGAGTTTCTACTTTCAGATGCAACATAAATTTTGCGGATTGGTCAATCCATTCGCGAGATGTGGCAGTTTGGAGGTAAGAAACACTTGAGAAACTCAAAATTTTCGCAGTTCTGATGCTCGAAACGAATGACTAGAACGGCCTAGGGGAAAAGTGCGCATACCGTTGTAATCGGGCGAGTTTCTACTTTCAGATGCAACAGAAATTTTGCGGATTGATCAATCCGTTCGCGAGATATGGCAGTTTGGAGATAAGAAACGCTTTAGAAACTCAAAATTTTCGCAGCTTTATGCTCGAAACGAATAACTAGAACGGCCCAGGGGAAAAGTGCGCATACCGTTGTAATCGGGCGAGTTTCTACTTTCAAATGCAACAGGAATTTTGCGGATTGGTCAATCCAATCGCGAGATATGGCAGTTTGGAGGTAAGAAACGCTTGAGAAACTCAAAATTTTCGCAGTTCTGGTGCTCGAAACGAATAACTGGAACGGTCTAGGGGAAAACTACACATACCGTTGTAATCAGGCGAGTTTCTACTTTCAAATGCAACAGAAATTTTGCGGATTGGTCAATCGGTTCGCGAGATATGGCAGTTTGGAGGTAAGAAACGCTTGAGAAACTCAAAATTTTCGCAGTTTTATGCTCGAAACGAATAACTAGAGCGGCACAGGGGAAAAGTGCGCATACCGTTGTAATCGGGCGAGTTTCTACTTTCAAATGCAACAGGAATTTTGCGGATTGGTCAATCCGTTCGCGAGATGTGGCAGTTTGGAGGTAAGAAACACTTGAGAAACTCAAAATTTTCGCAGTTCTGATGCTCGAAACGAATGACTAGAACGGCCTAGGGGAAAAGTGCGCATACCGTTGTAATCGGGCGAGTTTCTACTTTCAGATGCAACAGAAATTTTGCGGATTGATCAATCCGTTCGCGAGATATGGCAGTTTGGAGATAAGAAACGCTTTAGAAACTCAAAATTTTCGCAGCTTTATGCTCGAAACGAATAACTAGAACGGCCCAGGGGAAAAGTGCGCATACCGTTGTAATCGGGCGAGTTTCTACTTTCAGATGCAACAGAAATTTTGCGGATTGATCAATCCGTTCGCGAGATATGGCAGTTTGGAGATAAGAAACGCTTTAGAAACTCAAAATTTTCGCAGCTTTATGCTCGAAACGAATAACTAGAACGGCCCAGGGGAAAAGTGCGCATACCGTTGTAATCAGGCGAGTTTCTACTTTCAAATGCAACAGAAATTTTGCGGATTGGTCAATCGGTTCGCGAGATATGGCAGTTTGGAGGTAAGAAACGCTTGAGAAACTCAAAATTTTCGCAGTTTTATGCTCGAAACGAATAACTAGAGCGGCACAGGGGAAAAGTGCGCATACCGTTGTAATCGGGCGAGTTTCTACTTTCAAATGCAACAGAAATTTTGCGGATTGGTCAATCCGTTCGCGAGATATGGCAGTTTGGAGGTAAGAAACGCTTGAGAAACTCAAAATTTTCGCAGTTCTGATGCTCGAAACGAATACCTGGAATGGCCCAGGGGAAAAGTGCGCATACCGTTGTAATCGGGCGAGTTTCTACTTTCAGATGCAACATAAATTTTGCGGATTGGTCAATCCATTCGCGAGATGTGGCAGTTTGGAGGTAAGAAACACTTGAGAAACTCAAAATTTTCGCAGTTCTGATGCTCGAAACGAATACCTGGAATGGCCCAGGGGAAAAGTGCGCATACCGTTGTAATCGGGCGAGTTTCTACTTTCAAATGCAACAGGAATTTTGCGGATTGGTCAATCCGTTCGCGAGATATGGCAGGTTGGAGGTAAGAAACGCTTTAGAAACTCAAAATTTTCGCAGTTTTATGCTCGAAACGAATAACTAGAACGGCCCAGGGGAAAAGTGCGCATACCGTTGTAATCGGGCGAGTTTCTACTTTCAAATGCAACATAAATTTTGCGGATTGGTCAATCCGTTCGCTAGATATGGCAGTTTGGAGGTAAGAAACGCTTGAGAAACTCAAAATTTTCGCAGTTCTGATGCTCGAAACGAATAACTAGAACGGCCTAGGAGAAGAGTGCGCATACCGTTGTAATCGGGCGAGTTTCTACTTTCAAATGCTACAGAAATTTTGCGGATTGGTCAATCCGTTCGCGAGATATGGCAGTTTGGAGGTAAGAAACGCTTGAGGAACTCAAAATTTTCGCAGTTCTGATGCTCGAAACGAATAACTAGAACGGCCCAGGGGGAAAGTGCGCATACCGTTGTAATCGGCCGAGTTTCTACTTTCAAATGCAACAGGAATTTTGCGGATTGGTCAATCCGTTCGCGAGATATGGCAGTTTCGAGGTAAGAAACGCTTGAGAAACTCAAAATTTTCGCAGTTTTATGCTCGAAACGAATAACTAGAGCGGCCCAGGGGAAAAGTGCGCATACCGTTGTAATCGGGCGAGTTTCTACTTTCAAATGCAACAGGAATTTTGCGGATTGGTCAATCCGTTCGCGAGATATGGCAGTTTGGAGGTAAGAAACGCTTGAGAAACTCAAAATTTTCGCAGTTCTGGTGCTCGAAACGAATAACTAGAACGGCCCAGGGGGAAAGTGCGCATACCGTTGTAATCGGGCGAGTTTCTACTTTCAAATGCAACAGAAATTTTGCGGATTGGTCAATCCGTTCGCGAGATGTGGCAGTTTGGAGGTAAGAAACGCTTGAGAAACTCAAAATTTTCGCAGTTCTGGTGCTCGAAACGAATAACTGGAACGGTCTAGGGGAAAACTACACATACCGTTGTAATCAGGCGAGTTTCTACTTTCAAATGCAACAGAAATTTTGCGGATTGGTCAATCGGTTCGCGAGATATGGCAGTTTGGACGTAAGAAACGCTTGAGAAACTCAAAATTTTCGCAGTTTTATGCTCGAAACGAATAACTAGAGCGGCACAGGGGAAAAGTGCGCATACCGTTGTAATCGGGCGAGTTTCTACTTTCAAATGCAACAGGAATTTTGCGGATTGGTCAATCCGTTCGCGAGATATGGCAGTTTGGAGGTAAGAAACGCTTGAGAAACTCAAAATTTTCGCAGTTCTGGTGCTCGAAACGAATAACTGGAACGGTCTAGGGGAAAACTACACATACCGTTGTAATCAGGCGAGTTTCTACTTTCAAATGCAACAGAAATTTTGCGGATTGGTCAATCCGTTCGCGAGATGTGGCAGTTTGGAGGTAAGAAACACTTGAGAAACTCAAAATTTTCGCAGTTCTGATGCTCGAAACGAATGACGAGAACGGCCTAGGGGAAAAGTGCGCATACCGTTGTAATCGGGCGAGTTTCTACTTTCAGATGCAACAGAAATTTTGCGGATTGATCAATCCGTTCGCGAGATATGGCAGTTTGGTGATAAGAAACGCTTTAGAAACTCAAAATTTTCGCAGCTTTATGCTCGAAACGAATAACTAGAACGGCCCAGGGGAAAAGTGCGCATACCGTTGTAATCGGGCGAGTTTCTACTTTCAAATGCAACAGGAATTTTGCGGATTGGTCAATCCGTTCGCGAGATATGGCAGGTTGGAGGTAAGAAACGCTTTAGAAACTCAAAATTTTCGCAGTTCTGGTGCTCGAAACGAATAACTGGAACGGTCTAGGGGAAAACTACACATACCGTTGTAATCAGGCGAGTTTCTACTTTCAAATGCAACAGAAATTTTGCGGATTGGTCAATCGGTTCGCGAGATATGGCAGTTTGGAGGTAAGAAACGCTTGAGAAACTCAAAATTTTCGCAGTTTTATGCTCGAAACGAATAACTAGAGCGGCACAGGGGAAAAGTGCGCATACCGTTGTAATCGGGCGAGTTTCTACTTTCAAATGCAACAGGAATTTTGCGGATTGGTCAATCCGTTCGCGAGATGTGGCAGTTTGGAGGTAAGAAACACTTGAGAAACTCAAAATTTTCGCAGTTCTGATGCTCGAAACGAATGACTAGAACGGCCTAGGGGAAAAGTGCGCATACCGTTGTAATCGGGCGAGTTTCTACTTTCAGATGCAACAGAAATTTTGCGGATTGATCAATCCGTTCGCGAGATATGGCAGTTTGGAGATAAGAAACGCTTTAGAAACTCAAAATTTTCGCAGCTTTATGCTCGAAACGAATAACTAGAACGGCCCAGGGGAAAAGTGCGCATACCGTTGTAATCGGGCGAGTTTCTACTTTCAAATGCAACAGGAATTTTGCGGATTGGTCAATCCGTTCGCGAGATATGGCAGGTTGGAGGTAAGAAACGCTTTAGAAACTCAAAATTTTCGCAGTTTTATGCTCGAAACGAATAACTAGAACGGCCCAGGGGAAAAGTGCGCATACCGTTGTAATCGGGCGAGATTCTACTTTCAAATGCAACAGGAATTTTGCGGATTGGTCAATCCGTTCGCGAGATATGGCAGTTTGGAGGTAAGAAACGCTTGAGAAACTCAAAATTTTCGCAGTTCTGGTGCTCGAAACGAATAACTGGAACGGTCTAGGGGAAAACTACACATACCGTTGTAATCAGGCGAGTTTCTACTTTCAAATGCAACAGAAATTTTGCGGATTGGTCAATCGGTTCGCGAGATATGGCAGTTTGGAGGTAAGAAACGCTTGAGAAACTCAAAATTTTCGCAGTCTTATGCTCGAAACGAATAACTAGAGCGGCACAGGGGAAAAGTGCGCATACCGTTGTAATCGGGCGAGTTTCTACTTTCAAATGCAACAGAAATTTTGCGGATTGGTCAATCCGTTCGCGAGATATGGCAGTTTGGAGGTAAGAAACGCTTGAGAAACTCAAAATTTTCGCAGTTCTGATGCTCGAAACGAATACCTGGAATGGCCCAGGGGAAAAGTGCGCATACCGTTGTAATCGGGCGAGTTTCTACTTTCAGATGCAACATAAATTTTGCGGATTGGTCAATCCATTCGCGAGATGTGGCAGTTTGGAGGTAAGAAACACTTGAGAAACTCAAAATTTTCGCAGTTCTGATGCTCGAAACGAATACCTGGAATGGCCCAGGGGAAAAGTGCGCATACCGTTGTAATCGGGCGAGTTTCTACTTTCAAATGCAACAGGAATTTTGCGGATTGGTCAATCCGTTCGCGAGATATGGCAGGTTGGAGGTAAGAAACGCTTTAGAAACTCAAAATTTTCGCAGTTTTATGCTCGAAACGAATAACTAGAACGGCCCAGGGGAAAAGTGCGCATACCGTTGTAATCGGGCGAGTTTCTACTTTCAAATGCAACATAAATTTTGCGGATTGGTCAATCCGTTCGCTAGATATGGCAGTTTGGAGGTAAGAAACGCTTGAGAAACTCAAAATTTTCGCAGTTCTGATGCTCGAAACGAATAACTAGAACGGCCTAGGAGAAGAGTGCGCATACCGTTGTAATCGGGCGAGTTTCTACTTTCAAATGCTACAGAAATTTTGCGGATTGGTCAATCCGTTCGCGAGATATGGCAGTTTGGAGGTAAGAAACGCTTGAGGAACTCAAAATTTTCGCAGTTCTGATGCTCGAAACGAATAACTAGAACGGCCCAGGGGGAAAGTGCGCATACCGTTGTAATCGGCCGAGTTTCTACTTTCAAATGCAACAGGAATTTTGCGGATTGGTCAATCCGTTCGCGAGATATGGCAGTTTCGAGGTAAGAAACGCTTGAGAAACTCAAAATTTTCGCAGTTTTATGCTCGAAACGAATAACTAGAGCGGCCCAGGGGAAAAGTGCGCATACCGTTGTAATCGGGCGAGTTTCTACTTTCAAATGCAACAGAAATTTTGCGGATTGGTCAATCCGTTCGCGAGATGTGGCAGTTTGGAGGTAAGAAACGCTTGAGAAACTCAAAATTTTCGCAGTTCTGGTGCTCGAAACGAATAACTGGAACGGTCTAGGGGAAAACTACACATACCGTTGTAATCAGGCGAGTTTCTACTTTCAAATGCAACAGAAATTTTGCGGATTGGTCAATCGGTTCGCGAGATATGGCAGTTTGGACGTAAGAAACGCTTGAGAAACTCAAAATTTTCGCAGTTTTATGCTCGAAACGAATAACTAGAGCGGCACAGGGGAAAAGTGCGCATACCGTTGTAATCGGGCGAGTTTCTACTTTCAAATGCAACAGGAATTTTGCGGATTGGTCAATCCGTTCGCGAGATATGGCAGTTTGGAGGTAAGAAACGCTTGAGAAACTCAAAATTTTCGCAGTTCTGGTGCTCGAAACGAATAACTGGAACGGTCTAGGGGAAAACTACACATACCGTTGTAATCAGGCGAGTTTCTACTTTCAAATGCAACAGAAATTTTGCGGATTGGTCAATCCGTTCGCGAGATGTGGCAGTTTGGAGGTAAGAAACACTTGAGAAACTCAAAATTTTCGCAGTTCTGATGCTCGAAACGAATGACGAGAACGGCCTAGGGGAAAAGTGCGCATACCGTTGTAATCGGGCGAGTTTCTACTTTCAGATGCAACAGAAATTTTGCGGATTGATCAATCCGTTCGCGAGATATGGCAGTTTGGTGATAAGAAACGCTTTAGAAACTCAAAATTTTCGCAGCTTTATGCTCGAAACGAATAACTAGAACGGCCCAGGGGAAAAGTGCGCATACCGTTGTAATCGGGCGAGTTTCTACTTTCAAATGCAACAGGAATTTTGCGGATTGGTCAATCCGTTCGCGAGATATGGCAGGTTGGAGGTAAGAAACGCTTTAGAAACTCAAAATTTTCGCAGTTTTATGCTCGAAACGAATAACTAGAACGGCCCAGGGGAAAAGTGCGCATACCGTTGTAATCGGGCGAGATTCTACTTTCAAATGCAACAGGAATTTTGCGGATTGGTCAATCCGTTCGCGAGATATGGCAGTTTGGAGGTAAGAAACGCTTGAGAAACTCAAAATTTTCGCAGTTCTGGTGCTCGAAACGAATAACTGGAACGGTCTAGGGGAAAACTACACATACCGTTGTAATCAGGCGAGTTTCTACTTTCAAATGCAACAGAAATTTTGCGGATTGGTCAATCCGTTCGCGAGATGTGGCAGTTTGGAGGTAAGAAACACTTGAGAAACTCAAAATTTTCGCAGTTCTGATGCTCGAAACGAATGACGAGAACGGCCTAGGGGAAAAGTGCGCATACCGTTGTAATCGGGCGAGTTTCTACTTTCAGATGCAACAGAAATTTTGCGGATTGATCAATCCGTTCGCGAGATATGGCAGTTTGGAGATAAGAAACGCTTTAGAAACTCAAAATTTTCGCAGCTTTATGCTCGAAACGAATAACTAGAACGGCCCAGGGGAAAAGTGCGCATACCGTTGTAATCGGGCGAGTTTCTACTTTCAAATGCAACAGGAATTTTGCGGATTGGTCAATCCGTTCGCGAGATATGGCAGGTTGGAGGTAAGAAACGCTTTAGAAACTCAAAATTTTCGCAGTTTTATGCTCGAAACGAATAACTAGAACGGCCCAGGGGAAAAGTGCGCATACCGTTGTAATCGGGCGAGATTCTACTTTCAAATGCAACAGGAATTTTGCGGATTGGTCAATCCGTTCGCGAGATATGGCAGTTTGGAGGTAAGAAACGCTTGAGAAACTCAAAATTTTCGCAGTTCTGGTGCTCGAAACGAATAACTGGAACGGTCTAGGGGAAAACTACACATACCGTTGTAATCAGGCGAGTTTCTACTTTCAAATGCAACAGAAATTTTGCGGATTGGTCAATCGGTTCGCGAGATATGGCAGTTTGGAGGTAAGAAACGCTTGAGAAACTCAAAATTTTCGCAGTTTTATGCTCGAAACGAATAACTAGAGCGGCACAGGGGAAAAGTGCGCATACCGTTGTAATCGGGCGAGTTTCTACTTTCAAATGCAACAGAAATTTTGCGGATTGGTCAATCCGTTCGCGAGATATGGCAGTTTGGAGGTAAGAAACGCTTGAGAAACTCAAAATTTTCGCAGTTCTGATGCTCGAAACGAATACCTGGAATGGCCCAGGGGAAAAGTGCGCATACCGTTGTAATCGGGCGAGTTTCTACTTTCAGATGCAACATAAATTTTGCGTATTGGTCAATCCATTCGCGAGATGTGGCAGTTTGGAGGTAAGAAACACTTGAGAAACTCAAAATTTTCGCAGTTCTGATGCTCGAAACGAATGACTAGAACGGCCTAGGGGAAAAGTGCGCATACCGTTGTAATCGGGCGAGTTTCTACTTTCAGATGCAACAGAAATTTTGCGGATTGATCAATCCGTTCGCGAGATATGGCAGTTTGGAGATAAGAAACGCTTTAGAAACTCAAAATTTTCGCAGCTTTATGCTCGAAACGAATAACTAGAACGGCCCAGGGGAAAAGTGCGCATACCGTTGTAATCGGGCGAGTTTCTACTTTCAAATGCAACAGGAATTTTGCGGATTGGTCAATCCGTTCGCGAGATATGGCAGTTTGGATGTAAGAAACGCTTGAGAAACTCAAAATTTTCGCAGTTTTATGCTCGAAACGAATAACTAGAGCGGCACAGGGGAAAAGTGCGCACACCGTTGTAATCGGGCGAGTTTCTACTTTCAAATGCAACAGAAATTTTGCGGATTGGTCAATCCGTTCGCGAGATATGGCAGCTTGGAGGTAAGAAACGCTTGAGAAACTCAAAATTTTCGCAGTTCTGATGCTCGAAACGAATAACTAGAACGGCCTAGGAGAAGAGTGCGCATACCGTTGTAATCGGGCGAGTTTCTACTTTCAAATGCTACAGAAATTTTGCGGATTGGTCAATTCGTTCGCGAGATATGGCAGTTTGGAGGTAAGAAACGCTTGAGGAACTCAAAATTTTCGCAGTTCTGATGCTCGAAACGAATAACTAGAACGGCCCAGGGGGAAAGTGCGCATACCGTTGTAATCGGCCGAGTTTCTACTTTCAAATGCAACTGGAATTTTGCGGATTGGTCAATCCGTTCGCGAGATATGGCAGTTTCGAGGTAAGAAACGCTTGAGAAACTCAAAATTTTCGCAGTTTTATGCTCGAAACGAATAACTAGAGCGGCCCAGGGGAAAAGTGCGCATAACGTTGTAATCGGGCGAGTTTCTACTTTCAAATGCAACAGAAATTTTGCGGATTGGTCAATCCGTTCGCGAGATGTGGCAGTTTGGAGGTAAGAAACGCTTGAGAAGCTCAAAATTTTCGCAGTTCTGATGCTCGAAACGAATGACTAGAACGGCCTAGGGGAAAAGTGTGCATACCGTTGTAATGGGGCGAGTTTCTACTTTCAGATGCAACAGAAATTTTGCGGATTGATCTATCCGTTCGCGAGATATGGCAGTTTGGAGATAAGAAACGCTTTAGAAACTCAAAATTTTCGCAGTTTTATGCTCGAAACGAATAACTAGAACGGCCAAGGGGAAAAGTGCGCATACCTTTGTAATCGGGCGAGTTTCTACTTTCAAATGCAACAGGAATTTTGCGGATTGGTCAATCCGTTCGCGAGATATGGCAGGTTGGAGGTAAGAAACGCTTTAGAAACTCAAAATTTTCGCAGTTTTATGCTCGAAACGAATAACTAGAACGGCCCAGGGGAAAAGTGCGCATACCGTTGTAATCGGGCGAGTTTCTACTTTCAAATGCAACAGAAATTTTGCGGATTGGTCAATCCGTTCGCGAGATATGGCAGTTTGGAGGTAAGAAACGCTTGAGAAACTCAAAATTTTCGCAGTTCTGATGCTCGAAACGAATAACTAGAACGGCCTAGGAGAAGAGTGCGCATACCGTTGTAATCGGGCGAGTTTCTACTTTCAAATGCTACAGAAATTTTGCGGATTGGTCAATCCGTTCGCGAGATATGGCAGTTTGGAGGTAAGAAACGCTTGAGGAACTCAAAATTTTCGCAGTTCTGATGCTCGAAACGAATAACTAGAACGGCCCAGGGGGAAAGTGCGCATGCCGTTGTAATCGGCCGAGTTTCCACTTTCAAATGCAACAGGAATTTTGCGGATTGGTCAATCCGTTCGCGAGATATGGCAGTTTCGAGGTAAGAAACGCTTGAGAAACTCAAAATTTTCGCAGTTTTATGCTCGAAACGAATAACTAGAGCGGCCCAGGGGAAAAGTGCGCATACCGTTGTAATCGGGCGAGTTTCTACTTTCAAATGCAACAGAAATTTTGCGGATTGGTCAATCCGTTCGCGAGATGTGGCAGTTTGGAGGTAAGAAACGCTTGAGAAACTCAAAATTTTCGCAGTTTTATGCTCGAAACGAATAACTAGAGCGGCACAGGGGAAAAGTGCGCATACCGTTGTAATCGGGCGAGTTTCTACTTTCAAATGCAACAGGAATTTTGCGGATTGGTCAATCCGTTCGCGAGATATGGCAGTTTGGAGGTAAGAAACGCTTGAGAAACTCAAAATATTCGCAGTTCTGGTGCTCGAAACGAATAACTGGAACGGTCTAGGGGAAAACTACACATACCGTTGTAATCAGGCGAGTTTCTACTTTCAAATGCAACAGAAATTTTGCGGATTGGTCAATCCGTTCGCGAGATGTGGCAGTTTGGAGGTAAGAAACACTTGAGAAACTCAAAATTTTCGCAGTTCTGATGCTCGAAACGAATGACTAGAACGGCCTAGGGGAAAAGTGCGCATACCGTTGTAATCGGGCGAGTTTCTACTTTCAGATGCAACAGAAATTTTGCGGATTGATCAATCCGTTCGCGAGATATGGCAGTTTGGAGATAAGAAACGCTTTAGAAACTCAAAATTTTCGCAGCTTTATGCTCGAAACGAATAACTAGAACGGCCCAGGGGAAAAGTGCGCATACCGTTGTAATCGGGCGAGTTTCTACTTTCAAATGCAACAGGAATTTTGCGGATTGGTCAATCCGTTCGCGAGATATGGCAGGTTGGAGGTAAGAAACGCTTTAGAAACTCAAAATTTTCGCAGTTTTATGCTCGAAACGAATAACTAGAACGGCCCAGGGGAAAAGTGCGCATACCGTTGTAATCGGGCGAGATTCTACTTTCAAATGCAACAGGAATTTTGCGGATTGGTCAATCCGTTCGCGAGATATGGCAGTTTGGAGGTAAGAAACGCTTGAGAAACTCAAAATTTTCGCAGTTCTGGTGCTCGAAACGAATAACTGGAACGGTCTAGGGGAAAACTACACATACCGTTGTAATCAGGCGAGTTTCTACTTTCAAATGCAACAGAAATTTTGCGGATTGGTCAATCGGTTCGCGAGATATGGCAGTTTGGAGGTAAGAAACGCTTGAGAAACTCAAAATTTTCGCAGTTTTATGCTCGAAACGAATAACTAGAGCGGCACAGGGGAAAAGTGCGCATACCGTTGTAATCGGGCGAGTTTCTACTTTCAAATGCAACAGAAATTTTGCGGATTGGTCAATCCGTTCGCGAGATATGGCAGTTTGGAGGTAAGAAACGCTTGAGAAACTCAAAATTTTCGCAGTTCTGATGCTCGAAACGAATACCTGGAATGGCCCAGGGGAAAAGTGCGCATACCGTTGTAATCGGGCGAGTTTCTACTTTCAGATGCAACATAAATTTTGCGTATTGGTCAATCCATTCGCGAGATGTGGCTGTTTGGAGGTAAGAAACACTTGAGAAACTCAAAATTTTCGCAGTTCAGATGCTCGAAACGAATGACTAGAACGGCCTAGGGGAAAAGTGCGCATACCGTTGTAATCGGGCGAGTTTCTACTTTCAGATGCAACAGAAATTTTGCGGATTGATCAATCCGTTCGCGAGATATGGCAGTTTGGAGATAAGAAACGCTTTAGAAACTCAAAATTTTCGCAGCTTTATGCTCGAAACGAATAACTAGAACGGCCCAGGGGAAAAGTGCGCATACCGTTGTAATCGGGCGAGTTTCTACTTTCAAATGCAACAGGAATTTTGCGGATTGGTCAATCCGTTCGCGAGATATGGCAGTTTGGATGTAAGAAACGCTTGAGAAACTCAAAATTTTCGCAGTTCTGATGCTCGAAACGAATAACTAGAACGGCCCAGGGGAAAAGTGCGCATACCGTTGTAATCGGGCGAGTTTCTACTTTCAAATGCAACAGGAATTTTGCGGATTGGTCAATCCGTTCGCGAGATATGGCAGTTTCGAGGTAAGAAACGCTTGAGAAACTCAAAATTTTCGCAGTTTTAGGCTCGAAACGAATAACTAGAGCGGCCCAGGGGAAAAGTGCGCATACCTTTGTAATCGGGCGAGTTTCTACTTTCAAATGCAACAGGAATTTTGCGGATTGGTCAATCCGTTCGCGAGATATGGCAGGTTGGAGGTAAGAAACGCTTTAGAAACTCAAAATTTTCGCAGTTTTATGCTCGAAACGAATAACTAGAACGGCCCAGGGGAAAAGTGCGCATACCGTTCTAATCGGGCGAGTTTCTACTTTCAAATGCAACAGAAATTTTGCGGATTGGTCAATCCGTTCGCGAGATATGGCAGTTTGGAGGTAAGAAACGCTTGAGAAACTCAAAATTTTCGCAGTTCTGATGCTCGAAACGAATAACTAGAACGGCCTAGGAGAAGAGTGCGCATACCGTTGTAATCGGGCGAGTTTCTACTTTCAAATGCTACAGAAATTTTGCGGATTGGTCAATCCGTTCGCGAGATATGGCAGTTTGGAGGTAAGAAACGCTTGAGAAACTCAAAATTTTCGCAGTTCTGATGCTCGAAACGAATAACTAGAACGGCCTAGGAGAAGAGTGCGCATACCGTTGTAATCGGCCGAGTTTCTACTTTCAAATGCAACAGGAATTTTGCGGATTGGTCAATCCGTTCGCGAGATATGGCAGTTTCGAGGTAAGAAACGCTTGAGAAACTCAAAATTTTCGCAGTTTTATGCTCGAAACGAATAACTAGAGCGGCCCAGGGGAAAAGTGCGCATAACGTTGTAATCGGGCGAGTTTCTACTTTCAAATGCAACAGAAATTTTGCGGATTGGTCAATCCGTTCGCGAGATGTGGCAGTTTGGAGGTAAGAAACGCTTGAGAAGCTCAAAATTTTCGCAGTTCTGATGCTCGAAACGAATGACTAGAACGGCCTAGGGGAAAAGTGTGCATACCGTTGTAATGGGGCGAGTTTCTACTTTCAGATGCAACAGAAATTTTGCGGATTGATCTATCCGTTCGCGAGATATGGCAGTTTGGAGATAAGAAACGCTTTAGAAACTCAAAATTTTCGCAGTTTTATGCTCGAAACGAATAACTAGAACGGCCCAGGGGAAAAGTGCGCATACCGTTGTAATCGGGCGAGTTTCTACTTTCAAATGCAACAGGAATTTTGCGGATTGGTCAATCCGTTCGCGAGATATGGCAGGTTGGAGGTAACAAACGCTTTAGAAACTCAAAATTTTCGCAGTTTTATGCTCGAAACGAATAACTAGAACGGCCAAGGGGAAAAGTGCGCATACCTTTGTAATCGGGCGAGTTTCTACTTTCAAATGCAACAGGAATTTTGCGGATTGGTCAATCCGTTCGCGAGATATGGCAGGTTGGAGGTAAGAAACGCTTTAGAAACTCCAAATTTTCGCAGTTTTATGCTCGAAACGAATAACTAGAACGGCCCAGGGGAAAAGTGCGCATACCGTTGTAATCGGGCGAGTTTCTACTTTCAAATGCAACAGAAATTTTGCGGATTGGTCAATCCGTTCGCGAGATATGGCAGTTTGGAGGTAAGAAACGCTTGAGAAACTCAAAATTTTCGCAGTTCTGATGCTCGAAACGAATAACTAGAACGGCCTAGGAGAAGAGTGCGCATACCGTTGTAATCGGGCGAGTTTCTACTTTCAAATGCTACAGAAATTTTGCGGATTGGTCAATCCGTTCGCGAGATATGGCAGTTTGGAGGTAAGAAACGCTTGAGGAACTCAAAATTTTCGCAGTTCTGATGCTCGAAACGAATAACTAGAACGGCCCAGGGGGAAAGTGCGCATACCGTTGTAATCGGCCGAGTTTCTACTTTCAAATGCAACAGGAATTTTGCGGATTGGTCAATCCGTTCGCGAGATATGGCAGTTTCGAGGTAAGAAACGCTTGAGAAACTCAAAATTTTCGCAGTTTTATGCTCGAAACGAATAACTAGAGCGGCCCAGGGGAAAAGTGCGCATACCGTTGTAATCGGGCGAGTTTCTACTTTCAAATGCAACAGAAATTTTGCGGATTGGTCAATCCGTTCGCGAGATGTGGCAGTTTGGAGGTAAGAAACGCTTGAGAAACTCAAAATTTTCGCAGTTCTGATGCTCGAAACGAATGACTAGAACGGCCTAGGGGAAAAGTGTGCATACCGTTGTAATGGGGCGAGTTTCTACTTTCAGATGCAACAGAAATTTTGCGGATTGATCTATCCGTTCGCGAGATATGGCAGTTTGGAGATAAGAAACGCTTTAGAAACTCAAAATTTTCGCAGCTTTATGCTCGAAACGAATAACTAGAACGGCCCAGGGGAAAATTGCGCATACCGTTGTAATCGGGCGAGTTTCTACTTTCAGATGCAACATAAATTTTGCGGATTGGTCAATCCGTTCGCGAGATGTGGCAGTTTGGATGTAAGAAACGCTTGAGAAACTCAAAATTTTCGCAGTTCTGATGCTCGAAACGAATGACTAGAACGGCCTAGGGGAAAAGTGCGCATACCGTTGTAATCGGGCGAGTTTCTACTTTCAAATGCAACAGGAATTTTGCGGATTGGTCAATCCGTTCGCGAGATATGGCAGTTTCGAGGTAAGAAACGCTTGAGAAACTCAAAATTTTCGCAGTTTTAGGCTCGAAACGAATAACTAGAGCGGCCCAGGGAAAAAGTGCGCATACCGTTGTAATCGGGCGAGTTTCTACTTTCAAATGCAACAGGAATTTTGCGGATTCGTCAATCCGTTCGCGAGATATGGCAGGTTGGAGGTAAGAAACGCTTTAGAAACTCAAAATTTTCGCAGTTTTATGCTCGAAACGAATAACTAGAACGGCCCAGGGGAAAAGTGCGCATACCGTTGTAATCGGGCGAGTTTCTACTTTCAAATGCAACAGAAATTTTGCGGATTGGTCAATCCGTTCGCGAGATATGGCAGTTTGGAGGTAAGAAACGCTTGAGAAACTCAAAATTTCCCAGTTCTGATGCTCGAAACGAATAACTAGAACGGCCTAGGAGAAGAGTGCGCATACCGTTGTAATCGGGCGAGTTTCTACTTTCAAATGCAGCAGAAATTTTGCGGATTGGTCAATCCGTTCGCGAGATATGGCAGTTTGGAGGTAAGAAACGCTTGAGGAACTCAAAATTTTCGCAGTTCTGATGTTCGAAACAAATAACTAGAACGGCCCAGGGGAAGAGTGCGCATACCGTTGTAATCGGGCGAGTTTCTACTTTCAAATGCAACAGAAATTATGCGGATTGGTCAATCCGTTCGCGAGATATGGCAGTTTGGAGGTAAGAAACGCTTGAGAAACTCAAAATTTCCGCAGTTCTGGTGCTCGAAACGTATAACTGGAACGGTGTAGGGGAAAACTACACATACCGTTGTAATCAGGCGAGTTTCTACTTTCAAATGCAACAGAAATTTTGCGGATTGGTCAATCCGTTCGCGAGATATGGCAGTTTGGAGGTAAGAAACGCTTGAGAAACTCAAAATTTTCGCAGTTTTATGCTCGAAACGAATAACTAGAGCGGCCCAGGGGAAAAGTGCGCATACCGTTGTAATCGGGCGAGTTTCTACTTTCAAATGCAACAGAAATTTTGCAGATTGGTCAATCCGTTCGCGAGATATGGCCGTTTGGATGTAAGAAACGCTTTAGAAACTCAAAATTTTCGCAGTTTTATGCTCGAAACGAATAACTAGAACGGCCCAGGGGAAAAGTGCGCATACCGTTGTAATCGGGCGAGTTTCTACTTTCAAATGCAACAGAAATTTTGCGGATTGGTCAATCCGTTCGCGAGATATGGCAGTTTGGAGGTAAGAAACGCTTGAGAAACTCAAAATTTTCGCAGTTCTGATGCTCGAAACGAATAACTAGAACGGCCTAGGAGAAGAGTGCGCATACCGTTGTAATCGGGCGAGTTTCTACTTTCAAATGCAACAGAAATTTTGCGGATTGGTCAATCCGTTCGCGAGATATGGCAGTTTGGAGGTAAGAAACGCTTGAGGAACTCAAAATTTTCGCAGTTCTGATGCTCGAAACGAATAACTAGAACGGCCCAGGGGGAAAGTGCGCATACCGTTGTAATCGGCCGAGTTTCTACTTTCAAATGCAACAGGAATTTTGCGGATTGGTCAATCCGTTCGCGAGATATGGCAGTTTCGAGGTAAGAAACGCTTGAGAAACTCAAAATTTTCGCAGTTTTATGCTCGAAACGAATAACTAGAGCGGCCCAGGGGAAAAGTGCGCATACCGTTGTAATCGGGCGAGTTTCTACTTTCAAATGCAACAGAAATTTTGCGGAGTGGTCAATCCGTTCGCGAGATGTGGCAGTTTGGAGGTAAGAAACGCTTGAGAAACTCAAAATTTTCGCAGTTTTATGCTCGAAACGAATAACTAGAGCGGCCCAGGGGAAAAGTGCGCATACCGTTGTAATCGGGCGAGTTTCTACTTTCAAATGCAACAGAAATTTTGCGGATTGGTCAATCCGTTCGCGAGATGTGGCAGTTTGGAGGTAAGAAACGCTTGAGAAACTCAAAATTTTCGCAGTTTTATGCTCCAACCGAATAACTAGAGCGGCCCAGGGGAAAAGTGCGCATACCGTTGTAATCGGGCGAGTTTCTACTTTCAAATGCAACAGAAATTTTGCGGAGTGGTCAATCCGTTCGCGAGATGTGGCAGTTTGGAGGTAAGAAACGCTTGAGAAACTCAAAATTTTCGCAGCTTTATGCTCGAAACGAATAACTAGAACGGCTCAGGGGAAAAGTGCGCATACCGTTGTAATCGGGCGAGTTTCTACTTTCAAATGCAACAGAAATTTTGCGGATTGGTCAATCCGTTCGCGAGATATGGCAGTTTGGAGATAAGAAACGCTTTAGAAACTCAAAATTTTCGCAGTTTTATGCTCAAAACGAATAACTAGAACGGCCCAGGGGAAAAGTGCGCACACCGTTGTAATCGGGCGAGTTTCTACTTTCAAATGCAACAGAAATTTTGCGGAGTGGTCAATTCGTTCGCGAGATGTGGCAGTTTGGAGGTAAGAAACGCTTGAGAAACTCAAAATTTTCGCAGTTCTGATGCTCGAAACGAATGACTAGAACGGCCTAGGGGAAAAGTGTGCATACCGTTGTAATCGGGCGAGTTTCTACTTTCAGATGCAACAGGAATTTTGCGGATTGGTCAATCCGTTCGCGAGATATGGCAGGTTGGAGGTAAGAAACGCTTTAGAAACTCAAAATTTTCGCAGTTCTGATGCTCGAAACGAATAACTAGAACGGCCTAGGAGAAGAGTGCGCATACCGTTGTGATCGGGCGAGTTTCTACTTTCAAATGCAACAGAAATTTTGCGGATTGGTCAATCCGTTCGCGAGATATGGCAGTTTGGAGGTAAGAAACGCTTGAGAAACTCAAAATTTTCGCAGTTCTGATGCTCGAAACGAATAACTAGAACGGCCCAGGGGAAAAGTGCGCATACCGTTGTAATCGGGCGAGTTTCTACTTTCAAATGCAACAGAAATTTTGCGGATTGGTCAATCCGTTCGCGAGATATGGCAGGTTGGATGTAAGAAACGCTTGAGAAACTCAAAATTTTCGCAGTTCTGATGCTCGAAACGAATAACTGGAATGGCCAAGGGGAAAACTACACATACCGTTGTAATCGGGCGAGTTTCTACTTTCAGATGCAACAGAAATTATGCGGATTGGTCAATCCGTTCGCGAGATATGGCAGTTTGGTGGTAAGAAACGCTTGAGAAACTCAAAATTTTCGCAGTTCTGGTGCTCGAAACGTATAACTGGAACGGTGTAAGGGAAAACTACACATACCGTTGTAATCAGGCGAGTTTCTACTTTCAAATGCAACAGAAATTTTGCGGATTGGTCAATCCGTTCGCGAGATATGGCAGTTTGGAGGTAAGAAACGCTTGAGAAACTCAAAATTTTCGCAGTTTTATGCTCGAAACGAATAACTAGAGCGGCCCAGGGGAAAAGTGCGCATACCGTTGTAATCGGGCGAGTTTCTACTTTCAAATGCAACAGAAATTTTCAAGATTGGTCAATCCGTTCGCGAGATATGGCCGTTTGGATGTAAGAAACGCTTTAGAAACTCAAAATTTTCGCAGCTTTATGCTCGAAACGAATAACTAGAACGGCCCAGGGGAAAAGTGCGCATACCGTTGTAATCGGGCGAGTTTCTACTTTCAAATGCAACAGAAATTTTGCGGAGTGGTCAATCCGTTCGCGAGATGTGGCAGTTTGGAGGTAAGAAACGCTTGAGAAACTCAAAATTTTCGCAGTTCTGATGCTCGAAACGAATGACTAGAACGGCCTAGGGGAAAAGTGTGCATACCGTTGTAATCGGGCGAGTTTCTACTTTCAGATGCAACAGGAATTTTGCGGATTGGTCAATCCGTTCGCGAGATATGGCAGGTTGGAGGTAAGAAACGCTTTAGAAACTCAAAATTTTCGCAGTTTTATGCTCGAAACGAATAACTAGAACGGCCCAGGGGAAAAGTGCGCATACCGTTGTAATCGGGCGAGTTTCTACTTTCAAATGCAACAGAAATTTTGCGGATTGGTCAATCCGTTCGCGAGATATGGCAGTTTGGAGGTAAGAAACGCTTGAGAAACTCAAAATTTTCGCAGTTCTGATGCTCGAAACGAATAACTAGAACGGCCTAGGAGAAGAGTGCGCATACCGTTGTAATCGGGCGAGTTTCTACTTTCAAATGCAACAGAAATTTTGCGGATTGGTCAATCCGTTCGCGAGATATGGCAGTTTGGAGGTAAGAAACGCTTGAGGAACTCAAAATTTTCGCAGTTCTGATGCTCCAAACGAATAACTAGAACGGCCCAGGGGGAAAGTGCGCATACCGTTGTAATCGGCCGAGTTTCTACTTTCAAATGCAACAGGAATTTTGCGGATTGGTCAATCCGTTCGCGAGATATGGCAGTTTCGAGGTAAGAAACGCTTGAGAAACTCAAAATTTTCGCAGTTTTATGCTCGAAACGAATAACTAGAGCGGCCCAGGGGAAATGTGCGCATACCGTTGTAATCGGGCGAGTTTCTACTTTCGAATGCAACAGAAATTTTCAAGATTGGTCAATCCGTTCGCGAGATATGGCCGTTTGGATGTAAGAAACGCTTTAGAAACTCAAAATTTTCGCAGCTTTAT
Source organism: Ptiloglossa arizonensis (assembly GCF_051014685.1). Taxonomy (NCBI): domain Eukaryota; kingdom Metazoa; phylum Arthropoda; class Insecta; order Hymenoptera; family Colletidae; genus Ptiloglossa; species Ptiloglossa arizonensis. The sequence continues at coordinate 28,020 of NW_027478832.1, read as the reverse complement.
GCTCGAAACGAATAACTAGAACGGCTCAGGGGAAAAGTGCGCATACCGTTGTAATCGGGCGAGTTTCTACTTTCAAATGCAACAGAAATTTTGCGGAGTGGTCAATCCGTTCGCGAGATGTGGCAGTTTGGAGGTAAGAAACGCTTGAGAAACTCAAAATTTTCGCAGTTCTGATGCTCGAAACGAATGACTAGAACGGCCTAGGGGAAAAGTGTTCATACCGTTGTAATCGGGCGAGTTTCTACTTTCAGATGCAACAGGAATTTTGCGGATTGGTCAATCCGTTCGCGAGATATGGCAGGTTGGAGGTAAGAAACGCTTTAGAAACTCAAAATTTTCGCAGTTTTATGCTCGAAACGAATAACTAGAACGGCCCAGGGGAAAAGTGCGCATACCGTTGTAATCGGGCGAGTTTCTACTTTCAAATGCAACAGAAATTTTGCGGATTGGTCAATCCGTTCGCGAGATATGGCAGGTTGGATGTAAGAAACGCTTGAGAAACTCAAAATTTTCGCAGTTCTGATGCTCGAAACGAATAACTGGAATGGCCAAGGGGAAAACTACACATACCGTTCTAATCGGGCGAGTTTCTACTTTCAGATGCAACAGAAATTATGCGGATTGGTCAATCCGTTCGCGAGATATGGCAGTTTGGAGGTAAGAAACGCTTGAGAAACTCAAAATTTTCGCAGTTCTGGTGCTCGAAACGTATAACTGGAACGGTGTAAGGGAAAACTACACATACCGTTGTAATCAGGCGAGTTTCTACTTTCAAATGCAACAGAAATTTTGCGGATTGGTCAATCCGTTCGCGAGATATGGCAGTTTGGAGGTAAGAAACGCTTGAGAAACTCAAAATTTTCGCAGTTTTATGCTCGAAACGAATAACTAGAGCGGCCCAGGGGAAAAGTGCGCATACCGTTGTAATCGGGCGAGTTTCTACTTTCAAATGCAACAGAAATTTTCAAGATTGTTCAATCCGTTCGCGAGATATGGCCGTTTGGATGTAAGAAACGCTTTAGAAACTCAAAATTTTCGCAGCTTTATGCTCGAAACGAATAACTAGAACGGCCCAGGGGAAAAGTGCGCATACCGTTGTAATCGGGCGAGTTTCTACTTTCAAATGCAACAGAAATTTTGCGGAGTGGTCAATCCGTTCGCGAGATGTGGCAGTTTGGAGGTAAGAAACGCTTGAGAAACTCAAAATTTTCGCAGTTCTGATGCTCGAAACGAATGACTAGAACGGCCTAGGGGAAAAGTGTGCATACCGTTGTAATCGGGCGAGTTTCTACTTTCAGATGCAACAGGAATTTTGCGGATTGGTCAATCCGTTCGCGAGATATGGCAGGTTGGAGGTAAGAAACGCTTTAGAAACTCAAAATTTTCGCAGTTTTATGCTCGAAACGAATAACTAGAACGGCCCAGGGGAAAAGTGCGCATACCGTTGTAACCGGGCGAGTTTCTACTTTCAAATGCAACAGAAATTTTGCGGATTGGTCAATCCGTTCGCGAGATATGGCAGTTTGGAGGTAAGAAACGCTTGAGAAACTCAAAATTTTCGCAGTTCTGATGCTCGAAACGAATAACTAGAACGGCCTAGGAGAAGAATGCGCATACCGTTGTAATCGGGCGAGTTTCTACTTTCAAATGCAACAGAAATTTTGCGGATTGGTCAATCCGTTCGCGAGATATGGCAGTTTGGAGGTAAGTAACGCTTGAGGAACTCAAAATTTTCGCAGTTCTGATGCTCGAAACGAATAACTAGAACGGCCCAGGGGGAAAGTGCGCATACCGTTGTAATCGGCCGAGTTTCTACTTTCAAATGCAACAGGAATTTTGCGGATTGGTCAATCCGTTCGCGAGATATGGCAGTTTCGAGGTAAGAAACGCTTGAGAAACTCAAAATTTTCGCAGTTTTATGCTCGAAACGAATAACTAGAGCGGCCCAGGGGAAATGTGCGCATACCGTTGTAATCGGGCGAGTTTCTACTTTCGAATGCAACAGAAATTTTCAAGATTGGTCAATCCGTTCGCGAGATATGGCCGTTTGGATGTAAGAAACGCTTTAGAAACTCAAAATTTTCGCAGCTTTATGCTCGAAACGAATAACTAGAACGGCTCAGGGGAAAAGTGCGCATACCGTTGTAATCGGGCGAGTTTCTACTTTCAAATGCAACAGAAATTTTGCGGAGTGGTCAATCCGTTCGCGAGATGTGGCAGTTTGGAGGTAAGAAACGCTTGAGAAACTCAAAATTTTCGCAGTTCTGATGCTCGAAACGAATGACTAGAACGGCCTAGGGGAAAAGTGTTAATACCGTTGTAATCGGGCGAGTTTCTACTTTCAGATGCAACAGGAATTTTGCGGATTGGTCAATCCGTTCGCGAGATATGGCAGGTTGGAGGTAAGAAACGCTTTAGAAACTCAAAATTTTCGCAGTTTTATGCTCGAAACGAATAACTAGAACTGCCCAGGGGAAAAGTGCGCATACCGTTGTAATCGGGCGAGTTTCTACTTTCAAATGCAACAGAAATTTTGCGGATTGGCCAATCCGTTCGCGAGATATGGCAGTTTGGAGGTAAGAAACGCTTGAGAAACTCAAAATTTTCGCAGTTCTGATGCTCGAAACGAATAACTAGAACGGCCTAGGAGAAGAGTGCGCATACCGTTGTAATCGGGCGAGTTTCTACTTTCAAATGCAACAGAAATTTTGCGGATTGGTCAATCCGTTCGCGAGATATGGCAGTTTGGAGGTAAGTAACGCTTGAGGAACTCAAAATTTTCGCAGTTCTGATGCTCGAAACGAATAACTAGAACGGCCCAGGGGGAAAGTGCGCATACCGTTGTAATCGGCCGAGTTTCTACTTTCAAATGCAACAGGAATTTTGCGGATTGGTCAATCCGTTCGCGAGATATGGCAGTTTCGAGGTAAGAAACGCTTGAGAAACTCAAAATTTTCGCAGTTTTATGCTCGAAACGAATAACTAGAGCGGCCCAGGGGAAATGTGCGTATACCGTTGTAATCGGGCGAGTTTCTACTTTCGAATGCAACAGAAATTTTCAAGATTGGTCAATCCGTTCGCGAGATATGGCCGTTTGGATGTAAGAAACGCTTTAGAAACTCAAAATTTTCGCAGCTTTATGCTCGAAACGAATAACTAGAACGGCTCAGGGGAAAAGTGCGCATACCGTTGTAATCGGGCGAGTTTCTACTTTCAAATGCAACAGAAATTTTGCGGAGTGGTCAATCCGTTCGCGAGATGTGGCAGTTTGGAGGTAAGAAACGCTTGAGAAACTCAAAATTTTCGCAGTTCTGATGCTCGAAACGAATGACTAGAACGGCCTAGGGGAAAAGTGTTAATACCGTTGTAATCGGGCGAGTTTCTACTTTCAGATGCAACAGGAATTTTGCGGATTGGTCAATCCGTTCGCGAGATATGGCAGGTTGGAGGTAAGAAACGCTTTAGAAACTCAAAATTTTCGCAGTTTTATGCTCGAAACGAATAACTAGAACTGCCCAGGGGAAAAGTGCGCATACCGTTGTAATCGGGCGAGTTTCTACTTTCAAATGCAACAGAAATTTTGCGGATTGGCCAATCCGTTCGCGAGATATGGCAGTTTGGAGGTAAGAAACGCTTGAGAAACTCAAAATTTTCGCAGTTCTGATGCTCGAAACGAATAACTAGAACGGCCTAGGAGAAGAGTGCGCATACCGTTGTAATCGGGCGAGTTTCTACTTTCAAATGCAACAGAAATTTTGCGGATTGGTCAATCCGTTCGCGAGATATGGCAGTTTGGAGGTAAGAAACGCTTGAGGAACTCAAAATTTTCGCAGTTCTGATGCTCGAAACGAATAACTAGAACGGCCCAGGGGGAAAGTGCGCATACCGTTGTAATCGGCCGAGTTTCTACTTTCAAATGCAACAGGAATTTTGCGGATTGGTCAATCCGTTCGCGAGATATGGCAGTTTCGAGGTAAGAAACGCTTGAGAAACTCAAAATTTTCGCAGTTTTATGCTCGAAACGAATAACTAGAGCGGCCCAGGGGAAAAGTGCGCATACCGTTGTAATCGGGCGAGTTTCTACTTTCAAATGCAACAGAAATTTTGCGGATTGGTCAATCCGTTCGCGAGATGTGGCAGTTTGGAGGTAAGAAACGCTTGAGAAACTCAAAATTTTCGCAGCTTTATGCTCGAAACGAATCACTAGAACGGCTCAGGGGAAAAGTGCGCATACCGTTGTAATCGGGCGAGTTTCTACTTTCAAATGCAACAGAAATTTTGCGGATTGGTCTATCCGTTCGCGAGAAATGGCAGTTTGGAGATAAGAAACGCTTTAGAAACTCAAAATTTTCGCAGTTTTATGCTCAAAACGAATAACTAGAACGGCCCAGGGGAAAAGTGCGCACACCGTTGTTATCGGGCGAGTTTCTACTTTCAAATGCAACAGGAATTTTGCGGATTGGTCAATCCGTTCGCGAGATATGGCAGGTTGGAGGTAAGAAACGCTTTAGAAACTCAAAATTTTCGCAGTTTTATGCTCGAAACGAATAACTAGAACGGCCCAGGGGAAAAGGGCGCATACCGTTGTAATCGGGCGAGTTTCTACTTTCAAATGCAACAGAAATTTTGCGGATTGGTCAATCCGTTCGCGAGATATGGCAGTTTGGAGGTAAGAAACGCTTGAGAAACTCAAAATTTTCGCAGCTTTATGCTCGAAACGAATAACTGGAGTGGCCTAGGGGAAAACTACACATACCGTTGTAAGCGGGCGAGTTTCTACTTTCAGATGCAACAGAAATTATGCGGATTGGTCAATCCGTTCGCGAGATATGGCAGTTTGGAAGTAAGAAACGCTTGAGAAACTCAAAATTTTCGCAGTTTTGGTGCTCGAAACGTATAACTGGAACGGTGTAGGGGAAAACTACACATACCGTTGTAATCAGGCGAGTTTCTACTTTCAAATGCAACAGAAATTTTGCGGATTGGTCAATCCGTTCGCGAGATATGGCAGTTTGGAGGTAAGAAACGCTTGAGAAACTAAAAATTTTCGCAGTTTTATGCTCGAAACGAATAACTAGAGCGGCCCAGGGGAAAAGTGCGCATACCGTTGTAATCGGGCGAGTTTCTACTTTCAAATGCAACAGAAATTTTGCGGATTGGTCAATCCGTTCGCGAGATATGGCAGTTTGGAGGTAAGAAACGCTTGAGAAACTCAAAATTTTCGCAGTTTTATGCTCGAAACGAATAACTAGAGCGGCCCAGGGGAAAAGTGCGCATACCGTTGTAATCGGGCGAGTTTCTACTTTCAAATGCAACAGAAATTTTGCGGATTGGTCAATCCGTTCGCGAGATATGGCCGTTTGGATGTAAGAAACGCTTTAGAAACTCAAAATTTTCGCAGCTTTATGCTCGAAACGAATAACTAGAACGGCCCAGGGGAAAAGTGCGCATACCGTTGTAATCGGGCGAGTTTCTACTTTCAAATGCAACAGAAATTTTGCGGAGTGGTCAATCCGTTCGCGAGATGTGGCAGTTTGGAGGTAAGAAACGCTTGAGAAACTCAAAATTTTCGCAGTTCTGATGCTCGAAACGAATGACTAGAACGGCCTAGGGGAAAAGTGTTCGTACCGTTGTAATCGGGCGAGTTTCTACTTTCAGATGCAACAGAAATTTTGCGGATTGGTCAATCCGTTCGCGAGATATGGCAGGTTGGAGGTAAGAAACGCTTTAGAAACTCAAAATTTTCGCAGTTTTATGCTCGAAACGAATAACTAGAACGGCCCAGGGGAAAAGTGCGCATACCGTTGTAATCGGGCGAGTTTCTACTTTCAAATGCAACAGAAATTTTGCGGATTGGTCAATCCGTTCGCGAGATATGGCAGTTTGGAGGTAAGAAACGCTTGAGAAACTCAAAATTTTCGCAGTTCTGATGCTCGAAACGAATAACTAGAACGGCCTAGGAGAAGAGTGCGCATACCGTTGTAATCGGGCGAGTTTCTACTTTCAAATGCAACAGAAATTTTGCGGATTGGTCAATCCGTTCGCGAGATATGGCAGTTTGGAGGTAAGAAACGCTTGAGGAACTCAAAATTTTCGCAGTTCTGATGCTCGAAACAAATAACTAGAACGGCCCAGGGGGAAAGTGCGCATACCGTTGTAATCGGACGAGTTTCTACTTTCAAATGCAACAGGAATTTTGCGGATTGGTCAATCCGTTCGCGAGATATGGCAGTTTCGAGGTAAGAAACGCTTGAGAAACTCAAAATTTTCGCAGTTTTATGCTCGAAACGAATAACTATAGCGGCCCAGGGGAAAAGTGCGCATACCGTTGTAATCGGGCGAGTTTCTACTTTCAAATGCAACAGAAATTTTGGGGATTGGTCAATCCGTTCGCGAGATATGGCAGTTTGGAGGTAAGAAACGCTTGAGAAACTCAAAATTTTCACAGTTCTGATGCTCGAAACGAATAACTGGAGTGGCCTAGGGGAAAACTACACATACCGTTGTAAGCGGGCCAGTTTCTACTTTCAGATGCAACAGAAATTATGCGGATTGGTCAATCCGTTCGCGAGATATGGCAGTTTGGAAGTAAGAAACGCTTGAGAAACTCAAAATTTTCGCAGTTTTGGTGCTCGAAACGTATAACTGGAACGGTGTAGGGGAAAAGTGCGCATACCGTTGTAATCGGGCGAGTTTCTACTTTCAAATGCAACAGAAATTTTGCGGATTGGTCAATCCGTTTGCGAGATATGGCCGTTTGGATGTAAGAAACGCTTTAGAAACTCAAAACTTTCGCAGCTTTATGCTCGAAACGAATAACTAGAACGGCCCAGGGGAAAAGTGCGCATACCGTTGTAATCGGGCGAGTTTCTACTTTCAAATGCAACAGACATTTTGCGGAGTGGTCAATTCGTTCGCGAGATGTGGCAGTTTGGAGGTAAGAAACGCTTGAGAAACTCAAAATTTTCGCAGTTCTGATGCTCGAAACGAATGACTAGAACGGCCTAGGGGAAAAGTGTGCATACCGTTGTAATCGGGCGAGTTTCTACTTTCAGATGCAACAGGAATTTTGCGGATTGGTCAATCCGTTCGCGAGATATGGCAGGTTGGAGGTAAGAAACGCTTTAGAAACTCAAAATTTTCACAGTTTTATGCTCGAAACGAATAACTAGAACGGCCCAGGGGAAAAGTGCGCATACCGTTGTAATCGGGCGAGTTTCTACTTTCAAATGCAACAGAAATTTTGCGGATTGGTCAATCCGTTCGCGAGATATGGCAGTTTGGAGGTAAGAAACGCTTGAGAAACTCAAAATTTTCGCAGTTCTGATGCTCGAAACGAATAACTAGAACGGCCTAGGAGAAGAGTGCGCATACCGTTGTAATCGGGCGAGTTTCTACTTTCAAATGCAACAGAAATTTTGCGGATTGGTCAATCCGTTCGCGAGATGTGGCAGTTTGGAGGTAAGAAACGCTTGAGAAACTCAAAATTTTCGCAGCTTTATGCTCGAAACGAATAACTAGAACGGCCTAGGAGAAGAGTGCGCATACCGTTGTAATCGGGCGAGTTTCTACTTTCAAATGCAACAGAAATTTTGCGGATTGGTCAATCCGTTCGCGAGATATGGCAGTTTGGAGGTAAGAAACGCTTGAGGAACTCAAAATTTTCGCAGTTCTGATGCTCGAAACGAATAACTAGAACGGCCCAGGGGGAAAGTGCGCATACCGTTGTAATCGGCCGAGTTTCTACTTTCAAATGCAACAGGAATTTTGCGGATTGGTCAATCCGTTCGCGAGATATGGCAGTTTCGAGGTAAGAAACGCTTGAGAAACTCAAAATTTTCGCAGTTTTATGCTCGAAACGAATAACTAGAGCGGCCCAGGGGAAAAGTGCGCATACCGTTGTAATCGGGCGAGTTTCTACTTTCAAATGCAACAGAAATTTTGCGGATTGGTCAATCCGTTCGCGAGATGTGGCAGTTTGGAGGTAAGAAACGCTTGAGAAACTCAAAATTTTCGCAGTTCTGATGCTCGAAACGAATGACTAGAACGGCCTAGGGGAAAAGTGTGCATACCGTTGTAATGGGGCGAGTTTCTACTTTCAGATGCAACAGAAATTTTGCGGATTGATCTATCCGTTCGCGAGATATGGCAGTTTGGAGATAAGAAACGCTTTAGAAACTCAAAATTTTCGCAGCTTTATGCTCGAAACGAATAACTAGAACGGCCCAGGGGAAAATTGCGCATACCGTTGTAATCGGGCGAGTTTCTACTTTCAGATGCAACATAAATTTTGCGGATTGGTCAATCCGTTCGCGAGATGTGGCAGTTTGGATGTAAGAAACGCTTGAGAAACTCAAAATTTTCGCAGTTCTGATGCTCGAAACGAATGACTAGAACGGCCTAGGGGAAAAGTGCGCATACCGTTGTAATCGGGCGAGTTTCTACTTTCAAATGCAACAGGAATTTTGCGGATTGGTCAATCCGTTCGCGAGATATGGCAGTTTCGAGGTAAGAAACGCTTGAGAAACTCAAAATTTTCGCAGTTTTAGGCTCGAAACGAATAACTAGAGCGGCCCAGGGAAAAAGTGCGCATACCGTTGTAATCGGGCGAGTTTCTACTTTCAAATGCAACAGGAATTTTGCGGATTCGTCAATCCGTTCGCGAGATATGGCAGGTTGGAGGTAAGAAACGCTTTAGAAACTCAAAATTTTCGCAGTTTTATGCTCGAAACGAATAACTAGAACGGCCCAGGGGAAAAGTGCGCATACCGTTGTAATCGGGCGAGTTTCTACTTTCAAATGCAACAGAAATTTTGCGGATTGGTCAATCCGTTCGCGAGATATGGCAGTTTGGAGGTAAGAAACGCTTGAGAAACTCAAAATTTCCCAGTTCTGATGCTCGAAACGAATAACTAGAACGGCCTAGGAGAAGAGTGCGCATACCGTTGTAATCGGGCGAGTTTCTACTTTCAAATGCAGCAGAAATTTTGCGGATTGGTCAATCCGTTCGCGAGATATGGCAGTTTGGAGGTAAGAAACGCTTGAGGAACTCAAAATTTTCGCAGTTCTGATGTTCGAAACAAATAACTAGAACGGCCCAGGGGAAGAGTGCGCATACCGTTGTAATCGGGCGAGTTTCTACTTTCAAATGCAACAGAAATTATGCGGATTGGTCAATCCGTTCGCGAGATATGGCAGTTTGGAGGTAAGAAACGCTTGAGAAACTCAAAATTTCCGCAGTTCTGGTGCTCGAAACGTATAACTGGAACGGTGTAGGGGAAAACTACACATACCGTTGTAATCAGGCGAGTTTCTACTTTCAAATGCAACAGAAATTTTGCGGATTGGTCAATCCGTTCGCGAGATATGGCAGTTTGGAGGTAAGAAACGCTTGAGAAACTCAAAATTTTCGCAGTTTTATGCTCGAAACGAATAACTAGAGCGGCCCAGGGGAAAAGTGCGCATACCGTTGTAATCGGGCGAGTTTCTACTTTCAAATGCAACAGAAATTTTGCAGATTGGTCAATCCGTTCGCGAGATATGGCCGTTTGGATGTAAGAAACGCTTTAGAAACTCAAAATTTTCGCAGTTTTATGCTCGAAACGAATAACTAGAACGGCCCAGGGGAAAAGTGCGCATACCGTTGTAATCGGGCGAGTTTCTACTTTCAAATGCAACAGAAATTTTGCGGATTGGTCAATCCGTTCGCGAGATATGGCAGTTTGGAGGTAAGAAACGCTTGAGAAACTCAAAATTTTCGCAGTTCTGATGCTCGAAACGAATAACTAGAACGGCCTAGGAGAAGAGTGCGCATACCGTTGTAATCGGGCGAGTTTCTACTTTCAAATGCAACAGAAATTTTGCGGATTGGTCAATCCGTTCGCGAGATATGGCAGTTTGGAGGTAAGAAACGCTTGAGGAACTCAAAATTTTCGCAGTTCTGATGCTCGAAACGAATAACTAGAACGGCCCAGGGGGAAAGTGCGCATACCGTTGTAATCGGCCGAGTTTCTACTTTCAAATGCAACAGGAATTTTGCGGATTGGTCAATCCGTTCGCGAGATATGGCAGTTTCGAGGTAAGAAACGCTTGAGAAACTCAAAATTTTCGCAGTTTTATGCTCGAAACGAATAACTAGAGCGGCCCAGGGGAAAAGTGCGCATACCGTTGTAATCGGGCGAGTTTCTACTTTCAAATGCAACAGAAATTTTGCGGAGTGGTCAATCCGTTCGCGAGATGTGGCAGTTTGGAGGTAAGAAACGCTTGAGAAACTCAAAATTTTCGCAGTTTTATGCTCGAAACGAATAACTAGAGCGGCCCAGGGGAAAAGTGCGCATACCGTTGTAATCGGGCGAGTTTCTACTTTCAAATGCAACAGAAATTTTGCGGATTGGTCAATCCGTTCGCGAGATGTGGCAGTTTGGAGGTAAGAAACGCTTGAGAAACTCAAAATTTTCGCAGTTTTATGCTCCAACCGAATAACTAGAGCGGCCCAGGGGAAAAGTGCGCATACCGTTGTAATCGGGCGAGTTTCTACTTTCAAATGCAACAGAAATTTTGCGGAGTGGTCAATCCGTTCGCGAGATGTGGCAGTTTGGAGGTAAGAAACGCTTGAGAAACTCAAAATTTTCGCAGCTTTATGCTCGAAACGAATAACTAGAACGGCTCAGGGGAAAAGTGCGCATACCGTTGTAATCGGGCGAGTTTCTACTTTCAAATGCAACAGAAATTTTGCGGATTGGTCAATCCGTTCGCGAGATATGGCAGTTTGGAGATAAGAAACGCTTTAGAAACTCAAAATTTTCGCAGTTTTATGCTCAAAACGAATAACTAGAACGGCCCAGGGGAAAAGTGCGCACACCGTTGTAATCGGGCGAGTTTCTACTTTCAAATGCAACAGAAATTTTGCGGATTGGTCAATCCGTTCGCGAGATATGGCAGTTTGGAGATAAGAAACGCTTTAGAAACTCAAAATTTTCGCAGTTTTATGCTCAAAACGAATAACTAGAACGGCCCAGGGGAAAAGTGCGCACACCGTTGTAATCGGGCGAGTTTCTACTTTCAAATGCAACAGAAATTTTGCGGATTGGTCAATCCGTTCGCGAGATGTGGCAGTTTGGATGTAAGAAACGCTTGAGAAACTCAAAATTTTCGCAGTTTTATGCTCCAACCGAATAACTAGAGCGGCCCAGGGGAAAAGTGCGCATACCGTTGTAATCGGGCGAGTTTCTACTTTCAAATGCAACAGAAATTTTGCGGAGTGGTCAATCCGTTCGCGAGATGTGGCAGTTTGGAGGTAAGAAACGCTTGAGAAACTCAAAATTTTCGCAGTTTTATGCTCGAAACGAATAACTACAGCGGCCCAGGGGAAAAGTGCGCATACCGTTGTAATCGGGCGAGTTTCTACTTTCAAATGCAACAGAAATTTTGCGGATTGGTCAATCCGTTCGCGAGATGTGGCAGTTTGGAGGTAAGAAACGCTTGAGAAACTCAAAATTTTCGCAGCATTATGCTCGAAACGAATAACTAGAACGGCTCAGGGGAAAAGTGCGCATACCGTTGTAATCGGGCGAGTTTCTACTTTCAAATGCAACAGAAATTTTGCGGATTGGTCAATCCGTTCGCGAGATATGGCAGTTTGGAGATAAGAAACGCTTTAGAAACTCAAAATTTTCGCAGTTTTATGCTCAAAACGAATAACTAGAACGGCCCAGGGGAAAAGTGCGCACACCGTTGTAATCGGGCGAGTTTCTACTTTCAAATGCAACAGAAATTTTGCGGATTGGTCAATCCGTTCGCGAGATATGGCAGTTTGGAGATAAGAAACGCTTTAGAAACTCAAAATTTTCGCAGTTTTATGCTCAAAACGAATAACTAGAACGGCCCAGGGGAAAAGTGCGCACACCGTTGTAATCGGGCGAGTTTCTACTTTCAAATGCAACAGAAATTTTGCGGATTGGTCAATCCGTTCGCGAGATATGGCAGTTTGGAGGTAAGAAACGCTTGAGAAACTCAAAATTTTCACAGTTCTGATGCTCGAAACGAATAACTGGAGTGGCCTAGGGGAAAACTACACATACCGTTGTAAGCGGGCGAGTTTCTACTTTCAGATGCAACAGAAATTATGCGGATTGGTCAATCCGTTCGCGAGATATGGCAGTTTGGAAGTAAGAAACGCTTGAGAAACTCAAAATTTTCGCAGCTTTATGCTCGAAACGAATAACTAGAACGGCCCAGGGGAAAAGTGCGCATACCGTTGTAATCGGGCGAGTTTCTACTTTCAAATACAACAGAAATTTTGCGGATTGGTCAATCCGTTCGCGAGATATGGCAGTTTGGAGATAAGAAACGCTTTAGAAACTCAAAATTTTCGCAGTTTTATGCTCAAAACGAATAACTAGAACGGCCCAGGGGAAAAGTGCGCACACCGTTGTAATCGGGCGAGTTTCTACTTTCAAATGCAACAGAAATTTTGCGGATTGGTCAATCCGTTCGCGAGATATGGCAGTTTGGAGGTAAGAAACGCTTGAGAAACTCAAAATTTTCACAGTTCTGATGCTCGAAACGAATAACTGGAGTGGCCTAGGGGAAAACTACACATACCGTTGTAAGCGGGCGAGTTTCTACTTTCAGATGCAACAGAAATTATGCGGATTGGTCAATCCGTTCGCGAGATATGGCAGTTTGGAGGTAAGAAACGCTTGAGAAACTCAAAATTTTCGCAGTTCTGGTGCTCGAAACGTATAACTGGAACGGTGTAGGGGAAAACTACACATACCGTTGTAATCAGGCGAGTTTCTACTTTCAAATGCAACAGAAATTTTGCGGATTGGTCAATCCGTTCGCGAGATATGGCAGTTTGGAGGTAAGAAACGCTTGAGAAACTCAAAATTTTCGCAGTTTTATGCTCGAAACGAATAACTAGAGCGGCCCAGGGGAAAAGTGCGCATACCGTTGTAATCGGGCGAGTTTCTACTTTCAAATGCAACAGAAATTTTGCGGATTGGTCAATCTGTTCGCGAGATATGGCAGTTTGGAGATAAGAAACGCTTTAGAAACTCAAAATTTTCGCAGTTTTATGCTCAAAACGAATAACTAGAACGGCCCAGGGGAAAAGTGCGCACACCGTTGTAATCGGGCGAGTTTCTACTTTCAAATGCAACAGAAATTTTGCGGATTGGTCAATCCGTTTCGCGAGATATGGCAGTTTGGAGGTAAGAAACGCTTGAGAAACTCAAAATTTTCACAGTTCTGATGCTCGAAACGAATAACTGGTGTGGCCTAGGGGAAAACTACACATACCGTTGTAAGCGGGCGAGTTTCTACTTTCAGATGCAACAGAAATTATGCGGATTGGTCAATCCGTTCGCGAGGTATGGCAGTTGGAGGTAAGAAACGCTTGAGGGGGAAAGGACTCAAAAATTTCGCAGTTCTGGTGCTCGAAACGTATAACTGGAACGGTGTAGGGGAAAACTACACATACCGTTGTAATCAGGCGAGTTTCTACTTTCAAATGAAACAGAAATTTTGCGGATTGGTCAATCCGTTCGCGAGATATGGCAGTTTGGGAGGTAAGAAACGCTTGAGAAACTCAAAATTTTCGCAGTTTTATGCTCGAAACGAATAACTAGAGCGGCCCAGGGGAAAAGTGCGCATACCGTTGTAATCGGGCGAGTTTCTACTTTCAAATGCAACAGAAATTTTGCGGATTGGTCAATCCGTTCGCCAGATATGGCCGTTTGGATGTAAGAAACGCTTAGAAACTCAAAATTTCGCAGCTTTATGCTCGAACGAATAACTAGAACGGCCCATTGGAAAAGTGCGCATACCGTTGTAATCGGGCGAGTTTCTACTTTCAAATGCAACAGAAATTTTGCGGAGTGGTCAATTCGTTCGCGAGATGTGGCAGTTTGGAGGTAAGAAACGCTTGAGAAACTCAAAATTTTCGCAGTTCTGATGCTCGAAACGAATGACTAGAACGGCCTAGGGGAAAAGTGGTGCATACCGTTGTAATCGGGCGAGTTTCTTACTTTCAGATGCAACAGGAATTTTGCGGATTGGTCAATCCGTTCGCGAGATATGGCAGGTTGGAGGTAAGAAACGCTTTAGAAACTCAAAATTTTCACAGTTTTATGCTCGAAACGAATAACTAGAACGGCCCAGGGGAAAGTGCCCATAGCGTTGTAATCGGGCGAGTTTCTACTTTCAAATGCAACAGAAATTTTGCGGATTGGTCAATCCGTTCGCGACATATGGCAGTTTGGAGGTAAGAAACGCTTGAGAAACTCAAAATTTTCACAGTTCTGATGCTCGAAACGAATAACTGGAGTAGCCTAGGGGAAAACTACACATACCGTTGTAATCAGGCGAGTTTCTACTTTCAAATGCAACAGAAATTTTTGCGGATTGGTCAATCCGTTCGCGAGATATGGCAGTTTGGATGTAAGAAACGCTTGATAAACTCAAATTTTCGCAGTTTTATGCTCGAAACGAATAACTAGAGCGGCCAGGGGAAAAGTGCGCATACCGTTGTAATCGGGCGAGGATTCTACTTTCAAATGCAACAGAATTTTGCGGATTGGTCAATCGTTCGCGAGATATGGCCGTTTGGATGTAAGAAACGCTTTAGAAACTCAAAATTTTCGCAGCTTTATGCTCGAAACGAATAACTAGAACGGCCCCAGGGAAAAGTGCGCATACCGTTGTAGATCGGGCGAGTTTCTACTTTCAAATGCAACAGAAATTTTGCGGAGTGGTCAATTCGTTCGCGAGATGTGGCAGTTTGGAGGTAAGAAACGCTTGAGAAACTCAAAATTTTCGCAGTTCTGATGCTCGAAACGAATGACTAGAACGGCCTAGGGAAAAGTGTGCATACCGTTGTAATCGGGCGAGTTTCTACTTTCAGATGCAACAGGAATTTTGCGGATTGGTCAATCCGTTCGCGAGATATGGCAGGTTGGAGGTAAGAAACGCTTTAGAAACTCAAAATTTCGCAGTCTGATGCTCGAAACGATAACCTAGAACGGCCTAGAGAAGAGTGCGCATACCGTTGTGATCGGGCGAGTTTCTACTTTCAAATGCAACAGAAATTTTGCGGATTGGTCAATCCGTTCGCGAGATATGGCAGTTTGGAGGTAAGAAACGCTTGAGAAACTCAAAATTTTCGCAGTTCTGATGCTCGAAACGAATAACTAGAACGGCCCAGGGGAAAAGTGCGCATACCGTTGTAATCGGGCAGTCGATTTCTACTTTCAAATGCAACAGAAATTTTGCGGATTGGTCAATCCGTTCGCGAGATATGGCAGGTTGGATGTAAGAAACGCTTGAGAAACTCAAAATTTTCGCAGTTCTGATGCTCGAAACGATAACTGGAATGGCCAAGGGGAAAACTACACATACCGTTGTAATCGGGCGAGTTTCTACTTTCAGATGCAACAGAAATTATGCGGATTGGTCAATCCGTTCGCGAGATATGGCAGTTTGGTGGTAAGAAACGCTTGAGAAACTCAAATTTTCGCAGTTCTGGTGCTCGAAACGTATAAACTGGAACGTGTAAGGGAAAACTACACATACCGTTGTAATCAGGCGAGTTTCTACTTTCAAATGCAACAGAAATTTTGCGGATTGGTCAATCCGTTCGCGAGATATGGCAGTTTGGAGGTAAGAAACGCTTGAGAAACTCAAAATTTTCGCAGTTTTATGCTCGAAACGAATAACTAGAGCGGCCCAGGGGAAAAGTGCGCATACCGTTGTAATCGGGCGAGTTTCTACTTTCAAATGCAACAGAAATTTTCAAGATTGGTCAATCCGTTCGCGAGATATGGCCGTTTGGATGTAAGAAACGCTTTAGAAACTCAAAATTTTCGCAGCTTTATGCTCGAAACGAATAACTAGAACGGCCCAGGGGAAAAGTGCGCATACCGTTGTAATCGGGCGAGTTTCTACTTTCAAATGCAACAGAAATTTTGCGGAGTGGTCAATCCGTTCGCGAGATGTGGCAGTTTGGAGGTAAGAAACGCTTGAGAAACTCAAAATTTTCGCAGTTCTGATGCTCGAAACGAATGACTAGAACGGCTAGGGGAAAAGTGTGCATACCGTTGTAATCGGGGCGAGTTTCTACTTTCAGATGCAACAGGAATTTTGCGGATTGGTCAATCCGTTCGCGAGATATGGCAGGTTGGAGGTAAGAAACGCTTTAGAAACTCAAAATTTCGCAGTTTTATGCTCGAAACGAATAACTAGAACGGCCCAGGGGAAAAGTGCGCATACCGTTGTAATCGGGCGAGTTTCTACTTTCAAATGCAACAGAAATTTTGCGGATTGGTCAATCCGTTCGCGAGATATGGCAGTTTGGAGGTAAGAAACGCTTGAGAAACTCAAAATTTTCGCAGTTCTGATGCTCGAAACGAATAACTAGAACGGCCTAGGAGAAGAGTGCGCATACCGTTGTAATCGGGCGAGTTTCTACTTTCAAATGCAACAGAAATTTTGCGGATTGGTCAATCCGTTCGCCGAGATATGGCAGTTTGGAGGTAAGAAACGCTTGAGGAACTCAAAATTTTCGCAGTTCTGATGCTCCCAACGAATAACTAGAACGGCCCAGGGGAAAGTGCGCATACCGTTGTAATCGGCCGAGTTTCTACTTTCAAATGCAACAGGAATTTTGCGGATTGGTCAATCCGTTCGCGAGATATGGCAGTTTCGAGGTAAGAAACGCTTGAGAAACTCAAAATTTTCGCAGTTTTATGCTCGAACGAATAACTAGAGCGGCCCAGGGGAAATGTTGCGCATTACCGTTGTAATCGGGCGAGTTTCTACTTTCGAATGCAACAGAAATTTTCAAGATTGGTCAATCCGTTCGCGAGATATGCCGTTTGGATGTAAGAAACGCTTTAGAAACTCAAAATTTTCGCAGCTTTATGCTCGAAACGAATAACTAGAACGGCTCAGGGGAAAGTGCGCATACCGTTGTAATCGGGCGAGTTTCTACTTTCAAATGCAACAGAAATTTTGCGGAGTGGTCAATCCGTTCGCGAGATGTGGCAGTTTGGAGGGTAAGAAACGCTTGAGAAACTCAAAATTTTCGCAGTTTCTGATGCTCGAAACGAATGACTAGAACGGCCTAGGGGAAAAGTGTTCATACCGTTGTAATCGGGCGAGTTCTTACTTTCAGATGCAACAGGAATTTTGCGGATTGGTCAATCCGTTCGCGAGATATGGCAGGTTGGAGGTAAGAAACGCTTTAGAAACTCAAATTTTCGCAGTTTTATGCTCGAAACGAATAACTAGAACGGCCCAGGGGAAAAGTGCGCATACCGTTGTAATCGGGGCGAGTTTCTACTTTCAAATGCAACAGAAATTTTGCGGATTGGTCAATCCGTTCGCGAGATATGGCAGGTTGGATGTAAGAAACGCTTGAGAAACTCAAAATTTTCGCAGTTCTGATGCTCGAAACGAATAACTGGAATGGCCAAGGGGAAAACTACACATACCGTTCTAATCGGGCGAGTTTCTACTTTCAGATGCAACAGAAATTATGCGGATTGGTCAATCCGTTCGCGAGATATGGCAGTTTGGAGGTAAGAAACGCTTGAGAAACTCAAAATTTTCGCAGTTCTGGTGCTCGAAACGTATAACTGGAACGGTGTAAGGGAAAACTACACATACCGTTGTAATCAGGCGAGTTTCTACTTTCAAATGCAACAGAAATTTTGCGGATTGGTCAATCCGTTCGCGAGATATGGCAGTTTGGAGGTAAGAAACGCTTGAGAAACTCAAAATTTTCGCAGTTTTATGCTCGAAACGAATAACTAGAGCGGCCCAGGGGAAAAGTGCGCATACCGTTGTAATCGGGCGAGTTTCTACTTTCAAATGCAACAGAAATTTTCAAGATTGTTCAATCCGTTCGCGAGATATGGCCGTTTGGATGTAAGAAACGCTTTAGAAACTCAAAATTTTCGCAGCTTTATGCTCGAAACGAATAACTAGAACGGCCCAGGGGAAAAGTGCGCATACCGTTGTAATCGGGCGAGTTTCTACTTTCAAATGCAACAGAAATTTTGCGGAGTGGTCAATCCGTTCGCGAGATGTGGCAGTTTGGAGGTAAGAAACGCTTGAGAAACTCAAAATTTTCGCAGTTCTGATGCTCGAAACGAATGACTAGAACGGCCTAGGGGAAAAGTGTGCATACCGTTGTAATCGGGCGAGTTTCTACTTTCAGATGCAACAGGAATTTTGCGGATTGGTCAATCCGTTCGCGAGATATGGCAGGTTGGAGGTAAGAAACGCTTTAGAAACTCAAAATTTTCGCAGTTTTATGCTCGAAACGAATAACTAGAACGGCCCAGGGGAAAAGTGCGCATACCGTTGTAATCGGGCGAGTTTCTACTTTCAAATGCAACAGAAATTTTGCGGATTGGTCAATCCGTTCGCGAGATATGGCAGTTTGGAGGTAAGAAACGCTTGAGAAACTCAAAATTTTCGCAGTTCTGATGCTCGAAACGAATAACTAGAACGGCCTAGGAGAAGAATGCGCATACCGTTGTAATCGGGCGAGTTTCTACTTTCAAATGCAACAGAAATTTTGCGGATTGGTCAATCCGTTCGCGAGATATGGCAGTTTGGAGGTAAGTAACGCTTGAGGAACTCAAAATTTTCGCAGTTCTGATGCTCGAAACGAATAACTAGAACGGCCCAGGGGGAAAGTGCGCATACCGTTGTAATCGGCCGAGTTTCTACTTTCAAATGCAACAGGAATTTTGCGGATTGGTCAATCCGTTCGCGAGATATGGCAGTTTCGAGGTAAGAAACGCTTGAGAAACTCAAAATTTTCGCAGTTTTATGCTCGAAACGAATAACTAGAGCGGCCCAGGGGAAATGTGCGCATACCGTTGTAATCGGGCGAGTTTCTACTTTCGAATGCAACAGAAATTTTCAAGATTGGTCAATCCGTTCGCGAGATATGGCCGTTTGGATGTAAGAAACGCTTTAGAAACTCAAAATTTTCGCAGCTTTATGCTCGAAACGAATAACTAGAACGGCTCAGGGGAAAAGTGCGCATACCGTTGTAATCGGGCGAGTTTCTACTTTCAAATGCAACAGAAATTTTGCGGAGTGGTCAATCCGTTCGCGAGATGTGGCAGTTTGGAGGTAAGAAACGCTTGAGAAACTCAAAATTTTCGCAGTTCTGATGCTCGAAACGAATGACTAGAACGGCCTAGGGGAAAAGTGTTAATACCGTTGTAATCGGGCGAGTTTCTACTTTCAGATGCAACAGGAATTTTGCGGATTGGTCAATCCGTTCGCGAGATATGGCAGGTTGGAGGTAAGAAACGCTTTAGAAACTCAAAATTTTCGCAGTTTTATGCTCGAAACGAATAACTAGAACTGCCCAGGGGAAAAGTGCGCATACCGTTGTAATCGGGCGAGTTTCTACTTTCAAATGCAACAGAAATTTTGCGGATTGGCCAATCCGTTCGCGAGATATGGCAGTTTGGAGGTAAGAAACGCTTGAGAAACTCAAAATTTTCGCAGTTCTGATGCTCGAAACGAATAACTAGAACGGCCTAGGAGAAGAGTGCGCATACCGTTGTAATCGGGCGAGTTTCTACTTTCAAATGCAACAGAAATTTTGCGGATTGGTCAATCCGTTCGCGAGATATGGCAGTTTGGAGGTAAGTAACGCTTGAGGAACTCAAAATTTTCGCAGTTCTGATGCTCGAAACGAATAACTAGAACGGCCCAGGGGGAAAGTGCGCATACCGTTGTAATCGGCCGAGTTTCTACTTTCAAATGCAACAGGAATTTTGCGGATTGGTCAATCCGTTCGCGAGATATGGCAGTTTCGAGGTAAGAAACGCTTGAGAAACTCAAAATTTTCGCAGTTTTATGCTCGAAACGAATAACTAGAGCGGCCCAGGGGAAATGTGCGTATACCGTTGTAATCGGGCGAGTTTCTACTTTCGAATGCAACAGAAATTTTCAAGATTGGTCAATCCGTTCGCGAGATATGGCCGTTTGGATGTAAGAAACGCTTTAGAAACTCAAAATTTTCGCAGCTTTATGCTCGAAACGAATAACTAGAACGGCTCAGGGGAAAAGTGCGCATACCGTTGTAATCGGGCGAGTTTCTACTTTCAAATGCAACAGAAATTTTGCGGAGTGGTCAATCCGTTCGCGAGATGTGGCAGTTTGGAGGTAAGAAACGCTTGAGAAACTCAAAATTTTCGCAGTTCTGATGCTCGAAACGAATGACTAGAACGGCCTAGGGGAAAAGTGTTAATACCGTTGTAATCGGGCGAGTTTCTACTTTCAGATGCAACAGGAATTTTGCGGATTGGTCAATCCGTTCGCGAGATATGGCAGGTTGGAGGTAAGAAACGCTTTAGAAACTCAAAATTTTCGCAGTTTTATGCTCGAAACGAATAACTAGAACTGCCCAGGGGAAAAGTGCGCATACCGTTGTAATCGGGCGAGTTTCTACTTTCAAATGCAACAGAAATTTTGCGGATTGGCCAATCCGTTCGCGAGATATGGCAGTTTGGAGGTAAGAAACGCTTGAGAAACTCAAAATTTTCGCAGTTCTGATGCTCGAAACGAATAACTAGAACGGCCTAGGAGAAGAGTGCGCATACCGTTGTAATCGGGCGAGTTTCTACTTTCAAATGCAACAGAAATTTTGCGGATTGGTCAATCCGTTCGCGAGATATGGCAGTTTGGAGGTAAGAAACGCTTGAGGAACTCAAAATTTTCGCAGTTCTGATGCTCGAAACGAATAACTAGAACGGCCCAGGGGGAAAGTGCGCATACCGTTGTAATCGGCCGAGTTTCTACTTTCAAATGCAACAGGAATTTTGCGGATTGGTCAATCCGTTCGCGAGATATGGCAGTTTCGAGGTAAGAAACGCTTGAGAAACTCAAAATTTTCGCAGTTTTATGCTCGAAACGAATAACTAGAGCGGCCCAGGGGAAAAGTGCGCATACCGTTGTAATCGGGCGAGTTTCTACTTTCAAATGCAACAGAAATTTTGCGGATTGGTCAATCCGTTCGCGAGATGTGGCAGTTTGGAGGTAAGAAACGCTTGAGAAACTCAAAATTTTCGCAGCTTTATGCTCGAAACGAATCACTAGAACGGCTCAGGGGAAAAGTGCGCATACCGTTGTAATCGGGCGAGTTTCTACTTTCAAATGCAACAGAAATTTTGCGGATTGGTCTATCCGTTCGCGAGAAATGGCAGTTTGGAGATAAGAAACGCTTTAGAAACTCAAAATTTTCGCAGTTTTATGCTCAAAACGAATAACTAGAACGGCCCAGGGGAAAAGTGCGCACACCGTTGTTATCGGGCGAGTTTCTACTTTCAAATGCAACAGGAATTTTGCGGATTGGTCAATCCGTTCGCGAGATATGGCAGGTTGGAGGTAAGAAACGCTTTAGAAACTCAAAATTTTCGCAGTTTTATGCTCGAAACGAATAACTAGAACGGCCCAGGGGAAAAGGGCGCATACCGTTGTAATCGGGCGAGTTTCTACTTTCAAATGCAACAGAAATTTTGCGGATTGGTCAATCCGTTCGCGAGATATGGCAGTTTGGAGGTAAGAAACGCTTGAGAAACTCAAAATTTTCGCAGCTTTATGCTCGAAACGAATAACTGGAGTGGCCTAGGGGAAAACTACACATACCGTTGTAAGCGGGCGAGTTTCTACTTTCAGATGCAACAGAAATTATGCGGATTGGTCAATCCGTTCGCGAGATATGGCAGTTTGGAAGTAAGAAACGCTTGAG
Source organism: Ptiloglossa arizonensis (assembly GCF_051014685.1). NCBI lineage: Eukaryota > Metazoa > Arthropoda > Insecta > Hymenoptera > Colletidae > Ptiloglossa > Ptiloglossa arizonensis. The sequence goes on along the minus strand of NW_027478832.1, from coordinate 6,239 downwards.
AAACTCAAAATTTTCGCAGTTTTGGTGCTCGAAACGTATAACTGGAACGGTGTAGGGGAAAACTACACATACCGTTGTAATCAGGCGAGTTTCTACTTTCAAATGCAACAGAAATTTTGCGGATTGGTCAATCCGTTCGCGAGATATGGCAGTTTGGAGGTAAGAAACGCTTGAGAAACTAAAAATTTTCGCAGTTTTATGCTCGAAACGAATAACTAGAGCGGCCCAGGGGAAAAGTGCGCATACCGTTGTAATCGGGCGAGTTTCTACTTTCAAATGCAACAGAAATTTTGCGGATTGGTCAATCCGTTCGCGAGATATGGCAGTTTGGAGGTAAGAAACGCTTGAGAAACTCAAAATTTTCGCAGTTTTATGCTCGAAACGAATAACTAGAGCGGCCCAGGGGAAAAGTGCGCATACCGTTGTAATCGGGCGAGTTTCTACTTTCAAATGCAACAGAAATTTTGCGGATTGGTCAATCCGTTCGCGAGATATGGCCGTTTGGATGTAAGAAACGCTTTAGAAACTCAAAATTTTCGCAGCTTTATGCTCGAAACGAATAACTAGAACGGCCCAGGGGAAAAGTGCGCATACCGTTGTAATCGGGCGAGTTTCTACTTTCAAATGCAACAGAAATTTTGCGGAGTGGTCAATCCGTTCGCGAGATGTGGCAGTTTGGAGGTAAGAAACGCTTGAGAAACTCAAAATTTTCGCAGTTCTGATGCTCGAAACGAATGACTAGAACGGCCTAGGGGAAAAGTGTTCGTACCGTTGTAATCGGGCGAGTTTCTACTTTCAGATGCAACAGAAATTTTGCGGATTGGTCAATCCGTTCGCGAGATATGGCAGGTTGGAGGTAAGAAACGCTTTAGAAACTCAAAATTTTCGCAGTTTTATGCTCGAAACGAATAACTAGAACGGCCCAGGGGAAAAGTGCGCATACCGTTGTAATCGGGCGAGTTTCTACTTTCAAATGCAACAGAAATTTTGCGGATTGGTCAATCCGTTCGCGAGATATGGCAGTTTGGAGGTAAGAAACGCTTGAGAAACTCAAAATTTTCGCAGTTCTGATGCTCGAAACGAATAACTAGAACGGCCTAGGAGAAGAGTGCGCATACCGTTGTAATCGGGCGAGTTTCTACTTTCAAATGCAACAGAAATTTTGCGGATTGGTCAATCCGTTCGCGAGATATGGCAGTTTGGAGGTAAGAAACGCTTGAGGAACTCAAAATTTTCGCAGTTCTGATGCTCGAAACAAATAACTAGAACGGCCCAGGGGGAAAGTGCGCATACCGTTGTAATCGGACGAGTTTCTACTTTCAAATGCAACAGGAATTTTGCGGATTGGTCAATCCGTTCGCGAGATATGGCAGTTTCGAGGTAAGAAACGCTTGAGAAACTCAAAATTTTCGCAGTTTTATGCTCGAAACGAATAACTATAGCGGCCCAGGGGAAAAGTGCGCATACCGTTGTAATCGGGCGAGTTTCTACTTTCAAATGCAACAGAAATTTTGGGGATTGGTCAATCCGTTCGCGAGATATGGCAGTTTGGAGGTAAGAAACGCTTGAGAAACTCAAAATTTTCACAGTTCTGATGCTCGAAACGAATAACTGGAGTGGCCTAGGGGAAAACTACACATACCGTTGTAAGCGGGCCAGTTTCTACTTTCAGATGCAACAGAAATTATGCGGATTGGTCAATCCGTTCGCGAGATATGGCAGTTTGGAAGTAAGAAACGCTTGAGAAACTCAAAATTTTCGCAGTTTTGGTGCTCGAAACGTATAACTGGAACGGTGTAGGGGAAAAGTGCGCATACCGTTGTAATCGGGCGAGTTTCTACTTTCAAATGCAACAGAAATTTTGCGGATTGGTCAATCCGTTTGCGAGATATGGCCGTTTGGATGTAAGAAACGCTTTAGAAACTCAAAACTTTCGCAGCTTTATGCTCGAAACGAATAACTAGAACGGCCCAGGGGAAAAGTGCGCATACCGTTGTAATCGGGCGAGTTTCTACTTTCAAATGCAACAGACATTTTGCGGAGTGGTCAATTCGTTCGCGAGATGTGGCAGTTTGGAGGTAAGAAACGCTTGAGAAACTCAAAATTTTCGCAGTTCTGATGCTCGAAACGAATGACTAGAACGGCCTAGGGGAAAAGTGTGCATACCGTTGTAATCGGGCGAGTTTCTACTTTCAGATGCAACAGGAATTTTGCGGATTGGTCAATCCGTTCGCGAGATATGGCAGGTTGGAGGTAAGAAACGCTTTAGAAACTCAAAATTTTCACAGTTTTATGCTCGAAACGAATAACTAGAACGGCCCAGGGGAAAAGTGCGCATACCGTTGTAATCGGGCGAGTTTCTACTTTCAAATGCAACAGAAATTTTGCGGATTGGTCAATCCGTTCGCGAGATATGGCAGTTTGGAGGTAAGAAACGCTTGAGAAACTCAAAATTTTCGCAGTTCTGATGCTCGAAACGAATAACTAGAACGGCCTAGGAGAAGAGTGCGCATACCGTTGTAATCGGGCGAGTTTCTACTTTCAAATGCAACAGAAATTTTGCGGATTGGTCAATCCGTTCGCGAGATGTGGCAGTTTGGAGGTAAGAAACGCTTGAGAAACTCAAAATTTTCGCAGCTTTATGCTCGAAACGAATAACTAGAACGGCCTAGGAGAAGAGTGCGCATACCGTTGTAATCGGGCGAGTTTCTACTTTCAAATGCAACAGAAATTTTGCGGATTGGTCAATCCGTTCGCGAGATATGGCAGTTTGGAGGTAAGAAACGCTTGAGGAACTCAAAATTTTCGCAGTTCTGATGCTCGAAACGAATAACTAGAACGGCCCAGGGGGAAAGTGCGCATACCGTTGTAATCGGCCGAGTTTCTACTTTCAAATGCAACAGGAATTTTGCGGATTGGTCAATCCGTTCGCGAGATATGGCAGTTTCGAGGTAAGAAACGCTTGAGAAACTCAAAATTTTCGCAGTTTTATGCTCGAAACGAATAACTAGAGCGGCCCAGGGGAAAAGTGCGCATACCGTTGTAATCGGGCGAGTTTCTACTTTCGAATGCAACAGAAATTTTCAAGATTGGTCAATCCGTTCGCGAGATATGGCCGTTTGGATGTAAGAAACGCTTTAGAAACTCAAAATTTTCGCAGCTTTATGCTCGAAACGAATAACTAGAACGGCCCAGGGGAAAAGTGCGCATACCGTTGTAATCGGGCGAGTTTCTACTTTCAAATGCAACAGAAATTTTGCGGAGTGGTCAATCCGTTCGCGAGATGTGGCATTTTGGAGGTAAGAAACGCTTGAGAAACTCAAAATTTTCGCAGTTCTGATGCTCGAAACGAATGACTAGAACGGCCTAGGGGAAAAGTGTTCATACCGTTGTAATCGGGCGAGTTTCTACTTTCAGATGCAACAGGAATTTTGCGGATTGGTCAATCCGTTCGCGAGATATGGCAGGTTGGAGGTAAGAAACGCTTTAGAAACTCAAAATTTTCGCAGTTTTATGCTCGAAACGAATAACTAGAACGGCCCAGGGGAAAAGTGCGCATACCGTTGTAATCGGGCGAGTTCCTACTTTCAAATGCAACAGAAATTTTGCGGATTGGTCAATCCGTTCGCGAGATATGGCAGTTTGGAGGTAAGAAACGCTTGAGAAACTCAAAATTTTCGCAGTTCTGATGCTCGAAACGAATAACTAGAACGGCCTAGGAGAAGAGTGCGCATACCGTTGTAATCGGGCGAGTTTCTACTTTCAAATGCAACAGAAATTTTGCGGATTGGTCAATCCGTTCGCGAGATATGGCAGTTTGGAGGTAAGAAACGCTTGAGGAACTCAAAATTTTCGCAGTTCTGATGCTCGAAACGAATAACTAGAACGGCCCAGGGGGAAAGTGCGCATACCGTTGTAATCGGCCGAGTTTCTACTTTCAAATGCAACAGGAATTTTGCGGATTGGTCAATCCGTTCGCGAGATATGGCAGTTTCGAGGTAAGAAACGCTTGAGAAACTCAAAATTTTCGCAGTTTTATGCTCGAAACGAATAACTAGAGCGGCCCAGGGGAAATGTGCGCATACCGTTGTAATCGGGCGAGTTTCTACTTTCGAATGCAACAGAAATTTTCAAGATTGGTCAATCCGTTCGCGAGATATGGCCGTTTGGATGTAAGAAACGCTTTAGAAACTCAAAATTTTCGCAGCTTTATGCTCGAAACGAATAACTAGAACGGCTCAGGGGAAAAGTGCGCATACCGTTGTAATCGGGCGAGTTTCTACTTTCAAATGCAACAGAAATTTTGCGGAGTGGTCAATCCGTTCGCGAGATGTGGCAGTTTGGAGGTAAGAAACGCTTGAGAAACTCAAAATTTTCGCAGTTCTGATGCTCGAAACGAATGACTAGAACGGCCTAGGGGAAAAGTGTTCATACCGTTGTAATCGGGCGAGTTTCTACTTTCAGATGCAACAGGAATTTTGCGGATTGGTCAATCCGTTCGCGAGATATGGCAGGTTGGAGGTAAGAAACGCTTTAGAAACTCAAAATTTTCGCAGTTTTATGCTCGAAACGAATAACTAGAACGGCCCAGGGGAAAAGTGCGCATACCGTTGTAATCGGGCGAGTTTCTACTTTCAAATGCAACAGAAATTTTGCGGATTGGCCAATCCGTTCGCGAGATATGGCAGTTTGGAGGTAAGAAACGCTTGAGAAACTCAAAATTTTCGCAGTTCTGATGCTCGAAACGAATAACTAGAACGGCCTAGGAGAAGAGTGCGCATACCGTTGTAATCGGGCGAGTTTCTACTTTCAAATGCAACAGAAATTTTGCGGATTGGTCAATCCGTTCGCGAGATATGGCAGTTTGGAGGTAAGAAACGCTTGAGGAACTCAAAATTTTCGCAGATCTGATGCTCGAAACGAATAACTAGAACGGCCCAGGGGGAAAGTGCGCATACCGTTGTAATCGGCCGAGTTTCTACTTTCAAATGCAACAGGAATTTTGCGGATTGGTCAATCCGTTCGCGAGATATGGCAGTTTCGAGGTAAGAAACGCTTGAGAAACTCAAAATTTTCGCAGTTTTATGCTCGAAACGAATAACTAGAGCGGCCCAGGGGAAAAGTGCGCATACTGTTGTAATCGGGCGAGTTTCTACTTTCAAATGCAACAGAAATTTTGCGGATTGGTCAATCCGTTCGCGAGATGTGGCAGTTTGGAGGTAAGAAACGCTTGAGAAACTCAAAATTTTCGCAGCTTTATGCTCGAAACGAATGACTAGAACGGCCTAGGGGAAAAGTGTTCATACCGTTGTAATCGGGCGAGTTTCTACTTTCAGATGCAACAGGAATTTTGCGGATTGGTCAATCCGTTCGCGAGATATGGCAGGTTGGAGGTAAGAAACGCTTTAGAAACTCAAAATTTTCGCAGTTTTATGCTCGAAACGAATAACTAGAACGGCCCAGGGGAAAAGTGCGCATACCGTTGTAATCGGGCGAGTTCCTACTTTCAAATGCAACAGAAATTTTGCGGATTGGTCAATCCGTTCGCGAGATATGGCAGTTTGGAGGTAAGAAACGCTTGAGAAACTCAAAATTTTCGCAGTTCTGATGCTCGAAACGAATAACTAGAACGGCCTAGGAGAAGAGTGCGCATACCGTTGTAATCGGGCGAGTTTCTACTTTCAAATGCAACAGAAATTTTGCGGATTGGTCAATCCGTTCGCGAGATATGGCAGTTTGGAGGTAAGAAACGCTTGAGGAACTCAAAATTTTCGCAGTTCTGATGCTCGAAACGAATAACTAGAACGGCCCAGGGGGAAAGTGCGCATACCGTTGTAATCGGCCGAGTTTCTACTTTCAAATGCAACAGGAATTTTGCGGATTGGTCAATCCGTTCGCGAGATATGGCAGTTTCGAGGTAAGAAACGCTTGAGAAACTCAAAATTTTCGCAGTTTTATGCTCGAAACGAATAACTAGAGCGGCCCAGGGGAAATGTGCGCATACCGTTGTAATCGGGCGAGTTTCTACTTTCGAATGCAACAGAAATTTTCAAGATTGGTCAATCCGTTCGCGAGATATGGCCGTTTGGATGTAAGAAACGCTTTAGAAACTCAAAATTTTCGCAGCTTTATGCTCGAAACGAATAACTAGAACGGCTCAGGGGAAAAGTGCGCATACCGTTGTAATCGGGCGAGTTTCTACTTTCAAATGCAACAGAAATTTTGCGGAGTGGTCAATC